>NW_025999999.1:7787810-7795964 GCF_001458135.2 Marmota marmota marmota | reverse complement strand
TGCTGACGCGGCGTGTGGGCCGGGGGGGGTCGGAGGAGGGACTGAGAGGCGGGCGGGCCTGGAGCAAGCGGGAGCCGTGCTGCCTTCACAGCTGAGCAGGGCCCAGCCTCTCCTTTGCCTCTCCTCGGTCCCAGCTCTGGACGAGCAGCGGTGAGTACTGAGGTAGCTCTGAGTAGGGGCTGCACAGGGGACACTCACGAGGGCCCTGTTGAGCTTCAGGAACCTACCTGGCAGGGTTGCTGCTCCTGGCCTCTGCCTCTACTCGGCATTGCTGCCACAGCCCTCTTATCCCTTTATGGTCCCTCCTGGGCTAGGCAAGATCTGTCATAACCCTAAGGGGAGGAGGGAAGGAGAGGGATATGGTGCAATCTTACCCTCCAGAGATCCCGTGACTGTTGAGGGGGAGGGGACAGTGTGTGTCCCTGCTTGAGTATATGTGTAAATGTGCATCTGTATTTGTATGTGATTGTGACCAGTAGGTTGCTTGTCCAATACACCTGTGTCTCTGTGTGCCTTGGAGAATGAGAGCCTGTGTGTACATTTGGGTACCTCTTTGTGTGTTCCTGTTTGGTGATGGTGTGTGTGTAAAACAAGCATGTGCCTTTTCGTTACACACATATTTGTTATGACTGTGAGAGTGTATGAGGGTGTGTCTTTGAGCAGTATGTGTGTACATCTGTGTCTGTGTGTGCTGGAGGGTGTTGCCCATGAATGTTTTTGTGTACTGATATATTTGTCTTTATGTTTTTTTTTGTGTGTGCATGTGTGTGCATGTGTGTGCGTGTGTGTGCATGTGCATTTATACCCGTATGAAAAAAAAAAACACGTATCTTTTCCATTCAGCATACAATATCTATGTATTAAAGATAGAGGTCTCTGTTCAGGCCTCTGCTATGCCTCTCAGCCCTTCATCGTCCCTATATAACCCCTGTTCTTCCTTTCCTTCCAGAAGGTCTGAGTTCTCCCTCTCTTAGTGAGGGTCTCCCATAAGAGGGACTATAGAGCACTAGGGCTGAGTAATGGTGATGGTTGACTAACATTCCTGATCCAGAGGTTGGGATACCAGCTTCCCCCACACCAGAAGTAGCTCCAAATTGCCAGAGACTCAGCTCACTCAACTTTTGAACTAGCTTCCTCACTCTTCCCAGGGTGATGCTCAGGGCCCCCAGGTAGAAGGAAAGGAGCCAGGGTCTCATTGGGTGGATGATTTTTTTCTTCTCAGGCCTCCAAGGAAGTACCCTCCAGGGATGGGATCAATGGCCCCATATTTCCAGGGTGGGCTAGGTCCCTGGAGTGCAGAGACCCAGCCAACTTTCCTCTCCTTTTCTCTGCTGACCTGCCCATCTAACCCAGGGCACTTCACCCCCTGCTCCCCCTCCTCTCTTGCAGGCCTGTTTGAAGAGCATGCAGCCCCCTTACTCCCCACCTGGCCTCGCCATCCCTGCCCCCCCAGCCTGACCCCCGGCCCCAGCATGGCCCAGGGTGCCATGCGCTTCTGCTCGGAAGGTGACTGTGCCATCTCCCCACCACGATGCCCTCGCCGCTGGCTCCCCGAGGGCCCTGTGCCCCAGAGCCCCCCAGCCAGCATGTATGGCAGCACAGGCTCTCTGCTGCGGCGAGTGGCAGGTCCAGGTCCCCGAGGCCGGGAACTGGGACGTGTAACCGCACCCTGTACACCTCTGCGTGGCCCCCCTTCTCCCCGAGTTGTAACCTCACCCTGGGCACCCTCTTCACCCACTGGGCAGCCCCCACCGGGGGCCCAGAGTTCCGTGGTCATCTTCCGCTTTGTGGAGAAGGCCAGTGTGAGGCCACTGAATGGGTTACCTGCTTCTGGAGGCTTGAGTCGGAGCTGGGACTTGGGTGGAGTTTCTCCTCCCAGACCCACCCCAGTCCTCGGGCCTGGCTCCAACCGGAAGTTGCGGCTAGAGGCATCCACATCAGATCCACTCCCAGCTGGAGGAGGTTCTGCCCTTCCAGGCAGCAGGGACCCCTTACGTGGGCCACCAGTTCCACCCCAGGTTGGAGCAGATGGTCTTTACTCTTCTCTTCCCAATGGTTTGGGGGGCCCCCCTGAGCGCCTGGCTACACTATTCCGAGGACCTGGTGATACTGGATCCCTGAACCAGGTATGCAACCTGCCTTCCGTTTCCTGAAGCCCTAGTGCCCCAATGAAGGGGAAAGGCTTGGTTCCCCTGTCAGGCTTGGGCCTGTCTCTGAATCTTTCAATGTCCTAAATCTGTCTCTTTCTTGCCTTCTGTGTTTGTCCTTGTGTCTCTGCACCTCCATTTCTGTCCCTGTGTTTTTATTTGTTTCTGTCCCATATTGTCCTTGTATATGTCTGGCTTCATCTCTGGGTGCTGCCTCTGTCTCTCTCTCCTTGGCTCAGGGGGACACCTGGTCCTCTCCCCGGGAAGTCTCCTCTCATGCCCAGAGAATTGCTCGAGCCAAATGGGAATTCTTCTATGGCTCCTTGGATCCCCCCAGCTCAGGTAAGGCCTGGGACTGAGCCAGGGGAAGGGGGCAGGGCCTCCCAACAGCAGCTGAGGACAGGTAGGGAGGCTTCCTTCAAACCTGCCCCAATCCTTTCCTGGCTCCTTAGTTAGCCAAAGCCTCTCCCAGCCTCAGTCTTCCCATATGTGTCATGATGGTGGACAGGCATAGAATGGGAACCTGAAAGAGGTTCAGCCATGGAGGGAGGGGACAGCAGAATATCAGAGTCATTCTTTGGAGTAGAAAAGACACCGATCTCCTTCAGGCTTCTCAAAGTTGACAATGACTTGGTTTGAAATGAATTCCACTGGCACAAGGATAAACAAAGTTTGTGACAGGAGGAATGGTGGCTAGACAGTGAAAGAACTTCCTGCCAACATGAGACCATGGGGGAGTTGCAGAATAGGACCAGGACAGGGGACTGAAATGGATAAACTCCTGACCCGTATGCCTATGCACACTACAGGTGCTAAACCCCCAGAGCAGGCCTCCCCATCTCCATCTGGGATGGGCTCAGGGCAGGGCTCTGGGGTAGCTGTGGGGCAAGCAACCAAGTACTCCGAGACGGACCTGGACATGGTGCCCCTGAGGTGCTACCGAGAGACTGACATCGATGAGGTGCTGGCTGAGCGGGAGGAGGCTGACTCAGCCATCGAGAGTCAGCCCAGCTCTGAGGGCCCACCTGGCACTGCCCGCCCACCTGCCCCACATCCTGGCCCATGCCCTGGCCCTCATTCCAGCCTGGGCAGTGGAAATGAGGACGAGGATGAGGCAGGTGGGGAAGAGGATGTGGATGATGAGGTGTTTGAGGCCTCAGAGGGGGTCCGGTGAGTGGGGAACTGGGAGAGGAAATGGCTTGCTCCTTCCCACTGGCCCAGAGACAAGGGGGTGGGGTGGGGGTGTCATAGGGACATGGATAAGGATGAGAGCAGGGCTGGGAGGGTCAGAACCAAGTTGATGGTTCTGACAGGGCAGTGTGGAGTGTAGATTTCAGGCAGAGGACTGAGGCCTCGCAGTGTTGGGGATGCGGGGGCATCAGCAAGAACCCAGGAGACAGAGGAGCCAATGCGTTTAGAGGATCAGAGGCAGGAATGAGAGATCAGAAGTCAGAATTCATCCTGATGATATGGGAGCATCAGTCCAGAGCCTGGGGCCAGTCAGGAGACTGGGGAGCGCGGGGGCTTTCCTTTCCGTCTCACACCCCATTGCAGCTTGGAGCCTCATCTTCTCCTAAGATGTTGCCAGAAATAGAAATGGGATGGCAGGAGGGAAGCGGATCAGGGGAAAGGAGGAGAAAGGGAGATTAGCAGGGAGGGAGGAAGAGGGGGATTGGGTGCTGGGGTGGGCAGGGCTGGGGTGCTGCAGAAGCACCGAATCTTTTGCACCCTCAACTCAGCTAGCTCTTTTTTGGGGGGGGTTGAACCTGTGCAAAGGGGATCATAATCCCCTTAACAGAGTCAGTGTAGTCAGTGTGAGAGCTCAATAAAATCATGCCCCAAACCTGTGCTCTGGGTCCCTGATCAGACATTTCCTTGCCCTTGCAGGCCAGATAGCCAGATGCCTCACTCAGGCCCTCTCAAGTCGCCTGTGCCCTTCCTTCCTGGGATCAGCCCCTCAGCTGATGGGCCTGACTCTTTCAGTTGTGTGTTTGAAGCCATCCTGGAATCACACCGGGCCAAGGGCACCTCCTATACCAGCCTTGCCTCCCTGGAGGCCCTGGCCTCACCGGGCCCAACCCAGAGCCCTTTCTTTACCTTTGAGCTGCCTCCTCAACCCCCTGCTCCCCGGCCTGACCCACCTGTTCCTGCCCCACTTGCTCCTCTTGAACCGGATTCTGGTACCAGCTCTGCTGCTGATGGGCCTTGGACACAGAGAGGGGAGGAGGAGGAGGCAGAGGCCAGAACCAAGCTGTCCCCAGGGAGGGAGCCCCCTAGTCCCAGCCACTCTGAAGACAGCCTTGGGCTAGGAGTGGCACCCCTTGGCAGGTAAGCAATTCCTTTGGTTTTCTCAGCCCCAAGGCCCTCAGGGTCCCAGAACCAGCTGGTTTAAGGAACAGATCTGAAGTGTGAGGATGTGGTTTGTACTCCTGACCCAAGTGGGATGGTTAACAGATATCTGTTTTCCCATTTGGAGGGCTACTTCCATTGACCCCTTGCAACTCCCCTGTGGGCTCAGATCCAGTAATTGGAGAAACCATAATTCAGGACTGGAGGAACCCCGGAGAACATCCTTTATCTCCCCTGGAAGGCCCTTTCCCCCCAGGTGGAGTCTCTCACTGCCACCTGGCCTGAGGGCTTCTCTAAAGCCCAGTCATCAGCCCCTCCCATATTCTCCCTCCCTGGCCCTGCCCAGTCGGGTGTCTCTCCTCCTGCTCCAGGATCCTCCTTTCACAGCCTAACCTTTCTGCTCTCCCCTTTGCCAGCTACCCTCTCAGTCATGGAAGCCATGGCAACAGGAGGGGGTGGCCAGGAAGACGGGGTTGCCTAGCAACCAGGAGTTTCCGGCCTCTGTCTCTGGGGTGACAGGTGGCTTTTTGAGTAGAGCAGCTGGGGTGGGAAGGAAAAAGGGGGTGAGGGGATGCACCCTGACCCCCAGTTCCTCTAACCCCAGAGCCTACTTCTTGGTGGGCAGAAGGGAGGCACAAAGGAGTCTCCTTTTCCTAAAAGGTGGGAAGAAGAAACACTTGTGAACACATGAGTGTCTCTACTGTCCTCAAATCTTTGCCTGACCCTCTACTGTTCCTCCCTGGCAGCCTATCTATCCCACCTCTGCCTATACCTCAGGGCCAGAGGCTCATGTTCCATGTGTGATAATAGGGAATGTGTATCTAATAGCAAACCCTGGGAGCTTTGGGGAAGCAGCTGGAACTCCCACAGCAATAAGACAGATGAGGGTTAGACTTGGGGCAGGACTTCCACAGACAGTTGGTAATGATGGAATAGTTTGATGAAAGAACCTATCCAGTCTCCTTCCCTGGAGAAAAGAAAAATGTGTTTCCCATGTTCCCCTCTCCCCTTCTCCATCTCTGGGTCTGGAGGCAGAGGGAGGGTCTGGGGGATCCCAAAGGACCCTGCCCAGCCCTGAGCTGGTGTTCTACCCTGGCAGTGAACCACCCCTGAGCCAGCTGGTGTCCGACTCAGACTCAGAGCTGGACAGCACAGAGCGGCTGGCCTTAGGAAGCACAGATACCTTGTCCAATGGACAGAAAGCGGATCTGGAGGCCGCACAGCGCCTGGCTAAAAGGCTGTACCGACTAGACGGCTTCAGGAAGGCTGATGTGGCCCGGCATCTGGGCAAGAAGTAAAGCCACCGGGCTGGAACTGAGGACGGGGGTGGAGGGAATGCATCCTGGGGGCAGCACCTCCATCCTCTCCATTTAATGTCCCTGGTCTCTAGGTAACCCCCCCCCCCCGCTGACCCCTTGACACTTCCCCTTGAGATCCCACCTGTCTCTCTGCCCTGTCCACAGCAATGACTTCAGCAAACTGGTAGCTGGCGAGTACCTCAAGTTCTTTGTCTTCACAGGCATGACTCTGGACCAAGCTCTCAGGTGGGTGTTGAGCCCTTGGAGGACAGTCCCTACTGTCCAGGGTTGGTGTTCAGGGGCCCAGCTATGCCTCCCTCTAACCCCCGTGCCTCCCTTAAGCTGTCCTTCCCAAACTGATTGGGCATGGCTAAAGGCCAGGGCTGCCTAGCAAGGGGGTTTTGGAAGGCGATGACATCCTCCAACTTCCCTACTTCTCAGGGTGTTTCTGAAGGAGCTGGCCTTAATGGGTGAGACCCAGGAGCGAGAACGTGTGCTGGCCCACTTCTCCCAGCGGTACTTCCAGTGTAATCCGGAAGCCCTGTCCTCAGAGGGTGAGGAGGCTAGGAGTAGGGCTGCCCAGCTGACCACTGAGGCAGAAGGGTGGAGCACTACTGCATGTGTGTGTGCAGAAAGGCATGTAGGCAAGTGAACATGCCTGTAGGCATGTGAACGCTGTAGGCATGTGAACATGCATGTGTTGTCAGACAGTGCTAGTTACATGTATGTAGGCAGGAATATTGCTAGGATCAAGAGAGTGTTGTGTAGAGGCAGGTGGCAGTTGTGTTTGCATGCAATTGTTGAAATACATGTGCAGTACCATGCTTGGCTGGAGTGGGGATTTGCACTGGTCTGCATACACTGTGGGGTAGACTTGTTTGTGCTTAGTGCATAGAGGCATGTGCGTGTTGGAGGCAAACAGGGAGCAGTCCCTAGCACCTTAGGGAGCTAGGGAGATGGGTAAAGGTCCATGCTGAGGGATCTGCTGGAAGACAGTGATAGGGAGAGTTCACTAATGGGGTTCCAGTCTAAGGAAGATGTGATTGTGGGCCAAAGGGGGTCCTGAAAAGGGGCAGGATGAACTGAGTGGTTAGGAAGACCAGCTGCAAAGAGTCCCTGGGAGGGGGCCAAAGCTGATTGTCAATTCTTTCTTAGATGGCGCCCACACACTGACCTGCGCCCTCATGCTACTCAACACAGATCTTCATGGCCACGTGAGTTGGGGGCGGGAAAGTGGGAGCCAGAAAACAGGCCCNCCCCCTCGCCCTGCCCCCCCCCCTCCCAGAACATGCGCACACGCTTGCAGTAGCTGCTGCGTGTGGCGGGGGAGGGGAGCTGAGCAGGAGGCCCTGAACTCTGCATTTAACCTGAACAGTTCCCCCTCTTCTACTGTGCACTGAGGTTGGAAGGCGAGGTAGGGGTCCCGGGTGGGGTGGGAGAGGGGACATAGGCACACCAATCCCTAGTGTGTACAGCTACAAAGACTTTCCAGGTAACCTCTTCCTGGGAGGGACCTGGAGGTAGAGGGACCTGGGCTGGACAAAAGCTTTTCCAAGGTGTTGAAGCGAGAACACAAAGTTGGGACTAGATACTGCGTTCCCGCAGGTGCAGACCACACGCCTAGGCGCCAGCACTTGAGGAATCAGGAAGACAGGGGCTGGTGGTGGGAGAAGCGGGGCATCCCCATCCCGTGGGTTCACTCCTTTCCCTGATGGGGTGGTGTTTTATCCAGGGAGGCATGGACTCAGAGGAACCCCTAGGGTGGGACAAAGGAGTCTTTGAACCACAACATACATATGACTGCAGAGGACGCATCCTAGGATGTATCTGGACTTGGGGTGTGTTGGGCTTCTGAGTTTTGGAATGTATCTGAGTCGGGGCATCTTTTACGAGTTGAGGTGTATGCTTGAGTTGTGTATGTCTGGCAGGGTGCATTTGAATCAATGGGTGTATGACGTGTTTGTGCTTCAAGGGTGTGATGAGGGCTTATGTGTGTTAGGTTTCCATCTTCGAATTGGCTGATTTATGACATACATCCGTGAATAGAGTATGTTTTTAAGTTAAAGATGGTATATTTTGAAGTGTACAATCGGGGTGAATGGAAATTGGTGCGTTAGGTTAGTTGAAGTGTATGTTTGAACTGGGGTGAGTGAGTTGAGATGCACACATGGGCGTTTGGGGTATCTGAGGATGAGCTTGAGAGGCCGGGACTGTCCATGGCTACCTCTCCAGTCTAAGTGAAAAAGGGCCGTGGGGAGGCCTTGCGACCTCTCCCCTCACCACCACCTCCAGCCCTGAGGTGCCGGGACGGAGTTCCAGACCCTATCCGCAGCCCGCCCCCACAGCTCGGTGCTGGGCGC
>NW_025999999.1:7781547-7787204 GCF_001458135.2 Marmota marmota marmota | reverse complement strand
CGGGCGGCTGCGCTCGCGCTCGCTGTGCTCAGTGCGTTACGGGCGCACCCACCGCGGCGCGGAGACCCTGTGCTACGGCTGGCCGCAGCGCTCACGCAGTCTCAAGCCCGTGCTCTACACCGACCTGGTGGTCAGCCGCCTGCAGAACCGCAAGAAGAAAAAGGCGGTGAGGGCGTGGGGGCTGCGGCCCACGCCAGGGTCGGGGGCGACAGAGGAGGCGGCTTGAGGGAGGCTCCG
Source organism: Marmota marmota marmota (assembly GCF_001458135.2). Lineage (NCBI taxonomy): Eukaryota > Metazoa > Chordata > Mammalia > Rodentia > Sciuridae > Marmota > Marmota marmota. Next base: position 7,786,967 of record NW_025999999.1, on the reverse strand, counting down.
AGGGCGGCTGAGCTGAGGAGGGCACGGATGGAGCTGTGGGAAGGGGGGGAGCCCAATAGGGACAGAGCTCGTGGGCAGCCGGAGGTGGGCATGAACTCGCGGAGGGGGATGGCAAGGTGGTCCTCACAAACCCGAGTCTTTTGGAGACGAAAAGGGTTTTCTAGATGGGAGCGTGACATGGACTCACTGATGGGGTTCAGGACCTTGGAAGGAAGGTGTGGCGCTCCAAGCAAAAGGGGGGTCTTGAGAGTTGGCAGGGATGAACTGGAAGACTGGAGACAGGGTTGCAGGTTGGATCTTGGTGGCTGCTTCAACCTTCTGGTCAGAGAGTTGGGGAGTCAGGGTTCAGATTCTGAGGCATGGCAGGGTTTGGGTCAGGTGTGTCTTAGGAGGGCTATGCATTGATTAGCTTGGCACGTGCTGTGGGTGCCTCCACCCTGGGGCAGGATGTGCCAGTGTGGGATGCTTGGGTAGCCTTGTAACCAGGTACGGCTATGGGCAATGAGAGAGTCAGAGACTGTGGTGTGTGTGTGTGGGGGGGGTTTGGAGGGACCTGTGTCCCATCATGGGGAAGGCGCCGACGTCACCACTGCACCCAGCTCACACGCAGGCAGCATCACATGCCACACATAGCAAAACACACACTTGCTGGGGACACACCCACTCACACAGGCTGTTGGAAGCACCCCCACAGTTGGAGGAGATGGCATGGACCCATATTTCAGGCCACTCCCCCAAAGAGGGGCCCTCTATGCCACTCCTGGAGGCCATTTTCTCTTCTGACCACCTCAGAGTCCCCATGTATCTCCAGGCCAACTGTAGGGAGGAGAGAAGAAGAAGAGACAGGAAGACACTGGTTTAGAGGCTTACAATTTGGGGTGGATAGGCTTTGGAAGGCAAAGCTTCAGACTAGTCATCACTTCTCAGTAACATAAAGTGTGCAGGTGGCTAGGGGATGGACCACTGGCATTTGGCTTGATGGTGCTGTCTGGGTTGGGGGAAGGTCTCAGCTTGTCCTGGGGTTTGGAGCCATGAGTGTATGTTTTAGCCAAGTAAGGAGCTGGGAGAGTGAGCCCCTATTGTGGGACCTCAGTTTCCCCATATGCTGTGTGTGGGCTTATTCTGTGGGAAGAGGCCAGAACACATGGCTGGGGGAAGGAGGGTTTACTGGGCTGCTCTTCCCCATTTCCTTAGGGCTATGTTTCTCCCATCAGGATCTGAGCAGGAGTGTCCCTTAATAATAATAAAGATAATAATAGTAGCTACCATTTATTGTGCATCAGCCATGTGCCAGGATTCCCTGCACTGCTTGCCCCCACATGTTGATGTTTGTTCCTCCCCTTGGATACCTGCCCAAAGTCATAGAGCTAAAGTGGCAGAACTGGGCCTGGGTATTGGTACTGTATTCCAGAGCCTATGCTCATGGTCATTATACATTGCTGCCCCTTTCCCCTTAGATCTGGCTCTTCTCCCAAGTTGGGAGGGAGGGCTTTGAGCTCTGACATTGGGGTACCTAGTATGCTTTCCCCCAGGACTGACCCATACTCCCTGATTTGTTCTTCCCCAGGCCTTGTACAGCTCCATCAAGAATGAAAAGTTGCAGTGGGCCATGTGAGTCCCAGGGCTGTGTGGGGTTAGGGGTTAGGGGTGGGGAAGAGCTGCCTGGGTTATGGAGTCCTGGGGCTGTGGGTACAAGGAGGTGGGTAAGAGGCAGTGTGGCTGCCTTGCTTCCTTCTTTGGAGATGCCCTGCTTAGACTTGGGGTCTGTTTTGTCTCCAGCTGGGTTGTTATGACAAGCTGGGTTGGACGGGAAGAGGTGTGCTGAGACGTAAAAGGAAGGTCTCCTGGTAGCCTCGTAGGAAAGCAGAGGCCTCTGGAAGGGTAGTCTTGATCAGTAGCACAAAAGGACCCCCGTGGGTCTTAGGGAGCCCAAGTATCCCAGAACAAGGGGCTATGTTGTATCTTCTTGGTATCCCCAAGTAGAAACACAGGCAAGCCCAAAGAAAGTCATGGAAGGTCCAGTATGAGGGAGAAGGTCCAGTTTGGGCCTTGGGGCCTCCAGTCTGAGGGTAGAGCCCTCAAGTAACAATCAATCTATCATTTGTATTTGTTGCTATCTACTGAGAGTTCAGTCACTACCCAGTTTGGCTAGGAACTCCCAGTCTTTAGGAGAGACCTCAGAGAGGCAGAGCTCAGAATTAGGGTACAAAGAGAAATCAGGGAATGCTTTTTGGAGGATTGGAACTGAGGCTTCCCTGAGGGGAAGTATTTGGGAGGCAAAGGTGTGGCTGAAATGAGTGTGAAATGGGGAGACCACAAGGAGGCAGGCCTGACTGGAATGAAGAGAAAGAGTATTGGGGAGATGTAGTATAAGTTTCATGTAGGAGACAATGGGGAGCTACTGCAGATTCTGGAGCAAGGGAGTGAAAAGATAGAATCTCTCTCTCTCTTTTTTTTTTATCTGACAGAAACTGCAGACCAAGATTTTTTTTTGGAGGGCACTAGGAAGCTATCCCTTCCACCATTTAGCCAACATATAAGCAAAGCCTCATAGTTTAGGTTAGGTATGGTTGAGTTGAGTCAGACATGTGTCTGTCCTGGTAGAGGAGGGTGTGAGGGTTGGGTGTGTATCTAGAAATAGAGAGGATGGGGATGGTTACATGTGAGGGGAAGAAAGGACAGCTGTGGTTCTACTCTGGGGATGTCTAGTTTTAGGAAGGAGACATGCTGCCTTGAGGAGCCCTGTTCTGAGGGGGGAAACCTGTGGCAGGAGCCTCAGGTTGAAGAGACCCCCTGCAGCTCCACAAACGCTGGAGGAGCTTTCCAGGGTGGGCGGAAGCCAGGGCTGAAGGGGGGTATGGCTCCATGACCAGCTCCCCTCTGAGGCCATCACACCTGCAGAGACGAGGAGGAACTGAGGCGCTCTCTGTCTGAGTTGGCCGACCCCAACCCCAAGGTCATCAAGAGGGTCAGCGGGGGCAGTGGCAGCGGCTCCAGCCCTTTCCTGGACCTGACTCCTGAGCCTGGGGCTGCCGTCTACAAGCACGGGGCCCTGGTGCGAAAGGTGCACGCAGACCCTGACTGCAGGAAGAGTACGTGGCCAGGAGGGGGGTCTGGGGGATGGATGGGGGTGAGCCTGTCCCAGGCCCCCCTGACTTGCCTTCCTTCCCCCCCAGCACCTCGGGGCAAGCGGGGTTGGAAGAGCTTCCACGGGATCCTCAAGGGCATGATTCTCTACCTGCAGAAGGTGCGGGGCCAGGCCCATGGTGGGGGCTGTGCTGACTTGGGAGGGAGAGTGGGTGGCCTGGGCTAGGCCAGGCCAGACTGAGGCCAGGACAAGATGGTCACCCCTGCAGGAGGAGTATCAACCTGGGAAGGCACTCTCAGAGGCGGAGCTCAAGAATGCCATCAGCATCCACCATGCTTTGGCCACCCGTGCCAGTGACTACAGCAAAAGGCCCCATGTCTTCTACCTGCGCACTGCTGACTGGCGGGTCTTCCTCTTCCAGGCTCCGTGAGTATCCTTTTCCTGTCCACCCCAGACCCTTTCCTTGACCCTGGATTGCCTCATTTCTTCTCAGGCCACATCCTGAGCCAGGACAGGCATCCCTTGGCCCAGATCCCAAGGGACTGTGCTGTCTCCCCAGGAGCCTGGAGCAGATGCAATCCTGGATCACTCGCATCAATGTAGTCGCTGCCATGTTCTCTGCACCCCCCTTCCCAGCTGCTGTTAGTTCCCATAAGAGGTTCAGCCGCCCTCTGCTGCCCAGCGCTGCCACCCGCCTCTCCCAGGTAGCCCCAGTTCACTTGGCCCACCTGCTGCCAGTGGGATGGAGTGGGGCAGGCCCAGGCTGGGTGCACTCCAGGCTGCCGTGTGTTGCATCCCTATGACAGTCATGGGAGACAAGCAGAGGCTCAAGTCCAGCCCCTACACTACTTGCTAAGCTGGAAACCCAGCCATAGTGTGCTTTGCTTGTCCAAAGGGACACCTTGTTAAAATTTGCCCAAAGGCACTGTATATCTAGATAATAGTGACCCTGACTGTTCTCTCCTGGCTGTTAGGAGGAGCAGATGCGGACCCACGAGGCCAAACTGAAGGTCATGGCAAGCGAGTTGCGTGAGCATCGGGCCACCCAGCTGGGAAAGAAGGCCCGAGGAAAGGAGGCTGAGGAGCAGCGGCAGAAGGAGGCCTACCTGGAGTTTGAGGTGAGTCTCCCTGCTTGGTACTGTGCTTCCCAAACAGGCTCAGGCTAGGGTTAAGGGTGGGGGATTTTACATTTATTTATTTTTATGTGGTGCTGAGAATTGAACCAGTGCCTCACACATGCTAGGCAAGTGCTCTACCACTGAGCCACAACCCCAGCTCAAGGGTGGGGGCTTTTAAGAGTTGTATCAGCAGGGTGACCTTGGGCTTAATCTCTCTGAGTGTAAGTTTTCTCTTGGGAATAAGGGTAACACTCCACACTCCCTAGGGTCAGGAGGTAACACGTCTGTTTCCTGACTCTAGTAAAAACTCAAGAAATGGCTGAGCATGGTAGCGTATGCTTGTAATCCCAGCTATTTGCTGGGGAGGCTGAGACAGGAGGATTGTGAACTCAAAGCCAGTCTGAGCAAAAGCGAAGGGCTAAGCTACTAAGACCCTGTTTCTAAATAAAAAACAAAAAATAGGGCTTGGGGTGTGGCTAAGTGGTTGAATGCCCCTCAGTTCAATCCCTGGTACCAAAAAAAAAAAAAAAAAAAAACCCAAAAACCCAAACCAAAAAACCTCAAGAAATGTTAGCTGTAACCCACAGGTAGTTCTGAGAGCCCAGAGAAAGTCATCAACCTGCCAGCTGGGGTCTTTTGGGATATAGAGGTGGGTGGGACATTCCATCTCCTAGCTGGTCATGGGTGTGGGAAGGGCTGGGAGAGGAGAACAGGTGCTCATGGCTCCTGGCCCCCTGCCTCAGAAATCCCGCTACGGCACCTACGCAGCACTGCTTCGGGTCAAGCTGAAGGCAGCCAGCGAAGAGCTGGATGCCATAGAGGCAGCGCTGGCCCAGGCCGGGAGCATGGAGGACGGACTCCCTCTGCCTCACTCCAGTCCCTCCCTGCAGCCCAACCCCACCAGCCAGGCCCGCACTCAGCGTCCTGGCTCAGAGCCTCGGTCAGGGGCAGGCAGCGCAAGGCGGAAGCCCTGAACAGGGAGTGGGAGTGTGGGGGATGGTGCCTGCTGGGCACCTGCATGATGACATGGCCCTGCCTAAGCCCGGGCCGGCCTCGGGCCACCCATGAGGGCCTCCTGGCCCAGGGCCCGACCGCGCCGGACGCGGTGTCCGGGGCAGGGCAGGGTTGGGCATGGGCCTCAGGAGCCTAGGCTAAGGGCGCCTCTAAGACCCCTTTTGTGATAATGTTTTGCACTTTTTCGTACAGGGTGGGTG
>NW_025999999.1:7751357-7780170 GCF_001458135.2 Marmota marmota marmota | reverse complement strand
TTTCGTACAGGGTGGGTGGGGGTGGGAGGGGCCAGTGTCCCGGAACTTTTGATGGGGTCCTTTTTTTTTGTGGGAGAGGCCTGACAACATTTCCGCTTTCTGCCAAGACTATCCCCACCCTGACACCAGCAGTCACACTCTCCATCCTGGGGCCTGGCTCAGACAGAGGCGCAGAGTTGAAGCTGAGCTGGTTTTCCCTCCTTTTCCATGAGGGCTTACCTCTCTCTTTCCAGAGGTGAAGGAAGGGCATCCACATTGAGGCCCTATCCACAGACCAGGGTGGCACCGCCTGCTTTCCCTCCCTCAATGGGCCCTGCCCTTTGTACAGCCTCTGCCCCATTAAAACTGCTCTGAATTGCTGGCTGGGTCTTGTCTTCTTGTTGGCTTGGGGCCAGGGTAGGAAGCTGGTTCTAGGGACTAGAGTCACACTGGGGGCTGCCATAAGATGGGAAGGGGGTCCTCCCAGAGAATCTTTTATTTGCTCCAACTGAGTTGTGGGCATGGGGTGTTAAATAAGATTTGGACTAGATAGGGATGCTGTACAGAGAAGTTCAGGAAGAGGGCTGAAGGGCAGGTGGCAGTTCAGTGCACCTGAGGCTGGGGGTGCCCATGGCAGAGCCCTCCTGGTGGCTCAGGGGGTGGGCCCAGCTTCTCTGCCTCCTGTTCCACTGACTGGCTCCCATATGCACTGTCTTCCTTCACTTCTGCTGGAGGGACACAGGGAAAGGAACGGGGGCAAGTCAAAGGCTCAGGCCTCCCACCCTCCAGACCCAGCTCCGTCTTCCAGGTTGGCCCCCTTTACCTGTGCTAGGCAGCTTTTCTCGGGTCTCAGGACCTCTTAGCAGTCGCACTCCTTCATCTAGACCCATGTCAGACAGGGCATCCAGCAGACCTGACAAGTCACCACCAGCCAGCTGAAGGAGAAGGAAGAGACAGGAGGTTTGAATCATGCTTAGGGCATTAGGGTGGGGAGCTCAGGGGCCAAGGAATCATCTGGGCTCTGAGGTGGGGAAAGCATATGGGGGCTGGGATAGAGTATAGATTGTCCCACCTTATAACTGCGCAGGAGGCTGCCACTGGGTGAAGCTGTCTTCCGGTATGTGTCCACTAGACTGCGCAGTCCTAGCCGCTCTGCCAGCTCTGCCCAGCTACCCTGGGCTTCTGGCCCATCTAGCAGCTGCTCCAGATTCTGTAAGGCTGTCTCCCCAAGTGACAGCCCTGGTCCTGATGGGGCACAGATATAAACATGTCAGTTGCCTCCAGATATGGGCAGAGACAGATACCTGGACACCACCTTTCCCCTGGAAACCTGACAGTCAAGGCCACTGGGACAGAAGATGGAAGGGAAGAACCCTCCTTCAGAGGTTTTGAAGAAGAAGACCTCTGTTAAGATGCTCCTGGGGCCTGGGAATATCTGTGAGACCTTACCTGCAGGGCTGGGTGGGGTCAGGGGGGGCTCCATGATGTTCTGAGCAGCATTAAGCAGCAAGGTCTTCACCTGGGGAGATAGCTTTGACTACTTCCCATCCTACTCTTTAAGCCTAGCTACCTGGAAGTGCACACTCTGGGCCCCATTCCCAAGCCTAGGAGGTACCTGGTGCTTTGTTAGTTACTTCCAGTGCCAGGATAGCCTCACCTTGGTGCTGCGGGTGAGGTCAAGAGGTGTGTGGCCTCGGAAGCTGCTCTGGATGTCCCTCTCAGGTCCCTCGGAATCTGAGTCGCTTCCAGAGGTGGGAGGTGAGGGCAGTGGGCACAGAGGCTCCTCGTTTTCTGCGTGAATGTCAGCACCTGGGGAAGGAAGGCAGTCATCCAGTAAGACAATGGGGGCCTACCTTAATAAATACAAAGTGGGGGTACTAGGAGCACCCTTTTCCTCCCCTTGCCCTGTTCATATGCCTCTATGGGTGAGACTGACCAGCCTTTAGAAGGAGACGGGTAAGGGTTGGGGATCCCAATCCAGCTGCCAGGTGTAGGGGTGTGTTTCCGGCAAAGGTGCGGGCGTTCACATTGGCATGGAGCTGTGGGGTGCAAGAAAGTGGACCCCAGCATGGTTCAGTTGACTGACCCTTCCCACACACCTCATCATCATTCTCAATCTCCCTGCAATCTTGGCTCTACCCCTTCCACAATCCTCATTCCCACCTTGGTGACCAGATGTGTAACCAACCCCAGCTCCTCCATCTCGGTGGCTAGATGCAGTGCTGTTCGGCCTCCCTGTCGCTCTGCAGCCTCCACTTCAGCTCCATTGTCCACCAGCAGATCCAGGCACTCAGGGCTTCGGGCACGAACTGCCAGGTGTACTGGGTACAGTCCTGGGAATGCAGGATATCAGTCTATAGCTGTGATCCCAAAGTGGCCCTAAGATTAGCCCTGATGAGCCAGTCTCAGCACCTAATGTCCACTTGCAAGACACCCTCATTGGTCTTCCTTCACCTCTACCCTCCAAGTTTGGAGTCGGTGGGGAACTTACCCTCAAAATCAGGCATATGTAACAGCTGGGGCACAGTGGGAGCTCCACTGTGCAGCAGTGCTTGCAGCAGGTTTGGGGCTCCAGCACCTGCCCGCAGTGCCAGGTGCATGGCTGAGTCTCCATGCCGATCCAGCAGTGCAGGGTCTGCACCCACCTGTAGCAGAAAGCTCACCACCCTTGTCTGTCCAGTTATCACTGCCAGGTGCAGGGGTGTCTGAGGAAAAGTCAGGGTGAGTCAGGGCCAAGCCAGCTTAGACCCATCTGCCTTCCAACTGCTACTCCCTCACCAGTAGGTGCCCCCTCACCTGGTGCAGGTGGTTGGTGAGGTTGACAACACCGAGGTGCTGGGCATGGTAGATGACATGGGCTATCTGCTCAATGACACTGGTCTGCCCGTGGATGATTGCTAGGTGCAGCGGCCTGGGGGTTGAGGAGTAACTCTGGCTTAGCAAGCCCAGCCACTCAGGATTATCTGCCCTCAAAACCCCACCACTTCTTTCCTAGTCTCTCTGGCTGGGGCTTGTTGAACCCAAAATATCTCCAAGGACATCGCCGTACCTGAACTTAATCCTTCTCTGCACTTTTTAAGGTAAATAATGGCTATTATTATGTCCCTTCCTCAGTTGACAAAACTGAAGTTTGGAAAGGGTAAGTACCTTGAGCAGAACTAGCAAATAGTGAGATTTGCAGTGAAATTCGCAGAACCTGAATTCTGGTCTTTTCAACTCCAGGGGCCAGCTCTTTGCAGACCCCTTTCTTGCTCCCACACCACGACCTTGCATCAGGGGTGGTAAATCCCAGACCCTAGGAAGCCCGGCCTCCGCCCGCCCTCTAGCCGCCTACGTGTCTCCGTTCTCGTCCTGAGCCGTCAGCAGGTGGCGCTGTCCCGCCAGCAGCGCGCGCGCGTCCGCCGTGACGCCGTAGTCGAGCAAGGCTCGGGCGCTGCGCTGCGTCAGGCCAAACAGGCGCGCGTTGTACTCCCGAGCTGGGGGGTGACAGGGGGCATGGAAGGATGCATGATTGGTCTCCAGCCCCGGCGTCCCGACCGTTCACATTTTGGAGGCCATACCTCGCAGCAGGACGTCCGGAGCCTGTGGTTCGCCCTCTGGGTTTCCAGGGGGCGCGCTTGGCTCTGCCGCTTCCTCCGTAGCATCCACACACGGCGCGGAGGAGGCCATCTGCGCCCCGCCCCCGCCGCCCGGGTAGCAGCCCATTGGGGCCGCGCCGGACTGGTAGGGGCTGTAGGCCAAGGAGGAGGGGAAAAAGCCGAGGCTGCCACCTGTGGGTACAGGCAGGGCTGTGGGGGGCGGGCACCAGCCAGGACTCTCCCCAATTTCTTCCCCACCATTTCTTTCCCCCCTATCCCTGTCCCCTCCACATATCTTCAGCCTTCAGCACCCCTCACCTCCTCCTCCAGCTCCTCCATAACCCCCAGCAGAGCCCCCAGAGCCTCCACCCATGTGCGAGCCACCTCCAAAGGGCTGGGAGAAGGTAGGCAATGCCTTCCTCCGCTTCCGCTGCACCTCCTCCTTGTCTGGGGGCAAAGGCAAACAAATGTTAAAACTCTAGCTCAAGGGTCATGCCTTAGGGTCTCTTCTTTCAAAAGTACTCAGACTGGCTCCTAGAAATCACCTCTTGGGAACCCTCCAGCCCAGCCCAGTCCCATAGGATCCTCAAGCCCAGTTCCACCTTCTACCAGAGGATAATAGGTGAACTGTTTGGAGTCAGATACATCCCCTCCACGCTTGCGTTTCAGTTGTAGGAACACCGTTACAGGCCGCTCAATCTTCATCTTGTGATAGGGAGGTGTCCGGAACACAATGGCATACTGAGAGGGTGGGGGACAACACAGGGTATCAGTCAGGCCTTTGACTAGTTCATCCCCTAGACCAGGCCCTGATCCCTGAGTACCTGTTTATGAACATCTGTGGGAGAGAAGTCCCCAAAGGCCTGCCATCCATTCTCATCATCCTCATAGAACCGAACCTCAATGTCATCTACAGGAAAAGTGAAGCTTGACCATAGTTTCTGGGAGAACCTTCACAGCCATTTATCCTGGACCTGCTCTGATCCTCAGGCTAGAACTCAGTGTCCCTAATTCCCAGTTTGGGCTCCAGCCTCACCTTTCTGCACCTTGTCACAAAGAAGATAAACTTCATCTCCACCCCGTACTGAGCCTGCTGTCTTGTCCATTCGAGAAATCTTCAGGTTTGAGGCCCCTGGAGACTCTATGAGGTGGGAAATAGATTAGGTGATATAATGCCACAGTGATGGAGCCAGGGGCTTTAGGGTTATTATCTTGACAACCCAGGAGGTGCAGGAATTACTAATGTCCTCTCATTTACCAAAGATGGAAGCAACACTCAGAAGGAGAAATGAGTTGCTCAAGACCATTTAGCTCATATGGGGCAGGACCAGGTTCAAACCAAGGCCTGTTTGACTCCATAGCTTGACAATGTCTCTCATGCTCCCTCTGGCACCCAGGCCTGGCACCAATTAGGATACTTACTACTGTCATGGATGGGCTGGGAGATAACTGGCTTCAGGGGAAGGGAAAAAGAGCCATCACTGGCTCGAAGGAAGGCAGAGAAGCGTAGACGCACAATACTCAGATCCATCACTTTCTTCAGCTCTTTGGCCTCCTGCTCCAGCTCCCGCCGCTCAGCCTCTGGGTAGTGAGCATATGTGTAACCACTAGGTTCCTCCTCTTCCCTGCTCCTTCTTTGAGTAGTTTCCATGATTTTCCCTGCCTCCATACCTGTAAGACCGTGGGGCCTGGAGCGGAGCCTCTGCCTCTGAAGTTTTTGTATCATAATCTCCATCATATTCTTCTTGGTCACATGCAGGACACCCAGGTTATTGAATCTGGAGAGGAGGAGGAGGAGTCAGAGGCCTTTGCCCATGCATTTCTTTCCTTCTCAGGCAGCCTTCCCACTGCCAAGCTTAACATAGCCCTACTTCCTCAAGGAAGTTATTCTTGTTAATACTTGGGCCCTCTGGTTCTGGGGCCAACCTAAGCCTTCCCCTTTGTCAGATGCTAAGCACACAGAACTGGGCTGGGGCCTAGGTTTGGCAGGCAACAAAGGGCCATCCTAGTGGGGACCAGGGCTAGGGGACACTTACTGGGCAGTCATGTCCTTGGGCCCCACAGAGACAGCACAGACTCCCAGCTCTGAGCACTGCTTGCCCACCAGGCTGTGGGCATGAGCACGAGGTGGGTCACTGTGTGTTACCAGGTCCACCTCAATCTTGGCAGGGCCCTCGTAGTTACAGATCTGAGTGGGGAAGACAGCTGTCAGTAATGCCCCAACATGCTGTCTCTTAGCCTACCCTCCAGCATCATCCTAGCTTACCTTGACAGTGGGATAGGTTTTCCGTCCCTTCTCACTTGAGGCACCAGGCAGGCCTCCATGAGAAGGACCTTCACAGCCATATCGAAATCGGAAGCCACGCTGAAAGTCCAGAGTGACATTGTAATCAGGAGAGACCATCCTAGGTAGCCACACCTCTGGCCAGCAGTGACCATAATAATCAGTTATGTCTACCCTGAACCAGAAGCACCCCCACTGTGATCAACAGCAACCACCATCCAAACCACAATGGCTTCCTTGGACACTGATCCCTGGGCCCCATGACCACCCACCTATATCTACCCCACTTGCCCCCAAGTTGAAGCCATCCCACACCATCCTTTTTGCTCACTCACTTGCTTAGGCTGTTCCACAATCACCAGGTAGGGGCCATTAGCTGGGGACAGAGGGACCTTGTTAAACTAGGATCTTCTAGCATGTTATCCAGGCAGAGGACACATGCTCTTCCTTCTCCTCCCTCTAACACAAGAGGAGGTTAGCTGACTTACTAACCTGTCTCGGGGACTGGCTCCTTGGGTTCCACAACGGAGGGACTGAATTTGAAATCATCATATTCAGCAATACCATCCAGACCCTGGTTTGGAGACAGATTGGAAGTGGCTGATTTTGCGCCATCCCAGAACCCTCCCACCTCCCAGCTTCAAACCTAAGCAGCTTGCAGACAGGTGATCAGACTGACAAGCGAGCTGGGATAATCTGAGGACATACAAACGTAAGGGAACTGGGCGGCTCCCGCGGAAAGACAGACACGGGGGGCACCGGCTGCCTTCAGGGCCAGGCAGCGTGACTCACTGGGTCGTAGCAACTGTCCATGTCTCTGGGCTAGGCCCGGCTCTGTCTGGTGGCTTCGGCCCCTGGTTCTGCTTCTCAGAGTTTTAGGCTCCCGCCTAAGGTGTGTGTGGAGGGAGGGTGACGGGGGGGGGGAGGGGGTGGCGGGTAGGGAATAAATCAGGATAGGGGTGGGAGGAAAAGGGGTGCCCAGATTTGGGGGAGGGTCCGATCTCCTCCGGTCGCCTGTCCGGGTGTGGCGGGTAAGATCCGGTGGAGAGCGAGATCCGGAGCTGGGCTGGGCCAGGGAAGGGGCAGAAAGTTAGAGCAGTTTAGGAAAGTCCCGAAAATACCAGAGGAGGCGGGGCCGGAGGGGGCGGGCCTGGAAATGACGCCAATGGTCCCGCCCCCGGGGCGGGAGGGGCTGGAGGCTCTCACAGGCTGTGGGCACCGACTGCCTGTCCACCCGCAAAGGGCACGGAGAACCGGGCAAGCCCTGATGGGGGTTAGGTCTCCTCCTCCCTCCAGGGCAGGCGCCGCGGACAGAAGGTCTTTCGCGGCCCTAGAGGCTCAGTCTGAGTCCAGGTCCGCCCCACCCCGTCCCGCGCTCCTCTGGCTTGGAGTAACCTTGGGATTTTCTGCCAGGAGGGAGGCCACGGCTGATTCACCCCAGGGGCTTTTGGGGGGACATTCCTGCTGTCGGAAGGCCTCCTCTTCGAATGACCTGTAGGCGGGGGTTCTTCCCAGTTGGGGGCCCTAGGGTGCTGCCCCGAGAACGTGACTCTGGGCTGCAGAGTAGGGGAAAGGTGTCTCCTTGGGATAGGTTTCTCTCCCTCTCCGCGAATGTCTCAGCTGCCTAGATTCCCAAGCTGCACCTGTTCCTGGTGCCCAGGCCGATCCCTGCACACCTCCGACCCCAGCACAGCCATATGGACTACATGTATGTGTCTCCATCACAGGCATACAAGTGTGTTTCGGCCCAAGTACTCAGATTCATGTTATGTGCAGGGTGTCAACATGCATGTACAAGTGAGAATATCTAAACAGGTGAGTTCCTGAGCTTCTCAGTGTAGGTAAATGTCAGTGCATGGCTAGATGTGTAAGATACGGATGACATGTTTAGGAGGTTGTGAATGAAGGGTGTGTGTTCAGGCATTGGTGCACAGGTGAGCATGTGTGCTTGTGCATGTGTGCGCGAGTTCGACTGTAAAGACACTGCTGTATTCGTGCCTGCACAAGTGCAAGAGTGCATATGTTTGAACAAGGATGTCGACGTGTACCTGTGCGTTTTGTTTGCGTCGGCGCTTTCTGGATGTATGCGTCTGCTGCTCTCCAGATCTGGGACTCGGTCACCTAACGGCCTGCCCTCCGGCCTCCTCCCACAGGCCCCCCACCCCGTTATCCTAGCTACCCAAGGGTCTTAACCCGGCCACTCACCGTGGCGACGACTCTGGTTCCGTCTACTATTAGCGTCCGACCCGCCTCGGATGGGTGGAGACACTACTCCAGTTACCAGGACACCAACGGGGAAAGCCCCTTTTCCGCCCCCCGGAGGGGGGAATTCCCGTGACGTTTCCGTGCGTCACGCCTCGGGCACCTTTTCATTGGCTGAAAGTTTTAACTCCGGGACTCGCGCAGCCAACCAAGAGCGACCCAGGCGCGCCTCTCAGAGCGGAAAGGTTTGGGCTGGGCGGGGAGTAGGGGTGACTGCCCACCTGGTGCAAGCTCTGGCGGGAGGGCTAGCCCCTGCCAGGACCGGTGACCTAGCACCTCTCCCAGCCGAGGGCTACGGGGCTCGGTTCTCTTCACCCGCCCAGGCTTGCCCTGGACAGTTGAGAGTCCCGGCTAGTACTGGGCTTTTGCTACTCTTAACGCGTGGCTACCTCCGAAGCTGGGGAACCCCGAGGGGAAGCCGGCTGGTCCCAACCCTCCGGTCCCGCGCCCCAAGCCGGGCGGACTGCTGGGAAGTTAGGGGAAGAGGAAGGAAGTTGACTTTGTGGTCAGACCCAGGGCGCCATCTGGCGGCCTCTCTGGAGTCACTAGGAGACTTTGTACAGGGCCCAAAGGCTCCTCCTCTAATCCTCTAAAGGCACGCCTGTAATCCAGTGGCTCGAGAGGCTGAGACATTCTGTCGTTTGGAGGGAGACTGAGCCCAAAACTTAAATCTACGTGACAGGTCCTTAGCGGACCAGGTTTTCACGCTGGCCTGTTCGATAACTCTGCGCTGGGAGAGAGATAGGAGGTTTTTACCTAGGAGACCCACGCCTCTTTCATCCACCACACAGATCAATAATATTAGAATTGAACCGGTCCGGTTGTGCACGCCTGTAATCCCAGCGGCTCAGGAGGCTGAGACAGGAGGATTTCGAGTTCAAAGCCAGCCTCAGCAAAAATGAGGCGCTAAGCAACTCAGTGAGACCCTGTCTCTAAATAAAATATAAAAAAGGGCTGGGGGCGCTGGGTTGTGGCTCAGCAGTAGAGCGCTCACCAGCACATGCGAGGCCCTGGGTTCGATCCTCAGCACCACATAAATAAGTAGATTAAAGCTATTGTGTCCAACTACAACTAAAAAATAAAATTTGCTTTTTAAAAGGGCTGGAGATGGGGCTGGGGTTGTAGCTCCAGCGGTAGCGCGCTCGCCTGGCGTGCGCGGGGCGCTAAATTTGATCCTATAAAATTAAGATGTGTCGGGCTGGGATGTGGCTCAAGCAGTAGCGCTCTCGCCTGGCATGCGTGCGGCCCGGGTTTGATCCTCAGCACCACATACAAAGAAAGATGTTGTGTCCGCCTAAAACTAAAAAATAAATATTAAAAAATAAATAAAGGGCTGGGGATGTGGCTCAGTGATCGAATGCCCCTGAATTCACTCCCTGGTACAAAAATAAATAAATAAATAAAAATTGAAAAAATAGCCCAAATCTAAATAGTTCAATCTCATCTCTGATGTAGGAAATGACCTCTTGTATACTTTTAACTTCCACTTGAACACATCTAGCAGCAGAAAGATCACAACAGGAATTCACTAAGTCCCACTCAGGGCTGGACCTCTCTGGTTGTTAAGAGTTTCTTCTCTTTAGAAGGTGCCTTAAATTGTCTTCATTTCTACAATAGTCAGTCCTCTCTTAGACTTGTAATGGAATAATGGACCATTTCTGGGCCCTCTTGCTGTCCCTAACTTCTGCAACATGTCTCTGACCTTTTTTTGGGGTGGGGGGTGGTACTGGGGATTGAAATCAAGGGCACTAGACCACTGAGTCACCTCCAAGCCCTATTTTTTATTTTAGTTAAGAGATAGTGTCTCATTGAGTTGCTTAGTACTTTGCTTTTGCTGAGGCTGTCTTTGAATTCGAGATCCTCCTGTTTCAACCTCCCAAGTCACTGGGATTACAGGTGTGCCACCAGCTATTTCTGACCTTCTTAAGGATGCAGTTTACTGGCTTGGCACAAAGAGGTTCTTGATTATGGTTCTTGATTCGGGCTCTTCATTTCCTATTACTTTTCTTCCTCTTCATTTTGACAGCAAATATAGAGTACATTAGTGTAAGCTCTTATTCTTCCCTCCCAATATAGCATGAAAATACACAGATTGGGTATCCCTTATATAAAAATGTTTGAAACCAGAAGTGTTTCAGAGCATCCCCTAATCTCAAAATCTGAACTGCTCCAAAATCTTAAATTTTTGTCAATTTCAGATCAGTGATGCTTGTATTACCTTTACTTTACTGATGAAGTTAACGCTCATAGAGGTGAAGTAACATGGCCAAACACATAGCTAGAAAGGGACAGAACCAAGATGGAAACCAGTCTCTTGCTTCCAGGGATGAAGTTTTCCCCCTAAATTTTGTATAAAACAAAGTAGGTTTTTCCACTTTATAGTGGACCTCTAAAGAGAATACCGTATGGTACTGAAATTTAGGATTTGTCTACAACATTTACATGGTAAAACAGATATTTTTTGGGGGAATGGGTACCGGGGATTGAACTCAGGGGCACTCAACCACTGAGCCACATCCCCAGCCCTTTTTTGTATTTTATTTAGAGACAGGGTCTCACTGAGTTGCATAGTTTCTCGCTTTTGCTAAGGCTGGCTTTGAACTCGACATACTCCTGGCTCAGCCTCCCTAGCTGCTGGGATTACAGGCATGTGCCACCACGCTCAGCAAAATAGATTCTTAAATGGAATAATGTTAGTTTGTTATATTCCAACTTTTAACTGTAGATAGTTGTCAGTTGGTATAGTCTCATCTATCTGAACTTAAGAAACTTATTTGTTCCACTAATTTTCAACCTAAGGATCATCTGTTTCTGCACTCAATCCTAGCATGATGCCTGGCCCAGAATAGATGCACCACAAATTTGCTCCATTCATTCACCAATAGACTCCAACTAAACTGAATTTATAAGGTGATAGCCTTTTTCTCTGGCTGGTCAACCTCATATATCTCACAAGAAGCTACAGAAAATCTGTTAGTTCTGAAGGGTATCTGCACCAAACCATCAACACTTCTACTACTTAGGAAAGAACATGAAAATATGTGAGCCAAACCTGAGTTTTGATTCCCAACTCCTTACAGATGGGCTTGGCCTCATCTTTAAGAGGTGAAATTACTTTTTTTAAAAAATATTTTTTATTGTCAATGGACCTTTATTTATTTATATGCGGTGCTGAGAATCGAACCCAGTGCCTCACACATGCTAGGCAAGCACCCAACCACTGAATGACAACCCCAGCCCCAGGAGAAATTACTTCTAACAGCCTGTTTGCTGTTTTCTAGCAATGTCAGTGCTCTGCATGAGGGTCTTAGGTCATGGAGCATTTTTTTTTTTGTGTGTGTGTGTGTGTGTGTGTGGTACTGGGGTTTGAACACAGGGCCTCATGCATCCTAGAAAAGCACTCTCCCACTGAGCTACAACTCCAGCCCTTTTAAAAATTTTTGAGGGGCTGGGGATTTGGCTCAAGCGGTAGCGCGCTGGCCTGGCATGCGAGCGGCCCAGGTTCAATCCTCAGCACCACATACAAACAAAGATGTTGTGTCCGCCAAAAAATAAAACATTAAAACTCTCTCTCTCTCTTAAAAAAAAATAAAAATTTTTGAGATAGGATCTAGCCAAGTGCCCAGGTTGGTCTCAAACTTGTGATCTTCTTGCCTCAGCCTCCCAAATTGCTGGGATTACTGGCATGTGCCATTGTGCCCAGCTCCTCTGGACATCATTAAGACCAGTATTCCCTCCAAGCTATGCTATTACTTTCCCCCAAAGTTTTGTTACTTCCATATCCCCAGGGCATTCTTCCTTATTGGTCAGAATGAAGGCCTGAGTGTAAGCTTCCCTTGTAGCTGCCTCTGCCTTCTAAGAGAGAAGATCGTCAATAATGAGTTGTACATGTATTCGTTGCTCTTTTAATAACCGAACAAGACTTCTGCCCAATGTTTTTGCTTCCCAGCAGGGAATCAGTTTGTAGTTACACCATCTTCCTAATTTGTAGGATTAATGGAGGAACACAGAGTTGTTTTTTTTTTTTTTTTTTTTTTTGCTGGGGATTGAACCCAGGGCCTTGTGCATGTGAGGAAGTACTCTAAACAACTGAGCTATATCCCCAGCCCAATTTCTTTGTTTATAGTATGACCATGGAAGTTTTAAAGGCAGAGCCTGTGGGGTTAAGATGGGGAAACAGAGATATTGTAGCTGAGCAAGGGTCCTGGTGTCCTACTAGCCATAGATTCAGCTTTTCTGTACTTACCTATAGAGCCTTCTCTCTCTCTCCTAATTTTCCCAGAGACAGGGTTGAGTAAGGCTCCTGGTTAGCATAAAACCAGGTATAGTCTGGACCTGGATAAGAAGGAAGTACGTCCAGGTCTCACATCTTAGTATTTTTCTACATCAGGTGGTTCCCATTTCTTTTCTTTCTTTTTTAAATATGTATTTTTAGATGTTGATGGACTTAATTTTATTATTTATATGCGGTGCTGAGAATTGAACCCAGTGCCTCATACATGCTGGGTAAGCACCTTAACACTGAGCTTCAACCCCAACCCCAGGTGGTTCCCATTTCTAAGGGGCCCTTTTCTACATTTAAGTGAGGAACTTAAGAGGTCCAAACTCCTGTCAATGTGAAAGTGCTGAGCAAAGGGAAGCCCAAGTGAAGGGCCATATAGCCAGGTGGGCCCCAATGTCACGTGTGAGTGACCCCTTATTCTTTGTGAGTGACCCCTTACTCTTTTGAGATAGGATCTAGCCAAGTGCCCAGGCTGGTTCAAACTTGTGATCTTCTTGCCTCAGCCTCCCAAGTTGCTGAGATTACTGGCACGTGCTGAGATTACGGTGCCCAGCTCTCTGGACATCATTAAGACCAGTATTCCCTCCAAGCTATGCTATTACTTTCCCATGGTGGGCACTGCAGGGTTGACACAGCAGTGCCTACTCAGAGCTGCCAGGCTGGAGACAGAGACTACAGGTGATACCTGAGTGTACTCTCAGGTTGGACCCTCAGGAATGGAGAGCAGAAGGGGAAGAAGGTCCCACAGTCTGAAGTGGGTCCCAGCAAGGGCTATAAAAGTTCATTTCCCCATCCAAGTGGTAGTTGTCTCACTCTGTGACCCCCAGAAGGGGCAGGCATCATTCTGCAGAAAACCAAAATGATATAGCTGCTTCTCTTGGGAAAAATGAACACATAACATTCCACCCTAGTGCCTTGGCGAGCACAGCCACATTGCCTGGCCCATGCACACTCCTGTCTGTCTTACTGCCATGCAAAGGGCAAGAAGTGCAGAGGCACTCCTGTCATGCTGCACTGACTGGGCTGGATGGAGGCTGTGGGGCAGGCAAAAATTGTCCCTTTTCAGTTTGGGGTCAGAATGAATGATACTGCCCAGAACATGACTGCAGCTGCAGGCAAGACACCCCTCTACCTCTTAAGTTCCTTCTGCTCCTTCATGTTCTTGGGTAGGGCCCATCTAAGGAAGACTTCTGAAAAATTATAGCTCAGCTCTGATTAACCTTCCATGAACCCAGCTGGCTATCTCAGGTGTCTCTTTGAGTAGATGTGGAACTGCTCTGGCATCTCTCTGTTAAGAGCACAATAATATGGCAGTGGTGGGGGCAGCAACAGTGGTGAAGGAATCCTGACCCCAGTATTGGCATCTGACTAATGTCTGAGGGCCAGATTATTGGTAGGCTCAGCCTCACTTTACCTCTGTCCACCAAGGCCCAAGCCCTGTACATCACAATAACAAGGTGTCCTGACTCACAAGTTCAAGAAGGAAACCAGAGGGAAAGGCAGTGGTGTTGGTACTAAGACATTTATTACATCATAAAAAGTCCATTGTTGTCATTGTTTTTCCATATGTACATGCTCCTGTGGGCAGTCCTCTCATCCAACCCCACCTGCCCACCCACCATGGTACCAATCGACTCTCCAAACTGATCCACCAATTAATAAAAGAGGAAGAATTGGAAGAGGTGGTCCAGGGCTGATGGGAATGGGCTGGGAGAGGGAAACAAAGTGCAGAGTGGTTGGGCTTGGCTCTCAATGGCTGACCTGGGCAGGAGGGGCACATGGTGGGCACTGCAGGGTTGACACAGCAGTGCCTACTCAGAGCTGCCAGGCTGGAGACAGAGACTACAGGTGGTACCTGAGTGTACTCTCAGGTTGGACCCTCAGGAATGGAGAGCAAAAGGGGAAGAAGGTCCCGTAGTCTGAAGTGGGTCCCAGCAAGGGCTATAAAAGTTCATTTCCCCATCCAAGTGGCAGCGATGGCAGCTTGGATTGGGCCTGAAAAGTTTATGGCCCCGAGACAGGTGGAAGCAGGGTGGGAATAGTCTGGTGGGATATATAGTCCTGATCTCTGAGGGACCTGCTTTATTTAGTTGACCTCGGAGGTGGGTATGGGGTCTGTAGGGCGGGGTGTAGCCAGGAGAGGAACTGGAGAGGTGGCCTCTATGAGTGCAGGGTTAAGGATAATAGGCAGAGTCATGGGTGGCACGCCCACCTGCAGTGGGGAAGCCAAGGGCTGCAAGATCAGTGGGGGCTGAGCCAGAGGGGGAGGCCCATCTGGGGTAGGGCTAACCCTGCTGGGACTAGAGGACATCGGTGATCCAGGGGAGCTGCTGGTGGTGGCTCGGGGGCCCTCTGGCTTCTCCAAGTCTATAAAGAAAGCAAGATGGCTGCAATTAGACTCTTATTGGCAAGGGGCAATTCTCATACTCCTCAGCTGGCTTACCAAACCAGCTGGTTTCCTTCAAATTTTCTTGCAGTCTAAAAAGTTAGAAGTCTCCCCTCAAAACTCATTCCAATGTTTGGCTACCTTACTTCTACCCTTCATCTCCTTTGCTGAAGTTCTCATAAGGTTAATTTTGGTCTGATCTTTACTAGAATCCCTGAAAGGCAGCCTTTGCATATTTATTCCAACCCACTGACCTAGCCCTCTTCTCCAAACCTAACTATCTGAAACAGGCAGACTATCTCAGCACAGATTATTTGGTCCTGCCATTTCTCAGAGCAAGAGCAGGTAAACCGGATTCTTGGGTTGTCTCCTTCCTCTGCTCCCACTCAGTGCTTAGCAACAACCCCAAGCTATCCTGGGCCTCCTCTTTGGCCTCTTGCTTCCTGTCAAACCCAATACACTAGCTCAGAGGGACTCACCACAGGCCCCAAGCTCTGAGGGTATTTCTAGGGGAGGTGGGTGTCCAGGTGTTCTGGGGTCACCAGCAGCAGGAGTCAGGTGGGCTGAGGCCAGAGATTTTGGGCCATGAGGCTCTGTGGGCATGGGATCTAGGGTAGGCAGAGAATACAGATGGCCACTCTTAGTGTTTTCCTTCTAGTAGAGGCCTGGCTACCTATCAGTCTTCTCAGGACATAGAGAATGAATTTAGCTTTGGGGTCTCTTTAGTAAGACTGGGCTGGGGCCCCTACCTTGAATGACAGTCTGCTTAAAGAGCTCATCACGTAGGTGTGGCAGAAAGCAGTCAATGCGCTCCCAGGTGATCTCCCAGAGGGCAGAGGGGCTACCTCCTCGTGTATCTGCACTGTGGAAAATCTCTGCTGTGTCCATCACCAGGAGCATGTTCTTTAGAGATTCAGGGATGGCCTCTGACTGCAGGCAGCAGCAGGATCATGAGAACAGGAAAGAGGCATGGGAAGGCAGCTTCCAAGGAGGAGACAGCAAGACTTCCCAGGAGGTGGGAGAGGAAGTGGGCAATGGAGTTGAGCTGAGGTAGAACTTACCAGTAAATCACTGGAGCCTGCATGCATGTATTTGTCCATGAAGTCTAGGATGGTGAGCCAGAGGGCCGCAAAGGTGGAGAGTGACAGCAGTGGAGATAGATGCTGCAGGAAGACCTATGGTCCACCAGCCCCTTTTAGCCAAGGGTAGTGTAGGAACCCTCTGCACCCCTCTCCAAGGCTGGGAGGCAGACCTGCCCCATCTTGCATGGGAATCTTAGATTAGACATTGCTGTGAAATTCAGAATTCTCCTGAGTCCCTGGGTCCTGCTGAATCTCCATACTGGGGCTCCTGAGCACCAAGTCCTACCAAAAGCCCTGGCTTCCCCCCTTGGAAAAATGTAAGTGTGGGGAGAATAGGAGGTATTGGGTGGTGAGCCATACCTTTGAAAGCAGCGTGGAAGCCCTCATCCTGGTCTCCTCCATCCCACCCACATCTGCTGGGCTGATGTTCTCCAAGAGCTTGGTCAGTAGTGGAAACAGTACCTAGAGAGTAAATATCTGATGTCACCATAGCCAGATCAATTGGAAGCTCTGCTCAAAGGAAACCAGTGCTGTGTGACAGGCACAGAACAGCAAAGAAGGTACGAAAGAGGCTGAGTATAGATCATGGGGCTCTTCAGGTTACCTAGTTCTTCTTGCCTTACAATTGAATTTTAATACCAGTATGAAGTCCTTACCTTGTTAAAACAAGATTCCCATTCCAGGGCATCTAGCTTTTGCAGGTCATGTACCAGTAGTGCTCGCTGTAGATAGGTTAGTGCCTGCATCCGCACCTGGCGCCGGGCATCACAGCACAGGCAGGCAATGCCTGAGAGCAAGAACATGGTCAGGATCCTTCAGGCAGTCGGTATTGTGCTCCCCAAGCTCCAGCACCATCTCTGCCCTACCCTGCCTGCTCCCCCAGATTACCCTGAAGTAAGGGGCACCAGCAGTGGGCCCAGAGGGTCCTTGAATCAGCTTCGATCTTCCGGCCACCTGTCTCCAGGTGGCGCTGCTCTTCTGCCCATGAGCTGTAGATAGAGGCTGCCCGTGTGTGCAGAGTGTGCATCAGGTCTAGCAACTGGGATCACAGGAGAGGGCAGGATATGAGTGGGGTTAGGTCTGGTGGGACCCCCTTTCCCAACCCCTGTCCCTGACTGAGTCCTCAAGGGGCCCCTAGCATTAGTTATGCCATACTCTAGCCCTTTTTGCTATTCCCTTTGCCTCAACTTGATGGGCTGGTTGCTCCAGTCTTCATTGTTTCTTGGTCAGAAGTTGCTCAGGGTAGAACAGGCTTTAGGAGATGTGCAGACTAAGATTTAGCACACAGATTCACAGCAAGAAAGGTATTTTTGTTTCAATTCTATTTTACACTTTCCAATGACTCAGAAAGCCTTGTTTTTATTAATCTCATTTTAAAAATAAAGCAAACCTCTGGCTCAGAGGCTTTCACTGGGCAAGAATGAGTGGCCCATTTTAATAATTTTTATTTTCATCACTCTTTTCTGTTTTCTTTTTTGGCAGTACTGGAGTATTTTCATCACTTTCTAAAATTATTCTGGCTAAGGCAATTGTTTCTTCATTTATTCAGAGATATAAAGTCAACTTGTAAGATCAATTTTACATGCCTCGAATAGACACAGAATAACTCTGGAAGAACAGACAAGAAACTGGTACAATGGTTGCCTTTAGTGAGAGGAACTTGGTGGCTAGGGACAGGAATGGAATGGCAACTTACTTTTATCAGTTTACCCTTTTATACCTTTTGAACTTTGTACCATGTGCATATATTACCTATTCAAAAAATAAGTAAACCTTAATTTAAAATTAATTTTAAGCAAGCAAAGGCATACAGGGGGTGTTGGATGAGGGGAATATTGTGGAGGTGGTAATTGAGGACCTGGGCAGGATACACAGACCCTTCCTCTCAGCTCTGGCTTTCCCCGGCCCCACCCTGTCTCCCAGTCTCAGGGGCAGGGGAGGAGAGGAAGTAAAGGGTGCCATACTTACGTCCTGACTGACCTGTAAAGACACAGTGTGGTAGCTGGCAGGCACGCCTTCATCCTCGTCATCATCACTGTGCCCACCCCGAGTAGTGTGTTGGCTGGAGGTTCTAGGTCGCCGAAGCATTGAACCCTCCTTAGATTTCTTCTTGAAGCGGTTCCCCTTGCTGTCATATTTATGACTCTTGCTACGTTTCTCCTGGGTCTTGCACCCTGAGCAGAGCCAGACCCAGGTCACATTTCCATTCCCTGCCCTTTTCCCCTGTATATTTGCATGGCCACTCCCCATTGCCCCTTCACCAGGTGACCTACCGCCATTCAGACTGGCCTCCACAAAGATACGGAGAGTCTTGACACACAGCTCAAAGTTGTCAGGGGTGATGTGGGCAGCGTCACGTACAATGAAGGACAGTGATTCCACACACTTAAGCAGAGACTTAGTGTCATGTGGCCCCAGGTCCAGACCCACTGTTAGACTATACTGATTGACCAGGGGTGAAGGGCCTGGCCGGCTGGGCCCTGGTCCTGGCTTGGAGTTATCAATGTCATCCTTTCCCACCTGTAAAGTACACAGGATACAAGATGGGGACCAGGCTTGAACCCTATTCACCTCTAGATGCCCTCTCAGAGGACCAGGAATCTTTCTCACAGAACCAGGAGGGAAGACTCATCCGCTGCCCATACCCTCTTCACTTACCATCAACCAACCGCTGTTGACTACATCAGCATCTATGGCTGATCGGTGTATTTTGCCAGGTCTGCCATGGTCTGTGTAGACCTCTGAGTCAGAAGTGTACCCTCGGTCCAGGCTCACATCATTTTGATGATAGGATGGGAGCTCACTGTCTGACTGGGCCCCTAAGCCAGGCAGAGAAAAGGGCAGAGTCAAGGTGGAGATGGGACACTGGTACAAAGGATAATTTAGGCTCTCAGAAGAAAGGTATTGAGGCCTGGCCTTCTCTCTCTCTGGCCTGGCTCATTTTCAGCCATGTCAACAGAGGGCTGAAGCCTGGACAACTTCTCTCTTGACCAAATAGGGGAAATGGGCTAATTTGGGCTTCTATGATATCTAGTAATAGCTGTCAGGGAAAGGGGATGGTAGTGAGAACAATTTCTGGGAAAATGGTCCTCAGGACAATAAGCAGCCTGCTGCTTAGCCTTTTGCCTTATCTCCTTGCCTCCATATGATTCAATTTGTTGGTACTGGTAAGTGGGCACTGGAAATTCTTGAAGCAGATGGCAGAAAGCCAGGCACGTTTGATTGGCTGAATGGCAATAACTTGTGTTTTGTTTTCCTATCCAAATTCCTGGGGCCATAGCTGTTTATCCATCAGGGAGTATTTCTGTGGGAAAAGGCTTACCAGCATCAGGTGCATCAGTACTGGCTGTTGCCTGCAGAGCTGCTGGAGGCTTCACCCCTGAGCCGATGCATTCGAGCAGTGTAAAGAGGGTGGCCCAGTCATCACTGGAGTGGATGTTGGCTGCATTGGTCTTAAGAAGTTCATGGAGTCCATATGCAACCTGATGACTGACTCTGGACAGCACACTGGGCTTCATCAGTAGCAAGATGCGCAGGGAGAGCAGCACCTGGGATGAGGGTTAGGAGCAGGAAATGGGGAGGGGGCACATTGCTTCCTGTTTAGTTTCATTCCCCATCAGCCTGTTTAGGCCAATGAGATTAGCTGGGACCCAACTTAAGGCACTGCTACTGGTCTTGTCTTATTTGTATTTCCCTAGTTTTCTTGTATTCATACGTATGTGTGTGTGCATCAAATTCTACATGATTTTGCCATCTGCACTGAGGATTGAACCCAGGGGCACATTGCCACTGAACCATATCCACAACCCTTTTAGAGATGGGGTCTCACTAATAGCTTAGGCCCTTGCTAAGTTGCTGAGGCTGGTCTTGAACTCGCAGTCCTCCTATCTCAGCGCCAGGGAACCCACAGACCACCTGTATAGTTTTGTGTATCCACCACAAGTTAAGCTATACTGAACAGTTTCTATACCATGAGATCCCTCACGCAGTACTTTTATACGTCTCCTCTTTTTTCCTGCCTCATTCTTATCTCCTAGCAATCTGTATCCAACTTCTAAAATTCTTTAAGTCCAAAAGTTATATAAATGAAATTATATGGTATATAACTTTTTTTTTTTTTTTTGTACTGGGGATTGAACAAGGGACACTTTACCACTGAGCTACATCCCCAACCCTTTCTATTTTTTATTATAAGACAGAGTCTCACTAAGTTGCTGAGGTTGGCTTTGAAATTTCTATCCTCTTGCCTCAGCCTCCTGAATCTCTGGGATTACAGATGTGCGCCACATAGCTGGTTAGTATATAACCTTTTTTTTTTTTTTAAAGTTTCTTACATTATCATTTTATTAAAGATTCTTATAACTAAAAATCCATATAGGGCTGGGGATGTGGCTCAAGCGGTAGCGCGCTTGCCTGGCGTGCGTGCGGCCTGGGTTCGATCCTCAGCACCACGTACAAACAAAGATGTTGTGTCTGCCAAAAACTAAAAAATAAATATTAAAATTCTCAAAAAAAAAAAAAAATCCATATATACATTTTCCTATGCTATAATTCAGTGTTGACTAAACCTACTACCAAATAAAAAAATTAACCCAGGCAATTTGGCACATTTAAGGAATACTTATAGTTCATAGAGACAAATTGTTTTCTTTTTTTTTTAATATTAATTTTTTTAGGTGTAGATGGACACAACACAATGCCTTTATTTTTATGTGGTGCTGAGGAGCAAACCCAGGTCCCGCCCATGCTAGGCAAGCGCTCTACCACTGAGCCACAATTCCAGCCCCAAATTGTTTTCTTAAGATAAACCCAAAAAGAAGGAAAATGTTATGAATGAATCAAACTCTGAGATGGAGCCTTAGATTACATACTTAGTATATAACCTTTTTAAAAAATATTTTTAGTTGTAGATGGACACAATATCTTTATTTTGTTTATTTAGTTTTATGTGGTGCTGAGTATCGAACCCAGGGCCTCTACTGCTGAGCTACAACCCCAGCCGCAGTATATAACCTTTTGAGCTCGGCTTTTCACTCAGTATAATTCTCTGGAGATTCTTCCAAGTTATTACATGCATTAGTCAATAGTCTGTTGCTTAAACTGCTTAACAGTATGCCACGCTATGTGTGTGTGTAACAGTTTATTTATTGAAAATCACCTAGGCTGATTCCAGTTTTTGGGTAATACAAATAAAACTTTCATGAACATTCATGTACATGTTTTTATGATAAAATAAGCTTCATTTTTCTGGGATAAATGCTCAAGAGTGCAATTGCTGGGTTGTATGGTAACTGCATTTTTCTTTTTTTTTAGAACATCTGACAATTTAATCATATATTATTTTGCACCATATTCATCTCAGGAATGGTCTGTTGTTCTTTTTTTAATATTTTTTTAGTTATACATGGACACAATATCTCTATTTTGTTTATTTACTTTTATGTGGTATTGAGGATTGAATCCAGTGCCTCATATGTGTGAGGCAAGCACTCTGCCACAACCCCAGCCCCATATTTGGTTTTATAAGAAATTATCAACAGATTAGCTACACTATTTTACATCTCCACCAGCAATGTATGAATTATCCAGTTCCTCTGCATTCTTGCAAGCATTTGGTATTGTTACTTTTTTTTTTTTTTACTTCATCTGTTCTGATAAGTATGTAGTTATATCTTATTATGGTTTTAATTGCACTTCTTCAGTGAAATGACTGGTCCTATCTTTAGCCCATTTTCTGATTGGATTGTTTTGTCACTCTTATGTTTTGGATTTTGTTTTACATACTAGCCTTTTTTTTTTTTTTTTTAAGATACACAATCTTTTTTTTCCCAATCATTTTATTTATTTATTTACTTAAAAAATTTTTTTAAATTGTTGATGGACCTTTATTTTATTCATTTATTTATATGTGGTGCCGATTATCAAACCCAGTGCCTCTCACACACTAGGAAAGTGATCTACCACTTAGAGTGGTGCTGAGGATCGAACCTAGGTCCCGCCCATGCTAGGCGAGTGCTCTATCATTGAGGCTCTTCACACAGGCTCTCATAGGGCAAAAGTTTTTAATTTTTTAAAGTATTTTTTTTAGTTACACATGGACACAAATTCTTTGTTTATTTATTTTGATGTGATGCCGAGGATCGAACCCAGTGTCTCTCATGTGCAAGGCAAGTGCTCTGCCACTGAGCCACAACCCCAGCAAGTTTTTAATATTGATGAAGTTCAATTACCAGTTTTACCTCTTATGGATTGTGCTTCTAGTGTCAAGTATAAAATCTCTTTAGTGTAGATCCTAAAGATTTTCTCTTATATTTTAAAAGCTTTTATAGTTTTACATGATGCATTTAAGTCTATGATCTATTTTAGTTAACTTTTCTGCAAAGTATGAGGTTGGGTTTATTTGTTTTTTTCCCCTCCCATGGATTTCAATCCCTCCCTTCAGTATCCTTCCTCCACTGAACTGTTACACCTTGGTAAGAAAATCAGTTGAACATATTTGTCTATTTCTGGGTTTTCTATTCTGTTCCATTGATCGGTATATCTATTCCTCCACCATATTACATATTCTTGACTATCATAGTTATAGCCATAGAATAAATTCATAATATCAGATAAGAATGATTCCTTTCATTTTATTCTTTGCCTAAATAGCTATTCTAGGGCCTTTCCATCTAAATTTTAGATAAGCTTGTCTATATCTACAAAAAACCCTGCTGGGATTTTTATAGGAGCTGCATCGAACTTATAGATTGATTTGGGAAGAACTTATATCTTCAGTATGTTGAATCTTCTAATCCATGAACATGGTATGGCCTCTTCATTTATTTAGGTCTTCTTTGATTAGCATTTTGTAAATTACATGATACAAATCCTATACATATTTTATTAGGTATATATCTAAATATTTCACATTATTTAGAGCACTTATATAAGAGGTATTACATTTTAAATTTCGGCTTTTATTATGTTCCTGTGGAAATATAATTAATTTTTGTGTATTACTAAACTCACAAATTAGTTCTATGCTTTTTTTTTGTAGTTTAGCCAAGAGATCTCAGGAAGGTCAGAAAACCAGATATAGGGCTCAGGATGCTACAAAGCAGCAGCAGTCCAACTCTGCAAAGACTCAGAGGAGCCTACAGAGGTACAGGGCATTAGCTTCACGCCAAAGGCTGTTCCAGGCTCACTTCTACTTGTTAGATTGCACCAGCCCTTTAATTAGTACACTCTGTCTTAGGTCGTATTCAAAACTGACACTGTGGCTTCCGTCCCTTGCATAACTACTCACCCTCCCGAATGTATTATTTACCTGCCCACTGATCTCTTCTCTCCGTAACAGCCGAATGGCCAGGCGCAGCAACCCAACCACTGCCCGCTCCACAAGGAAGCAGAAATCTTGGGCCTGGACACAGAGGTGGTATAGATGGTCTCTAACAGTCTGCCAAACACAGCCTACTCGGTCCCTACAGAGAACATAAGGAATGAGGATCATCTCAGTTGGAGGGGCCATTGGGCAATAAGTTTCATAGGCCTTTCATGGCTCATTGGTCCCATATCCTAAGCAGACAGCTGTAGTGAGCAAACTTCCCCCCTACTGTTTATTGTCCCCAGAGCCCCCAAGCAAGATGGCTTCTATCCCATGAGCCAAGGGTCTGCCTAAAGACTTCCCTCACCTGCTTTCCCCTACCTGTTCTCTAACACAATTCTTAGCAGCATCTCTAGACAGAATGCAGCATCTTCTTCATCATATGTCTCTTCATCTGGTGTCACTGAGACCAGAGCCTGGAGAGGAACAGCAGTAGGAAAGAAGGCATGGAGGAGAAGGCAGCCACTGGCTCTCTCCCAACAGAAACTAAAGCACACACCACTGACCTGTCACCCCTCCCAGACCCGGACAGTTCTTCTATCTCTTTCCTTTTTTCATCCTTACCTTCATGAGCTCCTGCAGTGATTCCAGCTGGAGAAACTTGCTTTCTGTGATCATCTTTTCTGGGTCACATTGCTAGAGGGAATGCAAGAGAGAGCGGGGTCTGTGACAAAGGGCTGAAGGAAAGAAAATGTCTCCAAGAGACAAGAAGACAGGGTAGAATCACACTGGTCTCTAAAGAGAACATAAGGGACCCTGAATGTTTCTATTCTTCCATTCACAGGACCACATCTGTCCAGGAGGGAAGAGTCTAGGCTTTCTCACAAGGGACAGGCAGGAAGGTACCTTGATACAGTCTAAGGCAACTCTCTTGGCTTCTTGGTTCTCAGTGGATGGGCCCCGCATGCTGGACTGCTCAGGACCACTCAATGTCAGCCAGCTCACGAAGCTCAGTACTGTTGACTCTCCTCTATAGGAGAAGGGGTACATGTCCTGGTAAGTCCCAAAGTTCTGATCCTCCCTCTGTATGTCCTCAATCTCTGTCTGCTCTTACCGGTTTGATGGCGTCTCCTCCCTCTGTAAAGAGATCTTGCCATTGGGATCCACAAAATCTTCTACCTGGGAAAGCAGGTCAAGAATAATTTCTTTCCATATGGTCTTTACATTTCTTGCCCTCCAAGTAAAGTTCTCTAGCTTTCTTCCTGTAGCCCTCTGCCCCTACACTATTGTACCCTTCCAAGTGGTGACTGGCAATGGCTTCCACCAGTCTTCCTTTATTGCTACCCCCAAGATCTGTGTTATTACATTTGATGTGTTCCTAAGGAGCTTTGCCAGGTATCAGGCCCAATGCTACCCTCAACCAGTTTGATATACATGAACAATATAGAATGCTGAGGCTCTTTGTTGTTGTTGACTAGTCTACCAGGAATTACCTCCACCATAGCCTTGGGTAACAGTTGGGCTCGAAAGAGCTGCAGCATGGCCTCCATGATATTCTTCCATCCCTCCCGCAGGATATCACCATGACGATGGGCCAAATGGAATACTGTCTTGGCAGCAATATGAGCTTTAGGGTTGCTTCCAAATACACTGGGCAGATTCTCAATAGACTGAAAAAGAGGATGAGAAGAGGTATAGGGCCTGGCTAATGTCTCAAAAGGAGGTTCTCTTAGGCCTGTGGTTCTTAAGGTCCTTCTGCTTCCATCCCCTATAATACAGGTAATGGCTAACCTGGAATCACTTTTGCATCTTCACTTCCATCCTATTACATGAGGTAACACTATTCTTTTTTTTAAAATATTTTTTCCCTTAGTTTGTTGATAGATCTTTTATTTATTTATACATGGTGCTGAGAATCGAACCCAGTGCCTCACACATGCAAGGCAAGTGTGCTACCGCTGAGCCACAGTCCCAGTCTGAGGTAACACTATTCTTTTTTTTTTTTTTAAAGAGAGGGAATTTTTTAATATTTATTTTTTAGTTTTTCGGTGGTCACAACATTTTTATTTTATTTTGTACGTGGTGCTGAGGATTGAACCCAGCGCCCCGCACATGCCAGGCGAGTGCGCTACCGCTTGAGCCACATCCCCAGCCCATCACTATTCTTATTCCAGAATAAGCAAAACAGAAATGGTCTCAATTCTGATGTAGTTGAGGGATGGGTGCAGATAAGCAAAAAGGATAGTCCTATGGCTTAAAGGTCCTCCTTGAAAATCCAAGTACAGTCTCTGCTCCTACTCACCTCATTGCTGAGAGCTGTGAATTTGCAGAGGGAGATGATGAGATTGTCAAACACATCACTGAGGCCATAGTGGGCGGAGATCATGGCACATTTCCTGTAATGTCACCCCATCCCAGAAACAGAGTCATTGGAAGAGTAGGCAGCCCCTCCCCAATCAGTCCCAGAAAAAACTTTTCACTTGAGTCTGTTTAAGACTCAGTTTCCTAAGTCTCAGCTTGACTCCATAAACCCAGGAGGAACCTCATTCTAAAGAAAATAAGAGCAGGGTCAAAGGGGCATGGAGGCTACCATGTTTGTTTGGAGAGGTAGGAGGAGGTGAAGACAAAGGCCAAAGCTGGGTTACCTGAAGCCTGAGATGGCTTTCTGGATGATAGTCTCTTCCAGGCTTTTGTCAAAGACATAAGAGAGAGCAGCAATAGTGGGGCCCCAGGTCATAGTGAAGAGGTCAAGGTCGTAGCTACCAGGAGGCACTCTTAGGAATATGCCCTCTGGGGTGGCACCTCGATGAAGCAGCACATTCCACACATAGTTCTCTCTAACTAAGCCGGTCTGCTCCTCTGGCATCACAATTTCCTCATTCCTGTCAGGAGATAAGGGAACGAGTAGTAAGGGCACTTCTGTGAACCTGACTTGTTCTAAACTAAGACAAGGGTCTGTCTTTAAGTGGGGCATTCAGTTCTGTATAAGATCTCTTATTCTTTCTGTGAGAGGATAAATGATTCTCTCTACTTTTCTGATGTTTACAGTAAAGAACTAATTTTCCTAGAGACTCTAATCTCTGACCCAAGCATCACCCTCCAGTGCCCATCTTGAATTCTTTACTTATCAGAGAATGAATGTACCTTGTGAGCTAAATGGGAAAATCCAACTGCTTTAGGTTCAGGAAATGGGGCTATGATATCCCACTTAAGAGAGGCAGTTTGAGCTGGGGATGTAGCTCAGTGGTAGAGCACATGTTTAACTTGTATGAGGCCCTGAATATGAACCTTAGCACTGCATTCAAAACAAAGATTTGCGATGCTGAGGCAGGAGGATTGTAAATTCAAGGCCAGCCTGAGCAACTAAGTGAGATTCTTTCTCAAAATAAAAAAACAAAAACAAAAAAGTGCTGGGGATGTAGCTCAGTGGTAAAGGGGCCCACAGTATAATTCCCAATACCAAAGGAAATAAATAAATAATACATTGAAAAGGATGGGGATGTAGCTCAGAGGTAAAACACCCCTGAGTTCAATCCCTAGTAGTGAAAAAAAGGGATGGTGGTGGGGGGCAGAGGAACAGTTTGTTTAGAGTACTATAGTCCCAGTGTTGTTTAGTCTTCTTCAAGAAGGAAATGAGTTATCAGAGAGTTGGACTGCCCAGCTCAAATCCCAGGACATGTGAGTCACTACAGTCTGATACCATTCTAAAAAAAGGAAGCAATGTGTTTTCCTTAACAGAGATGCTACCCTAGTCTACATATATACTCACTTGATGGCATGGTACATGTCCTCCAGGATGTCTTGCTCAAAGTCCTTGCCTCCATTCACACCTTTTAGGTTTTTGCGAAACTCCTAGAGATAGGCCAGTAAGCTTTTCCCCACTTGTGCAAGTGCTGAAGCCCCACCCAAGGAACTCCTGGGTCTGTGATAAATAGGACTTAGGAAATTTTAAGTGAAAAAACCCACCTCCCCACCCAGTTTCTCTTCTTGATTGGCCAGCCTTCCCTGATTCTCATGGATAGAACCCTATCCACCATGCTCACTGGAAATTCCATATCCTTCCTGTTATATCCAAAGCTGTGACAGATCTTCTATTGCCTGACCTTACCTCCAGGGTCATGGGTGCATTCTGTTTGCGAACATTGTGGTTATGCTGGTCTGTGTTAAGCATGATGACAGAATAGGCCAGGGCAAAGCAGGCATCGCTATTGGCAAACGGGGAGCCATTACAATTCTGAAAAAGCAAAGACCCCGCTTGTGTCAATTCCCTTCTCTGGCCCATTAAACCTTCACTACTAACCCACTGGTCAGTTCTGGTACTACCCAGAAAGTGGCCAACCTCTTGCCAACTCCTTAATAGAAACTGGTCTTTCCATGGAAAGCTCACTGATGTTACTCTCAGCCTTCATAGAAGATAGGAGCTGGGATATTTTTAGTTGGGGGCCAGAGAAGCCAGCAAACTGATCTGGGATCCAGGGCTTAACCCTTGTCACTAAGACTCACCCTCCAATGCTCTGTGAATGCTTCTAGCAACCTATGAATGACTGGTGCCTCCCCAGGCAAACGGAAGGCTTCTAGATAGAGGCGGAGAGCTTCATCAAGTCGCAGACCTTGAAAACTGAACGTGCTATAGGGAAAGGAAGCAGAATGAAGAGCCTGGACATATGGAAACTGCACACACTGGGCTCTCTGTTAGCCACATTTCTCCTAATTTCCTCCTGGAACAGAGGAGGCTAAGGGATCTGGCAAAGGGCAGATCCTAGTCATACCTAACAAACCCCTAACTTTAGCATTTGTCACATCAACAGACTTGCCTAGAAATCTGTGCCCCTGGAACCCTGCTCCATCCCTTTGTAATGCTCTCCATGCAGAATGAAGGGGTTTCCAGAAATATCTCATTAGAGTCCCTTTTCGGCCCAACAAATATAAAATGGGAAGAGTATGTGACCTAGTCACCAGCAGGAACTAAGACTGCCTTTGAGGGAGATGCCCTGTTCCCCAAGACTGAACACCAAACTACATTTCTCATTTCTTTCTTTCTCTGTTTTTGTGGAGCTTGGGATGGAACCCAGGACCCAGGGTATGCTAGGTGAGTATTCAACCACTGAGCTACACCCCCAGTCTTCACATTTCTTATAGTTTCCTCACCTCACAAAACTCTCCAATAGGTCAATGTTTTTGCGGTCACTCACAAACTCTCCTATCATTTTCTTGTCCAGCCGAGGGTTCTCTCGGAGCCACTGGGCTACCTCTGTGTTGTCTATTGGGATGGTGAGGAGACCTTTCTCCTGAAGAAACTGGATCCCTTTCTTTGGTTTTTGGTTGAACTGCTCTGTGCCAGTGATTAGCAGCTGGAGGAGAAATAGTACAAATGTCAGGAGCTGTTCTGCCCTTAAATCAGACAAGGTCAGACCACAACCCATAGCTGGCCATCTAATGGGCTCCTAGGACATGGTTATTTGTGACTACAACTAAGAGTGGGTCAAACTGGCCCTACCTTTCTCCCCTATTTTCTTCTCCTACCCCATCCTCTTGTTTCATTAAAAGTGGCTAAAAAGGGGGCTGGGATGTAGCACAGTGGCAAAATGTCTGTCTTGCATTCGCAAAGCCCTGGGTTTGACTCCCAGTTCCAAAAAAGACCAAAA
Organism: Marmota marmota marmota; assembly: GCF_001458135.2. Lineage (NCBI taxonomy): Eukaryota > Metazoa > Chordata > Mammalia > Rodentia > Sciuridae > Marmota > Marmota marmota. The sequence goes on along the minus strand of NW_025999999.1, from coordinate 7,751,366 downwards.
AAAAAAAAA
>NW_025999999.1:7690273-7751333 GCF_001458135.2 Marmota marmota marmota | reverse complement strand
ATAAATAAATAAGATTAAAAAAAAAAAAAAAAGTGGCTAAAAAGGCTGGGGTTGTGGCTCAGAGGTAGAGTGCTCGCCTTGCATGTGGAAGGCACTGGGTTCGATCATCAGCACCATACAAAAATAAAGGTATTGTGTCCATCTACAGCATATATATATATATATATATATATATATATATATATATATATATATTTTAAAAAAGTGTCTAAGAACCAGGCTTCATGGTTAACGCCTGTAATACAGTGACGAGGAAGGAGGATCACAGTTTGAGGCCAGTCTCAAATTTAGTGAGGCCCAAAGCAATTTAGTGAGACCCTGTCTCAAAAATAAAAAGGGCTGAAAATGTGGCTTAGTGGTAACACCCCTGTGTTAAATTCCTGGTACCCACCCCCCCAAAAAAAAAAGTGGATGAGGAGCTCCTTGTCACTCCTTTTCTAAGTGCTCAAGATGCACAGGACAGCCTCCTCCATTTTGGGAATCAGGGGGAAAGCAGCAAAAAGAGACTATAGAGAATTCTTCAGTGTTTTTTGTGTTTTGTTTATTGTAGTACTGGGGACTGAACTCAGGCACTTGATAGAGGTGGAGGTGGCACTAAGCAATGTCCTCAGAGCCCCCTTTTTAAAATTTTTTATTTTGGGGCAAGGTCTCACTAAGTTGCAGAGATCTCTCTAAGTTGAACTCATCTCAGCCTCCTGAGTCACTGGGATTATAGGTGTGTGCCAATACATCTGGCTTCTCTTTAGTTTTATACCCATCCGTGGCATCTATTGACAGACAGCATCTTATTTATTGCTTGGCTTAGATTCCCCTTCTTTCTTTGGTTGCTTATTTCTTAAAGCCCTGGGTTTGAAGGTCAATGTGGACTAACTGTGATGACGACTCTGCTCCCTATGTTCCTAGTCACAGCCCTATAATCAAGGGCACACACAAGCAGAAGTCATTTAGGCTGGCAATAAGAAAAAGAGTTAAATAAAAGGTTTACTTTGTGTTAAGAAAACCAAAAGCAAAAACAGTTATTTGAACTTTACTAAAGCACCAGAATAAATATCAATTCCTTTTATTGCCAATCGTTACACCAGAGCTAGAAATGACCAATAACCTTTGGTGACCCACATGACACCAGCTCCCAGGACTCCTGTCATCACTACCAGTAACATTTGGCTGGAGTAGCATTTGCCCAGGCAAACAATAGCACTGCTCAACTACATGGCTTAGGAGTAAGGGAAGGAATTCAAAGGAGACTAGGAGATTGCTTAAGTCCCAAAATACCTAAAGACCACCTTAGGAAGCTGTACAATTAGCAGCTGGTATCTCCCTCATCCTCAACCTCTGGGACTAAAACCCTATAAAGGATATCCAGATAGAGATGGGTAAGGCTGAACATTGGGGAATATATGTATGAACATATGTACCTTCTTTTTGTTTTTAATTTCAATTAGTTCCCGTGGATCTGGCAGGAGACAGGAAAATCGAGGTGGCTTCTGCATAAACTTTTTGTCAGCTAAGAATGAGAGAAGAAAGGAAAAAAACTGATAAGAGAATAATAACTTTTGGAAGTTTTGGAAGGTCTTTTGGAAGGAAAAGAAAGGAACCTCAGAAATTTTTTTCGTTTTCACCAGAAATACCCGTAGAAATCCTACCTTCTGGGGCTCCAAATATTTTCTTTCTCTTGAGTTTGAAGCCACAGCAAGTCACAGCAAAATACAGCAAGTTTCCAAGGCTCACTCTAACACTGCCCTAGGCCATTCTGCCCCTCTCTCTTTGTTCCCCACCACAACTTCCAGTGGGAGGGGATTAGGGTCATGGACACTCAATACTCACCCCCAGAGTCACCAGTTTCTTCCAAATCACTGCATCCCTGCTTCCCATGTTCTGCCAACAGCTGCCCTCCACTCAGCGGATGTAGGCCTGGGACATCTGGAGCCATGCATATGGCTTTCCCATCAATGGTTGCTCTCTCAGCTTGTAAGAGAAAAAAATATATATATGAAGACTTAAGGGTGGGAAGCCAAGCAGGGCTGCAGGAGAGGTGGAGTTCCAAGCTAAGATGATCTGTATGCTCCTATACAGGGTGCCAGCACTGACAGGACAAATTCAAGCCAAAGTAAGCAGTCATTGATCCATGTTGGCCAAGAATTAGATTCTTTAATTTAACAAAGACAGTACCCGGTCATTTCCCCTGATGTTCAACCTCCTCAGTCAAGGAGGAGATGGAGAAGGTTAGAGTGCAGGCAGGTACTGAGGATGGGAAAGAGCAAGGCCTGGAGCTTTTAAGGAGAGAAATCCTATGTTTTAATCTCTGTCCTCTTCTCATGCCAAAAGGAAATAATAATCCTATAAAAACACCAAAGTGGGGAGGAGGAGAAAGGAAGAAGTTCATGAGTCTTGCTAACTTGTCTACTTGGCCTGTGACTCAAATCAGCAAACCCTGGAAACACAGAAATGGGTGTACTCCAGAATTGATATAATAACAGGAGCAAGGACTCAGTCAATAGAGAAGGGATAAGCACAGAATCCCTAATACCATAACAAACACAAAGAGAGCCAGAGAGATAGAGAGAAATGTCTCTCACTATTGTTAGCTTCTCTGGTGCCATCTATTGCCTCTTGGCTGGGTCTGGCTGTTTCTTTCTTCTCCTGCTGGGTGAGATTGTTGAGGACTTTGGCCTGGCAGTGGGCCTCAGTGCTGTCAATCACTGTCAATAGAGCATCAAGAGACAGCAGATGTGTTGTATAGAGCTGACCAGATACAGGGAAGGCATTCTGGAAAGTAAATATAGATTCATTATACTTGAGGTTAGAAAAATACTTCACACTTTATTATTTCCCCCCAAGTCCCGAAACTTATGATTTCTCCACTGCTACTTAGAAGATGACTTTATTTGGGCTGGGGTTATGGCTCAGTGGTAGAGTGCTTGCCTAGCATGTGTGAGGCACTGTGTTTGACCCTCAGCACCACATAAAAATAAATAAATAAAGTTATGTCCATCTACAATTAAAAAAATACTTTTTAAAAAACATTTATTTTTTTAGAAGTAGTTGGACACAATACCTTTACTTTATTTAATTATTTTTATGTGGTGCTGAGGATGGAATTCAGGGCCTTGCACCTGGATGATGCTCTACTGCTGAGCCACAATCCCAGCCCTAAAAACATGTTAAAAAAAAAGAAAGAAAATGCCTTTATTCTTCCAGTTTCCCATCTCTGAAGTGTTCCCATCCCTACAGGTAGTATATTCACTACCACCAGAATTTCCTTGATGAACCATTCAGTAATAGAGACCAGTCTAGAGACCAGTAATAGTGTTCAGCACCTTGGACAGCAGCTTAGTGAGGTCCTCAAAGAGGTTGGAACAATAGTAGTCACAATCATAGTTGATATAGAGCTCAGTGACAAAACTGGGGATGCGCCAGAGCTGCACAGTAGCCTCCAGTGCCATCTCCTTCATCTCATAAGGCATCTTGGGGTTTTCCACAGTGATGATCTCCATGAGCTTTTTGATGTACATCTGGCAACAACCATTTGAGTGGAGAAAGGATTCAAGATAAGAACAGAAAATTGGACAGAAACATCAAGCAGAAGCCCAGTCAGGAGGTACGAATTAAGAGACACCTAAGGTATCCTATTCCCAAATACATCTCCCTCTGGTTTCCATGTTGGGGTATAAGGCCTGGTTTTCTTCCACATGCCTAATCCCAAAGAAGTTGTCTATTGCCCTTTTTGTATTCTCTGTGTGAGTCCGACCTGGCTCTATTTAGAATTCTCTTTTGCAATTTAGGGGCAGTGCTGGCTTGACATGCAAGAGGAAGTCCCATTCATGGTGAGACTGATTACCTTACCTGCCAGTCCACATATTTGGGTTTTCCCATTTTATGTCAGCCAGCTTTCACTGGTTCCTTTGAAGTTTTCCATAACAGAGGCCAGTGAATGAACCAAACCATGGAGGCTAAAATCATCCTCCTACATCTATATCACATACTGCAGCCTGACACAGCTGGCCCCCACTGAAGATGTCATACATCTCCCTGCTTTATTTTTCTTCCAAGATTAAGAAATTTACCTCCAATTGGAACTTGAGGTGCTCCCGCATGCTCTCAAATAATAGGAAGCATACTCGTAGAGAAGCTGCATACAGGTTCAACCGTTCTATGTTGAGTAGCTGGAGATAGAGGAGGGTAAGTCATGAGGTTTCTGAAATTGACCATGGTTCAACCAGAAGAGAGTCAGGAAAGCAAACTGTGTGAAGTTGCCATTGAGGTGCTGTGCTCTAAATATATCTAGCCTTTCCTGTATTGCTCAGAATCTTTGGAGAATTATTAGAACCCTTTAACTATGACTACTGGCCAAATGGGAGAGAGGTGCTTTCTTGGGACCTACTCTCTACATGGTCAGCCAAACCTCCTTGTGCTTTTGCGACATTCTGAAAAACATCCAGGGGCCCAGAAATCTGGTCTTACCTGGAATAAATGGCGGCACATCTCATCCTTGATGAGGCTCAAGAGGGTCTGGCATTGGGCTACAGGGGCTGACTCAAGGGCCACTGTCAGCAAGTGAAGTCCCATGTGGATCATAACCTCTGAGTTATGGCGGTCGTGCGGATTGGTGAGGGAGATAAGGAAGCGAAAGAGCTCTCGGATGCAGGGAAGACCATAGGGAACCAAAGCTGTGCCTGGGAAGGTAAGTAGAAACAACTAGCCCACAGCTTCAACCTAGCTTGCCCTGCGTTATACAACCTATTAAGAAACAACTAGCCTTCAGCTTCAACCTAGCTTGCCCTGCATTATACAAGGCAATATCAGGTAAGTGATTCTCTTCAAGGATAAGGATACCTGCTTCCCGACCCCCAAGCCCAGGAATAAGACTAGTATCATTTAATGGAGGTAATCAGAATGAAAGATCAATTCTTCCTTTCTGGAAGGCTTTCCCTCTCACTTCCTATCATCCACCAATCTTCCCACAGTTCTATGGCTTGAATCCATTTCCTGCATAGAAAATGGCCTAGAACTAGGGCCAGCAGTTTCTTGATCCAAACTGGTCTAGGTTCAGGCAGCTTAGCAGGTAGGATGGGAGAGGTAGATGAACAGAACCTGCCAGAGAGTACCCACCTTCTTTCTGAGAAGACTGTGTAAAGCGCACACCTCGGGGATTGACGTAATCCATGTCATGGACGGAGGCAGAGTCAGAATGGTCAGTAGGGGATGTGCACTCCTCTAACACTTCAGGAATGGATTCCACTGATGCTGATTGGGCCTTTTCCACCTGGGTCCCTTCCTGATATGACCAGTAGCAAGCAAATTCAGGAAGAGGGATGAATGAGGCAAGAGCAACCTGAAACTTACTCTCCTGAAGAACCTGTTCTTAAAGTTAATCTCTGGTGGACAGGAGGGCCAGGGCCAGCTCAGTGGTTTATGAATCAATACAAGATGGCTCAAGGCAGAAGGACTATGATGAAAGACTTGGAAAATGTCTCTGAGACACCACTGACCTACTATGACAAGCTAGGAGTGTAAAGGCTCTTCTAGGCTTAGAATTTGGATAACTACCTTCTAGAAAAAGTCATGGCCAGGGGTCGGAGGGCCACATGGCTCAGTGGTAGAGCACTTGCCCAGCATGTGTGAGGCACTGGGTTCGATCTTCAATACCACAAATCAATCAATCAATAAATGTATTGTGTCCATCTACAACTAAAAAAAAAAAAAAAAAAGTTACGGCAGATGGCCAGCTCCCTCCCTTTGGCCAGGTACTACCTGTATGTATAACTTGATAAAACCTATCAGCTTTCTTTCATAGTGAGTCGTGATGTAGGTCTTCTGGGCAGCATGACTACTTTTGGGAAATGGAAAACCGCTACCCCAACCTTCTTTTGAGACAAGGTCTGCATACAGAATCAAAAGGATCAAGCCAATTCCCACAGTGGAAGATTGGAGAGGGGCCTTTAAAAATCAAAGCAGGGATGGGGTTGTGGCTCAGTTGTAGAGTGCTTGCCTAGTATGCATGAGGCACTGGGTTCGATCCTTAGCACCACATAAATAAAAGATATTGTGTTCACCTAAAACTAAAATAAATAAATAAATAAAAATAAAAATAAAAATCAAAGCAATACCTGGGAGTCAGGCTGTTCAGGAACCCCTAGCTCATTGCTCCCAGGCTCTCCAGCTGTGCTATACCCTGGAGAGCCGGGTTGCTCCAGGTCAGTGAGGTCCTCTTTGGAGGTAGTCTGGGAGGAGAATTCCAGGCCACTGTCTGTAGAGGGACTGACCACTGCTGAGGCAGTTTCTGAACTTGCAGAGGAGATGGGTGTGGGCACCTCAATGAAGGGCATGCCACCTGCCAAGAAAAGTAAGTGAAGCTTGAAAGAGAGTGACTGCATAGCAATACATACCCTCCATGGTACTGGGGCTCTGCATATTTATCTCATATTTATCTCTAAGTACAAGACAAGACAATGTACTTGTCTCTACAGCAGAGTTCCTCTGAAAGGAAAGCAACTATAAGACATTGGAAGGTTGCTCAATGGTCACAGTCTGATTAAACCCAGAGTTTCCCTTTTTGCTATCAGCAAAAAGATCCAAGCTCCTCAGTTGGTTTGTCTTTCATTTCAAAATCCCTGAGAGAGAGAGAAAAAAAAAAAAAAAAAAGATTTTCTTCTACCTGGAAGTAGTCCAGAACACTCACCAGTGAGGTTTGAGGATAAGGTGGTTCCAGTAGGGGCAGGCAGCTCTGTACCTGGTGTGACTTTGGTCATATGACGTGGAGGCCGGGGGGATCTCTTCTGTTTCTTCCATTTGGATGAATCACTCATGCCTCCTGCTCTCATTTTCAGCTGGAAATATCACACTTCATCAGGACTTAAATTAAGACTATTCGAACTAAGACTCTATCCCTAGACATCTCTCTTCATTTAGTCCTTCTGGCCTCTAGAAAACAGCCTATAACCCCACATTTGTGCTGGAGTTAAGAATCTAGATCATCAGCTTATGTTCCTGTCCCTCTAACATGGCTTTTACATTTGCCATTTCAGGGTGGCATAGCAGCCTATGTGTGGAAAGTGACATTCTACTTTGGGGCAGGAAATTGACAGGGCCAGTTGTCACACTTATTATCACTTGCTTCCCTAGGTCCTGGGTGTTACATTAAGCAGGCTATCTGACAATGCATGACTCTCTTGCAGGAAGGGTAAGGGCAGGTGTTCTTTGGCCATTCGCCTCAGATCTATAGGCTTATGGACTCCTGGGCTTTCTTCCTCAACTACTCTACAAAACAGCCACCTATTCCTAGTTCTTATCTTCTATGAGAGGCTACTCTTTCCTGTCCAGACTTGCAGCTTTCTTATTGCTCTATGGATTGGACCTAGACCATAAACATATCTTTTACTCTCTGGAATTTCCACATCAAATTGGTCAAAGACGGGATGGGATTGTGGCTCAGCGGTAGAGTGCTCGCCTAGCATGTGCAAGGCCCTGGTTTCCATTCTCAGCACCACATACAAATAAATAAATAAAATAAAGGTATAAAAAATTATATTAAAAATTTATACTAAAAAAAAATTGGTCAAAGACTAATTTCCTTAGAGTTAGGAAAGGAGTGGCATTCCAGATTATTTGTGGAGTTAAGGATATAGGGTCATATTATGCTGCTACCTTGCTCTCTGCTGCTCCCAATTTTGGTAGCAATGGGATCTCCTGACCTTTTAACTGTTGGTCTTTCTATACGCAATTTTAAGAAAATTCTTTAATCCCTTCTGATATCGGGGATAGGCTCCCTTCTTCAAGCTCCCCAAAACTCCTAGAGCTTGGGTAATCTTTGATCTCTTGCTTAGGAATCACATAATTCTTCTTTCCCTACCCAAAACTCCTTTCAATAAAGGAGACAGGCGCAAAAGCTGAGCCTTTCCCCCAGCTCTTAATAATAGCAGCAGCATCACATTAGATTTACACTCATGGTCACTGTATCTCCAAAATACCTGCAGTCATATGCCTAAAAATGAGCTTCAAGTGTTCTGAGCTCTATAACTAAACAGGAAACAGAAGGATGCTCTTTCCAGGAATCACTGGAGCTCAGCCAGATCAAGTTATGATAAAAATGTTCTGGGAGAACAGTGAGCCAAACAAGTTGAAGAAAAAGAAGCTCAAGAGATCAATGAGGAAAAACAAGGACCTCCTGGCTTTACTGGTATTTGTCGCTGAGCTTAAAAAGTTCTAACAACTATATTCACTTTTATGAAATAGCTCTTCTCTCCAGGAGGTTCCCACATTTCTGTCCTATTTCCACTAAGAATGACTGTCATCACTGATATTCCCTCCATATTAGGATCATTCTTTGTTTCCCGCTATCATCTGCAAAGGTAGTTCCAACCTGGTCATTTTAGTGAGTGTTCTTGGCCTGCTAGCTAGAGTAATTGTCTGTTCTCACAAATGCCTCAACTTTTAAAAAGTATAGCGGTGTTATCTGTCATTGTGCAGGGTAGGCAGTAGGCGTTCATGGAACTCTACCCTACTTTATCTGTACAAAACTGTATTAAAAAGGCCAGCAAAATCTTTATGAAAAAAGAGCAGTTCCTAGGTTAATAATCATGGCAGCATGCTGGATAGCCACCAAAGAGACCTACAACTTGAGACTATGCAAGCACACAAGGGAAACTTGAGACAATGCATTCAAAAAGGATGCAGGCCTATATACTACCTAGGTAGGGAGACAAACAGACAGACACACACAAAGAGTTATTTTTATCTTCAATAACTGAGATGTCACCATCCACACCTTTGGCATGCATATTTTTGTGGTAGATAGCTCCTACCCATCTTTCTCCCTCTTCTTCCTAGGGCAATGATATGGGGACTTGGATAATTTTTAGCCATAAGCTCCCATACATCTTGACTTTGAAGAGACAAAGGGCATCTTTACAGATCCCAAGGTATTCCTAATGTTCTGGGCTATCCTGGCACCAGATTTGTTTTTTATTAATCTACAGATATAAATCTCAGCATAATCCCTTTAATGGAAACCAAGAAATAAAAAGTGCCCCACTAGATGGACTACCTTTTCCCTCCAAACCCAGTTCAGGTATCCCAATTGACTTGGGGACTGTTGTTTAATCTCTTTATGCCAGTTGTGAGACAGGGAGAGGGTAGAAGAGGAAAGGTCTTGCTTGGAGGTCCCTGTAGTTCCCCTATAAGTGGTGTATCTTCAGCCTTCCCGCAAGATGATAGTAGGACCCAGCCTCTATAGATTCATTATATGAAATTCAAGGGTTCCTTCTGCCTCCAGGCAATCAAGAGGCCCCAGGAGAATTCCCAACACTGCAAAGCTACAAACACATGCAACTCTTCCAAAGCCAAGCTGTGTTACCAGGGAAGGGTAAGTTGTGCTCTACACAATAGAAATGGGACCCAGGTGTTACATATAAAAATAAACATATAAATAAATAAATAAATGGGAAGGGAGAGGGAGAGGGAGAGAGACCTTGAGGTTCTTAAAGAGTAGTACCCTCTCTAACTGGTTCAGGGCTTTGGTCTGCTCCCCACTACTTAGCTCCAGTTTGTTGAGGAGACATGGAGAAATCTGTGAAAGACAGGCAAACGCACGATTTAAACAGAGTGAAATAAACTCAGACACAGGCCAACAGGGCACAGGGCAGGAATGGGAATGGATGGCAGGGGACAGGGGAAGGTCAGGTGCATGCACTGAACAGCCAACGGTTATCTCCATGGGTAGAGCCTTTTAGGGCTACAAGCAGAATCCTCATCAGAGGCCTGTGAAGTCCATGGCTTTAGTTCAAGATAGAAAGAAGCCATCCTTCTGACCATCATTCTTCTAGCAGTTTGAGAATCCTTTGATTTGGAGTTTGGCTTGATTTATCTCTTCAACAGAGACTATATAGCAGGCATGTGGCCTGTCTAATCCAGTATTAGGGTAGGATTTGGGGCACAGCTTCTCTGGGATACCTACCTGCTGTCAAGGATGAACCCTGAGGGGATGGCTGGACTTTTACCTTTGTCAACATACATTTTTTAGCCAATCTGATGGACTTACTCTATTTCCATAAAGGACTGGCTCACCAGTTTATGTGGTGGATCAACAAAGGCCAGAAAGAAAAAGTTTGGGAAGGAGTAGCATCTGGGAGAGAATAGATTTCTCAATAAAGGATAGCAGATTCCAAGCAGAACTGTCTAGGCAAAAGCATGTCTTTGCTAAGCAAGGGCTACAGCACTGAAGTTAGGAGATTAAGGTTTGGATGAGGGATAGCATATCAGCTTGCAGATCCTACCTTCTTCATGTTGGTCCCCACATAACTCTTGGGTTCTTCTTTAAACTGAGGTAACCTACAAGATAGAGAATCCCATGGACTGTTATTGCCAACCACAGCCAAAGGTGCTCTGTATCAGAGCATCCCTGTCTTTTAGTAAAATCTAGTTAGAGAAGCAGGCTAATTTCACTCTTGAGAATTTTATCAAAGAGCCAAAGGAATTGGGGGATATATGACTTGGACAAAGAAGGTAGTCACTAGAGCAAGGTGACTAAGTGCCCTCAGAGTGGGGAGCCTCTTTTCATCTTTGGAAAGTATTGCTGAAAGCAAAGAGATGGGGAGAGGGCAAACTATCAAAATCCCAGGAGACTAGGCATACAGCAAGAAGTAAAAAGCCAGTTCAAGTTTTGAAACCAGTAAATTTTAGCCTAAGGAGTAAGAAACTCCTTGTATCATGGTCGGGGGGCAGTCTAGTCTAGATAATAAGGATTATTATCTATAGATCTGAGAATGAAAAGAAATTCCAGAGGGAGGTTTTAAAGCCATCAATTCAGCTCTTCTCAAAGAGAGTCTACTGAAAGGAGATACATGAAATAGGCAGTTAGGTCTATTAGGAAAATGCCCTAGTCTGAGGCCTTAACTTGGGAAATCAACTATATTGGTTTGCCTAGGACTGAGGGATTTGCCAGGATGTTGAACTTTGTTAAAATCAAGACAGTCCTGGGAAAACCAAGATGAGGGATAGCAGATCAGCTCTCATAATTGGTGGTCACCCTAGCCTTAGCTTTCTCCCACAGCAATCAGTAACCTTCTCCATACTCTCTTAAGTTTGACTTATTTTCTGGGTTCTCTTTCCCAGCTGCTACCAACAGAGAAACAGACCCAAGTTTAGAAAGCAGAACTAGGTCTGTCAGCCTAGAATAAATAACACTCTGCCTCCTCCTCCTCCTGAGGCTAAATCAGCTCCCTATTCCTTCTCCCTTGCTCACTAACCCTGGGCCCAGAGAACTACGCCGATTCATAATCCCAGTGGCCTGTGATGTGGCTGTGGGGTTGGATAAGTCCCTGAAGTGGCTGTATGGAAGCAGGCAGACTCAAGAGGCCTGGGCAGCAGGGCTGAAGCAAACAGCAGCAGGTTTACCTTGTGAAGAGCAGCTGCACCATGTCTACGAGAGTGTGCTCTGCGGATTTTCTCAATAACTCTGCACAGGCAAAAACAAATAACACAGGTGTCATTACTTGCTGTGCTATTATCAGGAGGCTTCTCAGAGCAGACTCCCCTCCAAACCTTGTTTACCAAGGATTATGCCAAACTTATTAAAACCAGCTCCAGCTCACCCTGGTAGCCATAACCTCACTGGCCCACTAGGTGGCACTACTGAGTCAGGGAAAAGGGGGGCACTATAGCCATATTCTCTGGTGTTGGCAGGCTGGTGTCAATCCCAGAATCCCCAAGGAGGGAGACTTGGTGCTGGGGCTGAGTCAGTCTGGGATCCATCCCTATACTCCTATCTTGGCATAATGGGTTGAGGTCTCTATTTTAGCTTTCACAGCTGTCTACTAGACATTTCTAGATCTCTATGGTTCCACAGGGTAGATGATGAAAAAGTCCTGAGTTTTCCATCTCTTTGGGGTTCAGAGACAGTATCTTATGTGTACACCCAATAACTGGCCCCAGAAATCGTGAAGGAGCCAGTATTCAAGTACCTACCACTGAGCCTCATTTCAAAGCAGATCCGGAAGCAAGACTGCATAATCTCACACACAGATTCATTGGTTAGGTGAGCACCCACTGGGGTTAGTAAGAGAGTCCTCAGAACCTGTCAGAACAAAGAGAAGATGGCAAAGAAGGCTGGGTAAAAAGAGGTTTACCTGTGGGAAGAAAAGCTGCCTAGTGACTGTCCAATCTCCTAGTGAAATACTAAAGGGCGAATTTTTATTATTTTAAAAGTTGTTATTATTTTGTAACACCTGGGGTCTCACACATGCTAGGCAAATGCTCTACCACTGAGCTACATTCCCAGCCCAGGAGCGAGTTTAAAAAACGGTAAGCAAGACTGGCAAGCTCACTTCAGCCTGATAGGAGAGTCTCTCCAAAGCTTGGCTTGGGAACTGTGTCTTCCCTCTGTAAAACCCTGACATAATTCAGAAGTAGTTCCAGCCCTAGCCCACAAGCCCAACAGATGGACCCAAATACAGTCTGCCAGAGGTACAAGTGTATTAAGGGCTTTCGGTATTTGATATCAATGCATTTAAAGCTTTTAATTATTTTCCTTAGAAAGAGCTTTTACTTTGGGTACGCAAGTTGCTTGTTTGGAAATAAAGTTGGTCCCTAGGCTCCAGTAGAGTCAAAACATTGCTCCATGCTGCCTGCTGCCTTAGGTAAGTAGAGCTGGTGGCACCAGTCCCTAGCCATTATCCTAATTGCTTTTCCCCTCCAGCTTACCTGAAGGATTTTCATCAGGACAACCTCATCGCTGGCAGGATCTGTGCCCACAAAACGGGCGTGGGTGACGGCATCTGCCATGTTTTCCATGCCCTCTGCTGTGCCCTCATGTGTGGGATCTGCTCCAGGGGAGTTAAAAAAAAAAAAAAAAAAGGAAAGGGAAGAATAAACGTTATGGAGAAGAGAGAGAAAAGGAGATAACCTGTCTATGGATTGCTTTAAGAGACTCTGATTTTCTCCTCTCCAGTTCCTAAACCTATGGTTCCTTGAGTACTTGAGGATTTTTGCCTCAAATTGGCTTTAGCAAGTTCCTCAGCACAATCCCTCTAGGTAAAATAGTACTTCCTAAACTTAGGTATGGGAGAATTACCTCGTAGTACTTTAGTAAACATACAAATTACTGGCCCACTTCCAGAGTTTTTGATTTTGCAGGTCTAGAGTGGGGCCTAAGAATCTACATTTCAAACGATATCCCAGGTAAAGTTAATACTGCTGGCAAGGGGACTACATATTGGGAATCACCGGCATTAAGCTATTCAATTTATAAAGGTAGGACCTGGAAATAATGAGTTTTGGGCCTAGAGAAAGCACCAACTAGGGACAGAGCTTAGAATGACAAAATTATAGCCTTTCTCTTTGCTTCTCTCTCTGGTGGCTTTTGTTTTATTTATTTATTTTTATGTGGTGCTGAGGATCGAACCCAGGGCCTCACACGTACTAAGCGAGTGCTCTACCTCAGAGCCACAACTCTGGCCCCTCTCTGGTGGCTTTTGGAGTTGTATTTCAGGCACAACTGAGGTGGAGGAGAAGAGGGAGGAAATGAATGGTCACTGCCACCAAATAGTCCTATCTGGGTGCAGCAGATCAGAGGTCTTTCTGGTTTCTTTCTTTCTTTTTTTGTAGTACTGGGGATTAAACCTCGGGGCACTCTACCATTGGGGCTATATCTATATCCACTTTTTTGGGGGTATCGGGGATTGAACTCAGGGGCACTCGACCACTGAACCAGATCCCCAGCCCTATTTCGTATTTCATTTAGAGACAGGGTCTGAATTGCTTAGTGCCTCGCTTTTGCTGAGGCTGGCTTTGAACTTGAGATCCTCCTGCCTCATGCTCTGGAGCCACAGGGATTACAGGTGTGCACAACCATGCCCAGCTCTATATCCACTTTTTATTTTATATTTGGAGACAGGGTCTTGTTAAGTTGCCCAGGCTGGCCTGGAACTTGTGATCCTCCTGCCTCAGTCTCCCAAGTATATGGGATTATAGACATGTACCACTGTGCCCAGCTCTTTTGTTTCATTCTTATTTAAAACAACATGGCCCAATGAGCAAGAATCTTATTGCCAGCTTAACCAGCCAGGTATTAAGAAACTAAACAAGCTAAACAGGACTGGAGGCTAACCAGTTGGGGAGTAGGAAGAATTTCATCTGTGAATAAGAAGAGGGGAGAAGTTGGAGGTCACACAACCAGCATTAAGCTGGAAGTGAACACAAATGCTGCCAAGGGAGAACTCTGCTCCCACTCCTATGTTAAATAGCCACAAGGAGTAGGCCAAGAAGTTGCCTCCATCAAGACCTATGGAAGTCCAGAACTGCCTGGATTGCTGGCTCTAGCACCATGTCTGTTCTGAAGGACTTTCCACTGATGTTTTATCCTGAAAGGAGAGCATAAGTAGGGGAGAAAGGCAGGCACATCATAAAGCTCTAAAAGTGACAAGAGGAAAATTGCTCCCAAGGTGGCATGGTGTAATGAAGGAAGCACCTCCTAATCTGAAGTGGTAGGAGTCAGAAGACATTCTTGCCATTTTCTCTTTCTTGGTACCTAAAGTTAATGGAGTTCCTCTAAAGAGAATGGGGATGGCTGAGAGACCCAAGCATTTCTCCTGCAACAATGAGCCAGAGACTATCATTAGTTTAAAAGTAGTTTTCATTTGTTTTTTTTCTTTTTCTTCTTCAATGTAGTCTCTGACACTGTATCAAAGACTGTCCTACTTATAGCATGCCTCCACTGAGCATCAAGAGTGGCTACTTGAGAGGTTATGCAGAGGGAAGCATTTCATGATACACAGCACAACAGGGTGACCCAGCTCCTCTTCCTATCACCCTATTTCCTCCCGTTTCTCCCAATCAGCAGAGAAAATTCTATACTCTCAGGCCCTTGTCCAAGCCTTTTCTCATAGTCCTTATTTAGGCCTACGGTGTCGACACAGGAAAGACAGGTCTTTCTCAGTGTTGTGGGGCATATCTGGGCTCAATGAATGGCAGCCTTGCTTTCATTTCACAAGGCTTCTGGGGTTCATTTTTTCTTTTCTTTCAGTAATCTCTTCCTTAAGGTGGTTTAAGCTCTACTGATCTCTTTGTATTCTTATCCCTTGAGCTTGAACAAAGCAGTAAAGTTCATTTTCTAAAAAGGCAGATATTAGTGACAGGCCTTTAGAACCACAGGCAGGGCCTGTCAGCAAGCTGGGTAGAGTGGCACAAGTCTTGATCTACCAGCTGTGAGTGGCCAAAGCAAAAGCCAGTCCTTGGAGTAGCACCTAAAAGAATTCCAGGAGCCTTGAACTACAGGATTCAGAGGTGTGGGATGTTTTTTCTAGGAGGGAAGCCTCCAAAAATAATCGTTTGTCTTGAGACCATTTAACAGACCTTGTCCTCCCCTAGATCCTATCCTCAGAATGTCTTTTTCTGTCCACTCTGGGGCCAGCTTCAGGGAAATTTGCCAACTTCATCTGACTTTCATACACTCCTTCCTGCTCTTATTCTCATGCCACTGCAGTCACCACCTCCAGCATTCTCTTTTCCCACCACAGGAAACTCCAATGACCAGCTGGCCTAAGTTCTCCAATGACCAGCCTGTCTGCCAAGTTCAGGAAAGGGGGAGAGCAACACCAAGAGATCAGAGAAAGGCATAGAAGGGCAGCTGCTGGACGCTGTGAAGAGACACGACCTGCAGGTGGTGCTCAGGGCAAGGCTGGAAGTGGCTGGGCCTAATTTTGTTTAGGAAAAGTGTGAAACTGGACTAGTGCCCTCAGAGGCTGATGTACCTATTCAGAACCCAAGACTCCTGCTTAGGATCCTGAATGCTTTAGCTAAGCAAATCCAACTTTCTAAAAAAGATAAAGGTTTTTTTATTGCTCTGAATAGAAGGCCATTTGCTTTTCTAGCTAGCTATAGCCCTGAGCCTTATATTTTCTTTGTCTCCCTTCTTAGAAACAAAGACAGCTGCTTTTTTTTTTTTTAATGTTCCTCATCCTTGCACATGGATTGGTAATAAGGGAAAAAGAATTCAGGATTCTAAGTGACTAGACCAACTAAAAAAGAATTTAAAAAAAGGAAAGGAAGAAAGAAAGAAAAAGACACCATAAATAAATTCAGAGATCAACTACGAACTGGGTAAAATGTTTGGCCTAGATTGGAAGCAAAGACTTGTAATACTATGATAGATAATGGGTTGATATCCCTAATATACAAAAAAGCTTAACATACTAATAAGAAAAACCAAAACAACTCAATGAAAAAAGAGGCAAAGGAGAGAAAACTCTAACTTTCAACCTCATAGAAACCAACACAACAAAATACAGTTTGGTTTTTTTTTTTTTTTTGGTTTTTTTTTTAGAGAGAGAGAATTTTAATATTTATTTTTTAGTTTTCGGCGGACACAACATCTTTGTTTGTATGTGGTGCTGAGGATCGAACCCGGGCCGCACGCATGCCAGGTGAGTGTGCTACCGCTTGAGCCACATCCCCAGCCCCAGTTTGGTTTTTTTAACCCACCAAAGTGGCACACAAAAAAGAAAACTGATAAACATTCAGAGCTGAGAGCAGAGTGGGGAAATGGAAACTCTCAAATATAGATGGGGGAAATAAAGGCTGCAACCTTTAGGGAAAGCAACCTGGTAATACCTATATAAATGTGATATGCACATAACCTTAAAACCAGAAATTCCAAGTTCAGAAATATTTCATACAAAAGTAAAATTAGTAAATAAGAACATATGAACAAGGATGTTTATTTCAGCATTATTTATAATGGCCCCCAAAAGAAAATAATCTAAATATTAAATAATGAGTCAATGAATTGTTATAACATGGGACTCTCATAGCTACTAAAAAAAATCATATCAGAGGCAAAAAGGGAAGAAATGGGGAATTATTGCTTAATCATTAGATTTTTCTATTTGGAGTGATAAAAAGTTTGGGAAATAGTGGAAATATTTGGACAACACTGTGGATATAATTAATTCCATTGAATTATAATACTTAAAAATGATTAAAAGCAAAAATTTTATGTTATTTATTTTTTACTACAATAAAAAAGGATAAATCAGATGGATAATTTTATCATGTATGTTTAAATTAACAAAAAAGAAAATATATAGCACATAATCCTTTTTGTGTTTTAAAAGGGACAGAACTTTATACTTATATACACGCAGAAGGTGGTATAGAAGGTACAGAAAGATTCAAACCAAACCGGGTGTGGTGACACATGCTTGTAATCCAGTGACTAGGGAGGCTCAGGCAGGAGGATTACAAATTCCAGGCCCTAAGCAACTTAGTAAAACCAAATTGTTAAAAAAAAAAAAAAAAAGGTTGTGGGGGGTGGGGATGTGGCGATGTGAGCTCAGTAGTTAAGCATCCTTGGGTTAAATTCTTGGTACCAAAACCAAAAACTAAACAAACAAAAAAACCCCAAAACAGATTCAAACCATTATTTACCTATTTAATTATAGAAAGACTCAGACATGGGCTGGGGCTATAGCTCAGTGGCAGAACACTTGCCTTGCATGTGTGAGGCACTAGGTTCGATTCTCAGCACCACATAAAAATAAATAAATAAAGGTATTGTGTCCATTTACAACTAAAAAATATTAAAAAGAAGAAAAATATTAAAATATTAAAAAGAAGAAAAAAGAAAACTCAAGACACATGGGCTGAAGTTGTGGCTCAGTGGTAGAGTACTTGCCTGGCATGTGTGAGCCCTAAATTCAACCCTAAATAGAAAATATAACTTTAGGGATGGGTATGGTTCAGTAGAAAAGTGCTTGCCTTGCATGTGTGAGGCCTTGAGTTCAATCCCCAGCATCACACACATACAAATAAATAAATAAAGATATGCATACATACATTTATATAAATAAAATCAGATCGTACCGTTAACTCTCAAAGCATTAGAGAAACCACAGTCATAGGGTAAATTTTTGTCCCTCCCATTCTTGCCTGCACAACCCCATTCAATTAGCACGATGAGTAACAATAACAATCATATTTCTCTTCTACAAGGAAAGAGATGGCTGAGAAACATTTTCCAGTATCATCAGCTCATTGACTAAGACCTCAGCAACCCAAGAGAGGCAAGAAATAAAGTGCTATAGTCATCTAACAAAGTATAAGCTCTTACCTATAAGTGCATAGGACAGGAACTTGTTGACAGAGGTAAGAGCCAGTCCAGTGATAGGGCCAGTGGTATCTTCTGAGCGAATCACTTCCAGAAATGGACGAAGGAATACATTGGGCTCAATTTCTGAGAGTTCTATGACAAAAAAACAAATAAAGATAGAAACCAAATGAACATCTAACAAAGGGGAAAAAAAAAAAAAAAAGCTAAACTCTAGGAAAAAAGCTAACTCCTAGAAAAAGGCCCTTATTGCATGTGCCATGAGGCTAAAGTTCTTCCCTCCTGGTATCAATCTAGCTCCCCCTGAATTACCTTGAACCAAGTCCCAGATACCATACCATTTTACCTGTAAATTTTATCTGTAAAATTTTTGGCTTGTAGGAAGCAGTGGCGCACACCTATAATCCTAGCAATTCAGGAGGTTAAGGTAGGAGTATTGCAATTTGAGGCCAACCTCAGCAGCTTAGCAAAAACATGTTGCAAAATAAAAAATAAAAAGGACCATGGATGTATCTGAGTATAAGTGTCTCTGGTTTCAATGTAGCTCTAAAAGATTAATAATTTTTGAAAGCACAAATGTTTTAAAAAGTTAACAGTAAAATTGTCAAAATGGTAAATTTTGTTATATATATATTTACAATAATTTTTTAAAAAATAACAACAGTTCTTTAATATAATTGAATATTACAACTCAATTTTCCATGTCCATTTCACCCCCTACCCTGCAGTGATATATAGGTAAACTTCTTCTGAGGTACAGAAAACATAGCCAAAGAAATCCCAGGGTGGGCTCCAGTCTTTATGTAAAGAGATTTTTTCATATCTCTTTACTATTATGGTCAAGGTCACTTCACTTAAAGAGTGTGGTCAACCCAGAAGAGTGAGGGGAAACCTTGTTTATGGTCCCTTGTTGAAAAATAAGTTTAGGGCTGGGGCTGGGGCTGAGTGGTAGAGAGTGCTTGCCTCACACATGAGGCACTGGGTTCGATCCTCAGCACCATATAAAAAATAAATGAATAAGTAAAGATTTTTGTGTGTCCATCTGTAGCTTAAAAAATTAAAAAAAAAAAAAAAGAAAGAAAGAAAGAAAAATAAGTTAAAATAAACAAAAGGCTGAGCAGTCCCTTAGTCATGGAACATTCTGCAATCTTGGAAGGTCCTTACCACTCTGTCTCCTTCCCGCCTAGAGGAAGCAGAGAGAGCTACCTTCCCTGAGATAAAGGGGCATCATAGTCTTTATTTTACAATAAGAAAAATAAGGCTCAGATAAGATGCATGATTGGCTTCAAATGACACAACTATTAAGCAGAGATGGGACTTGAACTCAGTTTATATGGCTCTAAAATTTATACAATCACTACATCGTATACTCCTGAATTTAGAATATTTCATGCCAGGTCAAAGGAACCATATTACACTGAACTTGCTCTCTACTCTGTCCAGAGTTTAATTTATTTTTCTAAACTTCACTATGTTTTCATCTTTCAGAGCCTCTTCCCTAAAAGGCGTCCTTCCTAAAAATGGCCAAAAAACATTTAGGGAAGTGATCCAGGCTATCTTACTTTTACCACAAAAGGAAGTTGGGTTTCCTAAGCACCTTCATTTTCATGCAAATATAGATAGGTTCCCACTCAATTCCTACCACCACCCACCCCTCTCTGGGTAAACATTCCCTGGGACTGGCTGCTCTTCAGATTAATGCTTTAATTAATTGGCAGATTGGGTAGCATTTTTCAAGCTTGTCTGTACAGTGAGTGATCATATCAGCAGTATAAAACCTGCTTTTCATCTACTAGTATATCCACCTAGAGATGTACAATTTTCAGGAGAAAAAAGTAGGAAAAAACCTCTGTGAATGGGATACACAAAAGCTGTGGTGGTGGAGGTGGAGAGTTGAGATGTTAAGGAATATATTTGGGGAAACTTTTTTTTTTTTTAATCTCTTATTGATTTTATTTTTTTAATACATGACAACAGTATGTATTAAATAATACATACTACATATTACACATATAGAGCACAATTTTTCATATCTCTGTATATAAAGTATGTTCACGCCAATTTATGCCTTTATACATGTACTTTGTTTTTTGGGGTTTTTTTTTTGCATTACAATTCTTAATACACATATATACCACAATTTTTCATATCTCTGTTTGAATATAAAGTATGTTGACACTCAATTCAAGTCTTCATACATGTACTTTGTATAATGATGTCCATCACATTCCACACCATCCTTGCTAATCCCCTGCCCTCTCCCTTTCCCTCCCACCCCTCTTCCCTATCTAGACTTCATCTAATCCTTCCATGCTCTCCCTCCCTACTGGACTATGAGTCAACCTTGGGGAAACTTATTTTAAAAGCACATTTAAAAATTAAAGTCATTTAGGGGCTGGGGTTGTGAATCAGTGGTAGAGCGCTTGCCTAGCATGGGTGAGGCACTGGGTTCGCATCTCAGCCCCACATATAAGCAAATAAATAAATAAAGATCCATCAATAATAAAAATATTTTTAAAAAATTAAAGTCATTTAGTCTTGCTTTCGGAACACAAATGCATTATGTACTATTTGATCTATCATTTAGAAAATGGTCATGTTTAGCATATTTGAGCTAAAAAGTCTAGAAAAAAAAATCTATTGAGAGTGGGGAGAGGGGAACAGACTTTCTGTTTTCATCCAGTTGTTATAACTATATACTTCCTGGCTTCCTTCAAGTGAAAGTCTAGGACAGGTTTTCAGCTAGGGTCCATACATTCAGGGTTATAACTTTGCCTCTCTTTGTTGTTTGTTAATTAGGTAAGACCGACTCTCTTTATGAGTGATTCATAAAGTTCTATGAATTTTAGCGCATATTTAGATTTGTATAACTACCACCATAAACAGGAATACATAATAGTTTCATTACCCCAGAAAACTCCCTCTGCCCTCCCTTTGTAGTCATACCCTCCCTACCCACCAACCTCTGACAATTCTGATCTGTTCTCTTTCACCATAGTTTTATCAAGGAGCTCATAAGGAAAGGTATCACAGAGCATGTAACCTTTTAAGATTGGATTCTTATACCCAGAAGTGGTATTTCTGGATCAAAGGTAAGTGTGTTTAGCTTTACAGCTAAATTATTTTTAAGAATTATTTTTAAACCATACAAGTCTGCATTCCTTCCAGAACTGAAATTTTTAGCTTCCCTGCATCCTCTCCAATCCTTGGGATTTTTAGCTTTTTAATTTTTTTTTTTTTTTTTTAGTTATAGATAGACACATTACCTTTATTTATTTAATTTTTTATGTGGTGCTGAGGATGGAACCCAGTGCCTCACACATGCTAGGCAGGTATATACTATTGTATACTACACTGAGCTAAAACCTTAGCCCCTATTTTTATACAAGCCATCCAAGTTGTTAGATAGTAGTATCTCCACATGGTTCAAGTTGGTATTTCCCTAACGACTAAGGATGTTGAACATCTTTTGATGTGTTTATCTGCCATCCAAATATCTTTTTGCGTGATGTGTCTGTTCAAGTCTTTTGCCCATTTTTAAACTAAATTGGTTTGTTTTCTTTTCTTTCTTTCTTTTTTTTTTGAGAGAGAAAGAATTTTTTTAATATTTATTTTTTAGTTTTCAGTGGACACAACATCTTTGTTTTATTTTTATGGGGTGCTGAGGATCGAACCCAGCGCCCCGTGCATGCCAGGCAAGCGAGCGTGTTACCGCTTGAGCCACATCTCCAGCCCTTGGTTTGTTTTCTTACTGTTTAAAGTTTAGAGATTTCTGTATTCAAATACTTTAATGGTGAGATAATTATTTACATATTTTTTCCCAGTCTGAACCTTGTCTTTTCTTCTCTTAATAGTATCTTCCACAGAGCAGACATTTTTATTTTTTAAAAAGTCCAATTTATCAATGTTTATTTTATGTATTTTAGTGTAATGTCTAAATTCCCTCTAACTCCAGGTCAATAAAATAGTCTCCCATGTTTTCTTCTAAAAGTATTATAATTTTACATTTTCCATTTAGATCTGTGATCCATTTTCAGTCAATTTTTCTGTAAA
Organism: Marmota marmota marmota; assembly: GCF_001458135.2. Lineage (NCBI taxonomy): Eukaryota > Metazoa > Chordata > Mammalia > Rodentia > Sciuridae > Marmota > Marmota marmota. Next base: position 7,729,183 of record NW_025999999.1, on the reverse strand, counting down.
TGTGAGGTTGAGGTTCATTTGTTTGCATGTGGATATCAATTGATCCAATACCATTTGCTAAAATCATTTTTTTTTTTTAAACAGTACTGAGGGATTGAACCCAGGGCCTGGTACATGCTAGCAAGTGTTCTACCCCAGCCCATTTTATTTTTCATTTTGAGAAAGGATCTCCCTAAGTTGCCAGGCTGGATTTGAACTTAAGATCTTCTTGCCTCAACCTCCCAAGCAGCTTGGATGCAGACATGCACCCTGTGCACCACCACACCTGCCTGCCATTTTAGATACCAAATTCTCCTTAGGACTATACTTTTTTAAGGAGTTAAGGAGTTACAGGGGATTCTTTCTTGGGTCTCTCCTTTTTCTAGGAACTACCCTTGTTACCACTCCTTTTTTATTTTGTGAATTGAGTATGCTATGAAATGGAACATCCATTATTTCTAAGTTTATTGAGCATAAAGTATTTTATTATAAAGTTGCCATCCATCACAAGGAGACATGTGGCTATAAAAAACATTAACTCTGCATTCTAGGCTGGAATGCAACTTTACCAGAATAATGCAGCTTTTGTATTAAGTGTACAGTGGGAAAGATGACAGACAGATAGGCAGATATTGTTAGGCAAACAGGTGTTGGTTGGGCCCAGTTTCTGTTTGTTTTGTGGAGTTGTCTCAATTTTTTCAGGATTGTTCAAATCCAAATTCAGCTGTTTTGAGAGTTTCTCTGGGCACCTTTCAGAATAAAGTAAGGTATGACTTTTCAGAGTAAAGATGCTCCCATGAACTTTGTTTACATTCTACCTCACAGACATGTATTTAGAGGCAGCAATGGTAAGCAATTTTAGTACTTAGCCTCATCTATTAGATTTTTGATGCCTTTGTTTTCCCTATCAACAAAATGGGAAATGGGCTGGAGATGTGGCTCAGTGGAAGAGTGCTTGCCTCAATGTATAAAAATTCTAGGTTCGATACCCAGCCCCACAAAAACAAATAAATAAAATGGGAAATGTCCCTTATGGTCAAGTTCTTGATCCCACTGATTTGAGGGTAGCTGAAGCAGAATAAGACTCCTTAGTCTTGGTGTCACCAAGAATTTATTATATGCTATTGTAGTGACTACTTCTAAGGGAAAGAGAAAAGTTGCTTAGTAGTGTTTTATATTATAGCTACTGTTTGGGGAGCCTCTGATTCTTCTTCAGTAGCTTTGGCTATTGATTTTTAGGGCTTTATTATCTATAGACTTGCTAATGTCAATTCACATTTTTATTTTTTATTTCCTTTCTCCTTCATGGCTCCTAGAGAAGACCTGACAGGGTGGTAATTAATAAACTTATAATTGTCTTCTTGCTGCCATTGAACAACTATTTTATTTATTTTCTGCAGTGCTGACAACAAAATTTTTTACTAGGCTGAGAAGAATTTGGACTGAAAAAGCTGCTTCAAGTGTAGTGGATGCATAAAGCTGGGTTGAATTGCTATGTTGTAAAGTAGAGCAATGGAAGTTTTTAATTTCTCCTGGGCTTTCAAATTGCCTGCTTAAGTTTGGACTTGATAGTGTATAGTGCATGCAGAAAACAGCAAGGCAAACTGAAGGGCTACAGTAGCTCTGGTTTGCCTGTATGTTACAACCTAATTGCTTTCCTTTCAATATGTGCCAATTTCTTCTAGAAGGAAGAGAACTACTGTTTAGAGATGATATGCATCAAACTTGTACTTTCAGTAAGGCAGATGGATCAGTCTGTCCTTGGGCCTCTGCGTATGTTTGAGGCCAGTCCCTGTGGGCCTCATTTAGCCCTGCTGGCCTTGTTAAAGGGAGCCTCAATCTCCCTCTTGGATTAGGAATGAACCTAGGCAAACCTAACAATTTGTGTGGCAGTTCTACAATCAATAACTAACAGTGTTTAGTCACTGGTTAGGAAGAGGAAAGAAACAGAAGAAACTTTAATTCTACGATAGTTGAGTTCAAAGTCTGTATTTACTATTTTTGTCATGCACTTAGTGAACCTATGCAATGCATGGTATAATATTTAAGAATATAATGCATTGTTTAAGAGCAATGGCTTTGGGGTCAGCAAAACCTGGGTTCAAATTTTCTGCCATTTACTGTGTGACCTTAGGTAAGTCACTCGACCTCTTATAGCCTTGGTTTTCTTATTCGTAAGAAATGGAGACTGCAATGCTATTTCTCATAGTTATTGAAAAAATAAAGTAATCTGTGAATGATAATTATATTTTGAATTTTTGTTTTTTTTTTTGAGACAGGGTCTATTTCCCCAGTTGGCCTTGAACTCTGGGACAACAGATTCTCTTTTCCTCAGCCTCTTGAATAGCTAGGATTATATACTTTTGACACCGTGCATGGCTTAATATCATGTTTTATAATTTATGTGGCTACTGCTGATATCTGAGGCAAATTAAGGTTTGTTCTGGGCAGTGGAATAGCAGCTCCTAGAAGCAAGCTAACCTGGCTAGTTAGTGGGATTGCCCAAGATGGAAAACTCATTCCTGTTCCAGTCAGGATTCATGTATTATATTGGACAAAATCATGCAATAAACTGTACTGCTTTTAAACATCATCATCATCATCATCATCATCATCTTCATCATCATAATCATTATGATTTTTGGTACCAGGGACTGAACCCAGGGGTGCTTAACCACTGAGCCATATCCCCAGCCCTTTTTTATTTTTTATTTTGAGACGGTCTCACTAAGTTGCTTAGGGCTTAGCTAAATTGGCTTTGAACTTGCAATGCTCCTTCCTCAGCTTCCCTAGTCACTAGGATTACAGGCTTGACTGACTGTGCCCAGCTCTTTTCTTTTTAAAGACAAAGTACAATCTGACCTCAGGCTGACCAGGGTGGCTCCACTCAATAAAGCTCCATTTCAATAATAGAAATTTGAGTATTTCAATAAAAGAAATTTACTGAAAGCCAGCTGTTATTGGTTCCACATGCTGTCAAGGATTTTATCCCTGGAGAAATGCATCCTTCTCTTATCCTTTCCCTAAGAAGAGATAAAGCTACTAGAGCAGAGAGGTAGCCAATGTCCTGAGAAGGGGTTCAAACCAGAGAGCATGTATAAATGCCAAAACCCCTTTTCTTTTTTGGTCATCTGGAATCATTCTGTGCCAGTTACCTAGGGAGGACGCGTCCTTATGTCATTTCTGGCTAAGGTTGGTGCCTCATGAACATGACTTTCTACAAATAATTATGCATCAATGACAATTGAGGGGAAAGTATAAAATTATGACTTCTAATCCCTGGGGTTTTCGGACTTTTAAGTTTAACCCCAAAGAATGTAAGTACAGGAACTGTTCATGTATAAGATTTGGTTTTTTGATTCATAAAAAACATACTGGGGGGGCTGGGGCTGTAGCTCAGCAGCAGAGCACTTGCCTCAAATGTGTAAGGCACTGGGTTCGATCCTCAGCACCACATAAAAAAAATAAACAAATAAAATAAAGGCATTCTATTAAAAAAAAAACATACTGGGGGCTGGGATTATAGCTCAGTGGTGGAGTACTTGTCTAGCAGATGTAAGGCACTGGGTTCGATTTCAGCACCACATAAATAAATAAAGGTACTGTGTCCATCTATAACTAAAAAAATGTATTTAAAAAAACTTTAAAATAACAACAAAAACATGTTGGAGTTGGGCATGGTGGCTGATACCTGTACACCCCAGCTACTCAGGATACTGAAGAAGGAGGATTGTGAGTATGAGGTCAGCCTGGGCAACTTAGCAAGACCCTGTCTCAAAAATAAAAAATAAAAAGGGCTAGCAACATAGCTCAGTATTAGGAATGCCACTAGATTCAATCCCCAGTACTATATATACACACCAACAAACCAAGCAAGCAAAAAACAAACCCAGAACAACAAAACTTTGGACTTTGAGAGAATAGATCAGCCTGAAAAGTTAATACTTTCAAAAGAGTTGTTAAAGGATTCAATGTAGAAATAATTTGTCTTAATGTAAGTGGTTGGTTCCATTATTCTCTACTGCAGGCTCTAAGTGGACCCATTCATCCCCTTTCTACCTGGATGCAGCAGTGATTAAGTCATTACCATAATTTCTCTCTTAAAGAGTTATATAAGCCCCCCTCCCTCCTAAGTACCTGGAAGCGTTCATAAAACACTTCTACAACTAAAAATATTGGGGGGGGGGAACAGCTGTCAGGAACTAAAACAAACAAGGCTTAGTCTCTTTTCCCCATTCCCCCACAGGCTGCCTTTGTAACAGGCTATCTGCATTCATAGGCATTTACTCCTAAATTATACCTTGCATTTAGAATCATAAGTTTTAGGGCTCTAAAGGGACTTGAGGAATGTAATTAAATTTCTATCTTGACCTTCCCCAGGAAATCTCAATAGATTAAAAAAAAAAAAAAAAAAGAACTATGGCCCATAGAAGTGAGATGTTTGGTTGTTTTTGTTTGTTTTTGGTATCAGGGATGGAACTCAGGGGTGCTTATCCACTGAGCAACATCCCTAACTTTTTATTTTTGTTTATTATTTAAGAATAATTTTAGTTGTAGATTAACACAATGCCTTTATTTTATTTATTTTTATGTGGTGCTGTGGATCAATCCCAGTACCTTACATGTGCTAGGCAAGTGCTCTACCACTGAGGTACAACCTCATTCCCTTTTTTTATTTTGAGACAGGGTCTTGCTAAATTGCTTAGGGCCCCACCAAATGCTGAGGCTGCCCTTGAACTTGCAATCCTCCTGCTTCAGCCTCCTGAGCTGTTGGGATTACATACATGTGCCACCACACCCAGAAATGTGAGGTATTTTTGCCCAAGGTTACACAGTGTCAGAACTAGGACTGGGAATACTGCATTTCTTTATTTCAATTTTCCTTTTGTAATAGGGCAGGGCTGCAAAAGCCTGTTTGGGTTTGAGCATTAATCCTAGTCTAGGAAGTATATAGCTCTGTGGGAGCTACCTTTGTCAGTTTTCTCTGGAATCAGTTCCTGAAACCAAGTTTAAATCCCCACCTGGCCATTCATAGGCCCAGAAAACTGAAGCTGATAAACAAAGATATGAGAAGTGTAGCTGACATTCCAAAGGCTTCTAGCTTTGCCAGTTTTAGTTTTACTCATCTGTTGGACTATTATTCTTTTTTTGTTTGTTTTTTTAAAGACGATTTAAAGAAGTTTTGTTATTTTTTATAGTAGCTCATATGTAGCATATATATATATATATATATATATATATATATATATATATATATTTTGTAGATGGACAAAATACCTTTATGTTGTTTACTTTTATGTGGTGCCGGGGATGAACCCAGTGCCTTATGCATGCTAGGCAGGCGCTCTACCACTAAGCCACAACCCTGGCCCTTATAGTAGCTCTTTTTAAATCCTCTTGTTTCTTTTTCTTTCTCTTCCTCCTCTTCTACCCTCTCCTCCTTTTACTCCTTCTTTTCTTGTTTTTTCAATAGTATCCCATTCTTATTCCTTATCTATCTAATCTTTTGAATAAAACAGGTAGTTTACTTGATGTTTTATTCTTTTTTTTTTTTTTTTTAAAGATAGAGTGAGAGAGGGAGGGGGAGAGAGAGAGAGACAGAGAGAAATTTTTTTTTAATATTTATTTTTTAGTTCTCGGCGGACACAACATCTTTCTTTGTATGTGGTGCTGAGGATCGAACCCGGGCCGCACGCATGCCAGGCGAGCGCGCTACCGCTTGAGCCACATCCCCAGCCCCTTGATGTTTTATTCTTGCTGCAAAGGCTATTTCCTCTAAGTCATTTTATTTCTTTAAATTCTGTTTCTCCAGGTCAAAAATAAAATTTTTTTTTAATGTTAGTGATCCTTTAGTATGGGGGCAATATACATCTGAATATTTATTCCTGAGTGTATGGATGGGGCTTCTGGACTGATGGCAATGTGCCCTTTCATTTGGATTATTATTCTTATGTTTCCCTTTTGACCAAAAAGAACACAGTTCCTTTCTACTAAATTTACAGTACCTCAGAATTCCATTTGCAGATCATTCTTTTTTTTCCATATAAAACTATTTATTCATAAATATTTTCCAAAATGAAAGTAGGTTTACTAAAAAAAAGTCCCTCAATGGGGAGGGGAGGAGAAGGCAGCCCTTGCCCTGGGTCCCCAGGGTGGGGCTGAGAGGAAGAGAAAAACCTCCTGACCCTCTCCCTGCTTCCTGGGACAGGGGGTACAGATCATTCTTAATTTCTGATTTTTACAATAAATATATTCATGGGTATTGCATTATCAGGAAGTAGAATATGAAGACCTAACACTTTATTCTAAAACAGAAAGTGCCAGCATAGAAAGACACGCCAAAACCCAAAAAGCTTTTGTATTTAAATAATTGTCCTATTCCTTTGTATATAGAAATGTCAAGAGGGGTAAATGAACTGGACTTCTGTCTTTAACATGCTCTTATTTGTTATATGTGATCTATCTTGTGAATGATGATATTCTGTCTCCAGGTACATTAGGCCAATATTTGAAGGATGAAGAGCTAGGACAGGGCAGTCTGATGACCCTGTAGAAAGCAAGAAGGGAGAAGTAGACTCTAAGGGCAAAAGGGTCGAGACAGACATTTCTGAAGCCAAATGGTGTTGAAATAATATACCACAGGCCTTTTTCCTTGTCAGCGTAATCCAATTGAGAATGCCCAACTGCCCCTGATAAGAGTCACTCAGGAGTGAAGAGCTTTGCTACCAGGGAAAGCAGCTTATGTGTGCATTTTGGCTCAGGAATGTGCCAGCCCAATGCTAGCCAAATGAGAAAAGGCTGCTGCAGGCTGGAGAACTCAGTCTCCTGGGAGGATGGTAGCTGCTCCCTGTAGGTTAAGAGAGTATTTGTTCTCTTTTGTCCAAGGGCTTGAGGCCATATGTTGAGGCCTTTGACATAGATAATTAGAAAGAGTGGCAGTTCTGATGTGAAAAGAGAAAACAGTGTCAGAATTCATCCCCCTTTTGGTCAGGTCACTCATGATTTGAGAAGACAGGAAAATTGGGGGTCATTGATAGATTCTCAGCTTAACACTGAGTCAATTTAGAACTTCTCCTTTAATGTCATAATATATAGAGAGTTGAGATACCCACCTACTGGTATTCAGCAAAGTATGATCAGAACACCACCAAGGTACTTCCAAAGGGCTTCACTTTGCTTTGGGTTGAAGGGGTCTTTGAGCTATTCCAGAAATAGTTTAGTAATTCATGTTGTAATTTGGCCTGACTGACCAGAAATTGGACCTGGATTTGACTTAGGAGTAACCCAAGTGTTGTTTCTCCAATGGGGGTTGAATTTCCCATTCTTGTACCTGTCCCCTTCTCTACCCCCCAAAATCCTAGAACATTAACCAGTCACCTTCAGAGCACCCCTCTATCTAAACTTCACTCTTTGTTTACTGGACTGTTTGTGCCTTGAGTTGACAGCCTTCAGGGTGTGAATTCTGGCTACTTGGCTAGGGTGTCAGATGTCTCCTTGGTTATGAAATTAGACTTCTTACTATGAGTGGCATTATGACACTTTTTTTCTAAAGGACTCAGGTATTTCTTCTCACTCTTCTAACAAAGATCCAGACCATTGAATCCAGTCCCAGGCAGGCCAAGCTGTGAGGTAGAACACTAGAAACCTTTATTTCTGTTCTAGACTTGAAGGAAGCAGTAACACTGAACAACTAGGAGTATAGCTTTTGGAGTCAGATAGGTGTGAATTTGATTCCCATTTCTACCACTAGCTAGTTATATGACTTTAACTGGTTCTTACATCTACTTATCCTTTCTGGGTCTCTTTTTGTCTCCCAAATGGAGACTATTATAAATAGAAAAGATACCATACCTAAGGTGTTTATTAGCATATGGCATGGTAATAAATGGTAGCTACCATAGTTATTATCTTTATTCTTTCTAAAACAAAGAGGAATATTTCAATCAAGAGGGTCCATAGAGAATTCTTTGGAGGCTCGGGATACAGTCCTCATACAAAATATAATTCAGTCAAGGGATGAAGGGATTAGTAATCTCACAGGACTACTGATCCAGAATAGGAAACAGGAAAACCTGTTTTCTTTGTCTGATACTATGTATATCTTGGGATACACAGAAATTAAAAGGACTATTCTGAATTGCACCATAAGTAACAACCACCAGTTATCTTGGTGGTATTTATCTTAACCTATGTTCCTTTTAAGGTTTAGGAGTCAAAGGTTGAAGGTTTACATTTTAAATTTTTTTCATATTTATCATAAGTAGTAAACTGTTATGCCAGTGTAGTGGCGCACACCTGTAATGCCAGTGACTAGGGAGGCCAAAAGAGGTGGATTGCAAGTTCAAGGCAAGTTTCAGCAACTTACCAAGACCCTGTCTCAAAGTAAAATATATAAAGGGTTAGAGATATAGGGACTTAGCTCAGTGGTTAAACACCCCTGGGTTCAATCTTCAGTACTAAAATAGATAGATAGATAGATAGATAGATAGATTGTCTGACTAGTACATGTTTTAATAAATGTTAGCTGCTGTTATTATTTTAAATATAGTTTATTTTAATACTCTAACACCTATTTTACAGGTGATAAAAATAGAGGATTAGAGAAGATAAGTAATAAAAGTGACATAGCTACTAAATTGCAGAACTTCTAGTCCTAATACCAACATTAACTGGCTTGGTGTCATTGTACAAATAACTTAATTTTCCTAAATCCCAGTTACCTCACTTGTATATTATTTTTAGGGCCAATTTTAGCTATAATATCCTAGGATTTGGAGTATTTGGGGGGATGGTCAATAAAAAATTATGCATTATTTTTCTATAGTACTATTGCTCAAAATGCAATCTGTAATCTAGTGCAGTCCAACTACTAATTGGTAAACAATGAGATATATACAGAAATTGAGAGAAAACATTAACAATTTGACAGTAACATCATGTATAGATAAAAAAATTGGAATTTATTCAGGCATGGTGGTGCATGACTGTTATCCCAGGTACTTGAGAGGTTAAGAAAGGAGAATCATAAACTCTAGGCCAGCCTGGGCAACTTAGAAAGATTCTGTCTCAAAATAAAAAGGGTTGGGGATGTAGTTCAGTGGTAAAGTGCTTGCCTAGCATACACAAAGCCCTGGGTTCAATCCCTAATAACACAAAAAAGGAAAAAAAAAGTTTATATATTTTTTATTTCATTTTTTCTAGTAAATCATTTTACTGAGTTTTATAAGACTATGAATCTGCAATAAATAAACAAAGAAAAATAAAACTGGGGCTGGGATTGTGGCTCAGCGGTAGAGTGCTCACCTAGCATGTATGAGAGCTTAGGTTCCTGATCCTCAGCACCACATAAAAATAAAGATATTGTGTCCAACTACAACTAAAAAATAAATATTTTAAAAAATAAATAAATAAAATAAAACTGGCCTTTCACCATGGATAGTTTGAGAAGCATTAGAGATCCATCTTAACATTTCATTACGGGTATGAATTGAAATTCCAGTTTGTTTTCTAATTGCATGTTTACAAAGAAGTACCCCCTGAATCAGAAATATCTTTACTGGTTCCCTGCTCGAAGCACAGCCTGCAGCTATAGGAGTTACTCCTGTTAGAGCTTTTCTGATGATGCTGGCAATCAAAGGTTGAACCTAGACATTAAACTGCCATTTCTGCCTAGATGATACTCTCTTGGGAAAGCTAACTGTAAAGACCATGATTACCTTTTTTGGGGAGAAGTCAGCAAGTGAGGAGGATACTGAAGATTCCTGGTAGGCTTATTAAAAAAATCTAACACTTAGCTGGGTGCCATGGCGGACACCTTTAATCCCAGCAACTCAGTAGTCTGAAGCAGGAGGATCACAAATTTGAGGCCAGCCTCAACAATTTAGCCAGACCCTGTCTCTCTCTCTCTTATAAAAAATAAAAAGGATTCAGGATGTAGCACAGTGGTAAAGTACCTCTGGGTTCAATCCCCAGTACAAAAACAAAAACCCTCTAGTTTTCCATCAGTAAGTTTCTATAAAGCTTTGACTGACAGGATGAAAGTGCTAGAATAAATGTCTAGTACACATGAGGCCCTGGTGCTAAGAATTGAACTCAGGGTCTTCACGTGTGCTAGGCAAGTATTCTGCCAGTGCAATCCATCCTTTCCTGAAATTAATGTATCTGAACATCCACAGATTCCACCTACCTAATTTGATAGATGAGAGGCTTTGGTATCATATATATGGCTACTGATTGATCTCTCATCCTTAATTCACTGACTGAATTGTATACTGTGTGAGTGCTATGTCCAGAGCATCCAGGAATTTGTTCAAGCCTATAAGGTATCACTCCTGCCTCTGCCAAGCCTTTCAATACCATGTTAAGCTCTTTCAGTTAAGAGACAGATTAGCAAATCAAATCTAGCAATATGTAAAAAGAATAATATACCAAGACTAAGAGAGGATTATCCTATGGCTGCAAGGATTCAATATCTGAAAATCAATCAATCTAACACATGAAAATTCTTTTGCATGGGGTGGGGGGGTAATGGGGATTGAACCCAGGGGTACTTAATGACTGAGCTACATCCCCAGTCCTTTTTTAAATTTTTTAAAATTTTGACACAAGGTCTTGCTAAAGTGCTGAAGATCTCACTAAGTTGCTAAGGCTGGCCTTGACCTTGTGATCCTACTGCCTCAGCCTCTGTGAGTCACTGTGATTACAGCAATGTGCCACCATGCCCAACTTAACACATTAACATACCAAAGAAGAAAAACTGCATGATCATATCAATTGATGAAGAAAAGATATTTGGCAAAATATAACATCCATTCATGATGATAAAAATCTACAAAAAACTGATGGCTAGCATCATGCTTTAGAGTAAAACAATGAATGTATCCACCTTAAAATTGGGAACAAGATATCCACTTCATAGAACTGAAAGTCCTGACCAGTATAATGAGACAAGAAAACAGAAAGCAAGTAAATTAGAAAAGAATAAATAAATCTGTCCCTGTTGATAATATGAATATATTTGACAACTTGACAGATTAATATCATGCATACTGATTCTATTAATAAAAAATTGGAAGTTTAGCTGGGTGCAGTGGCACATTCCTGTAATCCCAATTACTCAGGACCTGCCCAGGAATTTATATCTCCCCAAACAATCTACGAACAAACCTCTTAGAATAAGATCTCAATGATCTCATTTCTGTGTACTAGCAATGAATGTATGGAAACTGAAATTAAAATACAATACCATGTTAAAACACTCCACATAAAATCAAATACTTAAGGCATAAAATCTAACATAATAGATGCAGAACATTTATGCTGAAAACTTCAATATACTGATAAAAGAAATCAAGGAGATCTAAATAAATACCATGTTCATGGATCAGCAGATACAACATAGCAAAGATGCCATTTCTCCACAAACTGATGTAAGAATTAATGCAATTCCTTTCAAACTCACAATAAGATTATTTGTAAATATAGACAAGATTATCAGTTAAAATTGAAATAAAGGGTTGGGAATGTGGCTTAATGGTAGAGGGCTTGCCTACCACGTGTGAGGTACTGGGTTTTATCGTCAATACCACACACACACACACACACACACACACACACACACAATTAAGAGAATGACAAGCTTCACAGTGGGAGAAAATATCTTTATATAATTGTTTCACCAGTAAAGGACTTGAATGCAGAATAGATACAGAGGTCTCTAAACTCAAAAGTATGAAAACAATTCAATTAGAAAAGAGGCAAAAGATGGACATGATGGTACATACTTATAATGCCAGCTGATCAGATGGCTGAGGCAGGAGCATCTTAACTTCAAGGCCAGCCTCAGTAACAAGCAACATGTCTCAAAATAATTTTTTTAAAAATATTTATTTCTTTTAGTTGTACACAGTACCTTTGCTTTATTTATTTATTTATTTTTATGTGGTGCTGAGGATAGAACCCAGGGTTCTCGCACATGCTAGGCGAGCGCTCTACTGCTGAGCCACAACCCTAGCCCTTCAAAATAAAATTTTTAAAAGGGCCAGAGATGACATTGCTCAGTGGTAGAGCATTTGCCTAGCATGCACAAAGTCCTGGGTTCAATCTCTGGCACTGCCAAAAAAAAAAAAAAAAAAAAAAAAAAAAGGCAAAATCTTGAACAAACTGATATCCCCCAAAAAGATATGTGGATGGGAGATAAACACATGGAAAGCTGTTCAACATCATTAGCTATTAGGAAAATGCAAATTTAAACCATGTGGAGATACCACTATTTACCTACTTGAATGGCTTATATAAAAATACTGAAAATCCCAAGGACTAGAGAGAATGTAGAGAAACTAGAATTCTCATTTCTGGTGAGAATACAAAGTAGTAATAGCTAATTGACAGAATTTTAGCCTTTTAATCTCAGTCTAGTTCCTATCATGGATGGGATCTTCATTATGTAACCCAATAGCATGCCCTGTTTCCCAAGACTGAAGTCTGAAGATATCCACAGTAGATTTAAGGTAACGGCTACCTATGAACCGAAACTGAATTCAGAAATGCCCTTTCCCCTCAAGAGTTTGTGGAGAGGCTTGCCTGGCCTGGAGAGCCTATTTCTCCTCTTCTCAGACTCTTCTAATCAATATCAGAAAGTATTTGGAACTGGAACCTGTTCTTTCAAAATCTTCAGTTGAAACAGCCCTTTAAAAGATTCTATTAATTTCAACTTCATTGCTTTAGTTTGTTAAGTCATGTGGTGTTGGGAGTTCATATCAGTTTCCTGTTTTAACCTTTGACACATGAGAATTAGTTCCCCAAGACCTAGGAAAGATAGTTTTGTTTTGTTTTAAAAGAGAAAGAATTTACCATGGTATAATTTGTCTCCCATATTTGACATTCAAGATTCCAAATCCTACCTGGCTAAAGGCCCTTGGCAATACACTATTAACTTCACTAAAGGAAGTTCTGACTCCATTGTATATAGCTTTATAGAGAAAAAATCGATATAGGAAGGAAGGGTGGGGAAGGGTTTTTCATCTGGCACATAGCCTAACTAACTACCCCTCACTCAAGAAGTATTTGGGGGCTGGGGATGTGGCTCAAGCGGTAGCGCGCTCGCCTGGCCATGCGTGCAGCCCGGGTTCGATCCTCAGCACCACATACAAAGATGTTGTGTCCGCTGATAACTAAAAAAGAAATAAATATTTAAAAAATTCTCTCTCTCTCTCTTTAAAAAATAAAAAATTAAGAAGTATTTGGGCCACCAAAGATCCCTCCTACATGAAGATATTCATTTTCCTGCTTCAAATAAAACAGGCCACAGCATATAAATTATTATGCAGCTATGTCCTATAAAACTCTCTAATCCAGCATTCATTTGACTAACCCCAAATTCTGCTGGCCAAGCCTCAGTCTCTCAGGGAGCTGGCACCAGATAGAAAGGATGGAGTAGGGTTTCAAACACCTGTTTCAGTTTTTTAAGTGTACAATTCAGGCCACTGTGCTCTGGCAGCAGGGATCCTGATGATGTGGCTGATTGTCTTTTGCCAAATCCTCAACTTAAAGAGCCTAGATCCTCAGGGAAGGAAACAACAGAGCTGGGGTGGGGGTGTATAGCCAAGATGAAGAACTGTTCTTTTAAACTGAATACACATGTCTCCTATGACACAGCAATTTTACCCTTAGGTATTTATCCAAGAGAAAAAATAGCAATAATAGCCAAAAAAACTGGAAGCAATCCAAATGTCTTTCAAAAAGAGAATAAATATATTTTATTTAATATATGAATACAACAAAATACTACTCAGAAAAAACAGAAAAAAATACTGATACATATGTCAACATGAATGAATTATAAAAATGTGCTAAGCTGAAAGAGCTAGATACAAAAGAGTATATCCTATATGATTCCATTTATATGAAATCCCAAAACTAATCTATGGTGATAGAACTCAGAAAGCGGTTTTATATATGTGTGTATGATGTAAATCAAAGGAGGAATGAGGGAATTTTTCTGGGGTGATGAAAATGTTCTGTTTCTTTTCTTTTCTTTTTAAATAGTGGTTATATAGTTTATACAATTACCCAAACCTATCAACTGAACACCTAAGTTCTAGATATTTTATTGTATGTTAATTATACTTTAAAAAAAAAAAAAAAAAAGAGGGCTGGGGGTATAAGTTCAGTAGGAGAGTACTTGTGTAGCATTTGTGAAGACCTGGGTTTGATCCCCAACACACACCCACACACACACAAACACGTATAGGGGGTTGGCGTGAGCCTCCCCTACTGGTCATTACAACAAGACAGAACAGAAAAAATAAATTTGCTTATCAACCCACGATCCTGGGACAGAGGCTCAACAGCTATCTGAGTTGCCATTTCAGTGCCCTTTGGGCAAACTTTGGGGAAAGAAGAGATTTTCAGGTAGTAACTTAGGATACCCTCAATGGGGCCCAGTTGCTTCCCAAAGAAATGATATTGAAACCTATTCAACAGTGTTTACTTCCCCATTGCTAAAGAAGGATCTGGTTTCCAATTTAGAAGAATGTTCTCATAAAACAATAGAAAGGCCTAGAAGACAAAATTAAATCATAACCATAATAATAGATAAGTCAGAGCATTGTTCCAGAGCTGCCACTACTCTGTCATGAGGTCTTGCACAAGACATGACTTTCTCTGGGCCACAGTTCTTTCCCTATATAATGAATTTTTTATTTTAGCTTTAACATTGTAAGATTTTAAACTCATAAGTTCAGGTAGCCTCCAAGAACAGAGGGGGAAAGGCATGCCTTGTTTCCCCTGAGCACCTTTACAGAGATTTACCTATTTTTTAGCTTAATGAGTCCCCCAGAGGAATTCTGCATATCACCTAAAATAATTCCCTTCCTCTATCACACTTTTATAGAATTAAGATTCAGGGGAAAAAAGCAACAAATTTAAAGATGTGTAAAGTTGCTAAGATGGCAAATCCAACATGGCTCAGAATGAATGAGTAGATATCACCTTGCACACATTATCTCATTTAATCCTCATAAGAACTTTGTTTAGGGGCTGGGGATGTGGCTCAAATGGTATCGCGCTCGCCTGGCATGCGTGCGGCCCGGGTTCGATCCTCAGCACCACATACAAACAAAGATGTTGTGTCCGCCTAAAACTAAAATAAATAAATAAATAAATATTTTTTTTTTAAAAAAAAAGAACTTTGTTTAAATCAAGTTTTTACCCCCAATTTTTATTTTTATTTAGCTTGAACTTGGGGGTACTCTACCTCTGAGCTTCCTCCCTAGTTCTTTTTATTTATTTATTTTAAAAAATTTAGACAGAGGATCTAAATTACTCAGGCTGGTTTGAAATTTGTGATCTTCTTGACTCAGTTTCCTAAGTGACCGTGATTACAGGTGTATGCCACTATGCCCAGCTTTACCTTGATTTTACAGATGGGAAAAAAGGAGGTTCAGAAAGATCAAGAGACTGACCAAGACCACTCAATGCTACAGGCTGGATCCAAACCCAGGTCTATCACACACCAAAGTCTATGCTTCTTCTTGCAACTACATTGCAGGAAATAATTCAAGATCCTAAATCCCAAAGGGGCCCTGTGAAATCCTAGAATTTTCTCCTTACATTTAATTCATTTTACATTCTTAGGCAGCCTCTGGCATTACACAGAAGAAAGGGTTAAACCTACAGTTAGGAAGAGGAAATTCCCTGGAAAATTGAAACACATGCTGTGACTCTGACTAAATTTCACACTCTTTTGGCTAAGCAATATCCATAGTGTGTGAGAAAAGACTCCTTCCCTCTCTAGCCTCCCACCCCCATCCTTTATGCATTTCATCACCTGCTGCCTTCCTTCAGACCAAGCTGAAGGAGAGGAAGGAGGAAGACTATACATACATCTTTGCTTAGTGCATATTTAAGCTGGAGGTTAGCAAACCCAAAATAGGAAGAAGTACTATGTGAATAAAATAAAGGAGTAATACTACCTCATTTCTAATTGAATCAGCATAGGGAGGAACTCAACAAGGGGATGGATTTCTGCTGGGGAGGAGAGGGGGAGGCGTCCTTCCTGAAGAGTAGGCAGAATTCAGAACAAGCCCCATTTACACCTGTCTCCTTGTCTGGTATTTTATGCTCAAGTGAACTCTGTATTTCTGTCCATGAGAGTTATGTCTCCCCCATAACAGAAAATGGGAAGATGGAAACATTACATTTTTTTTTTAATTTCTCCTTAATACCTTTTTCAACAGGATTCCTGCTCATGACAATGAATACAACTATTTGGTACTGGAAGTCAACTGGATAGAAGATGCTTGCTGGAAACTAGTCTATGTTATAAAGCCTAGGATAGCTACCTAGACTAAAAGAAAAAAGGCGGCAAGGAAAAATTAATAAATAACTACCATACAATGCCACCTCTCCTTGAATAAAGAAGTGGAGCTTATATCTCCTCCCCTTGAATCTGGTCTGTGACTCTTTTGACAGATAGAATTAGAGGAAATAACAATTTGGGACTTCCATTTCCAGGAATTAAAAAGGCCTTGAGAGGCTGGGGTTGGGGCTGGGGCTCAGTGGTAGAGCGCCTACCTAGCATGTGTGAGGCCTAGGTTCGATCTTCAGCACCCTATATAAATAAATAAATAAATAAAAATAAAGGTCCATCAACAACTAAAAAAAAAAAAGAAAAGAAAAAAAAAAGGCCTTGAAGCCTCTGTCCTTCCTTATTAGAGATGTGAATTTCCATGTACAAAGTCTAAGGTATACTACAGGAGAAAGAAAGCATGAGGAAAAGCCCTAGAGGGCTGAGACATCACATCAAAAGAAGTCACATGTTATTAAATATTCAAACTATAACCACAAGAGAGACCCTAAATTAGACCATTAGAAGAACTGCCCAGTTGACTGCTACTAATCCACAGAATTGTAAGATATATAATGGTGGCTGTTTTAAGCCACAAAGTTTTGGAGTGGTGTTATGCAGCAATAGATAACTGAAACAGCTAGCTTTTATTGAAAACTAAGCCAAAGATAGTAGTTCTTTTCTCTAGGATATATAAAATAATAAACGATATTGTAAATATATGGGTAAATCTACCCCAGTTTTGTTTTATTTTTTTTGATACCTGTGATTGAACACAGAAGTGCTTAACCACTAAGCAATATTCCTAGCCCTTTTGTATTTTGAGACAACATCTCCCCTAAGTTGCTTAGGGCCTCCATAAGTTGCTGAAGCTGGCCTTGAACTTGCTATCCTCCTGCCTCAATCTCTGGAGTCACTGGAATTACAGGCATGTGCCACCATACCTGGCTACCTCAGTTTTAAAGGAATTTGACAGCGTGCAGTGGTCCATGCCTGTGGTTCCAGCTACTAAAAAGGCTGAGGCAGGAACCCAGAAGTTTGAGGCCAGGATGGGCAACATAGCAAGACCTCATCTCAAAGAAAAAAGAAAAAGAAAAAGAAAGGAATTCATAATGGAGGAAATTCCATTTCCATTAGCCTAAAAAAAAAAAAAAATCTAAGAATAGATTTAATAAGAAATGGGTATCAATAGCCAGCACAGTGGTACATGCTTATAATTCCAATGATGCTAGAGGCAGGAGGCTCTCAAGTTTAAGCCTCAGCAATTTAGTGAGGCCCTATGCAACTTTGCAAGACCCCGTTTCAAAATTAAAAATAAGGGCTGGGGGTGTAGCTCAGTGGTAAAATGCTTGCCTAACACATGTGAGGCACTGGGTTTGATCTTCAGCATCAAATAAAAATAAAAAAATAAAATAAAGGTATTGTGTCCATCTACAACTATAATTAATTAATTAACTTTAAAAATAAAAAATAAAAGTAGCCAGGCGTGGTGGCTCACCCCTAGAAGGCTGAGACAGGAGGATCGTGAGTTCAAAGCCAGACTCAGCAAGAGCGAAGCACTAAGCAACTCAGTGAGACCCTGTCTCTAAATACACAAAATAGGGCTGGGGGATGGGGATGTGGCTCAAGCGGTAGCGCGCTTGCCTGGCATGCGCGGGGTGCTGGGTTTGATCCTCAGCACCACATAAAAATAAAATAAAGATGTTGTGTCCACCGAAAACTAAAAAATAAATTAAAAAAAAAAAATAGGGCTGGGAATGTGGCTCAGTGGTTGAGTGCCCTTGAGTTCAATCCCCGGTACCAAAAAAATAAAAGTAACCCAAATGAAAGCACCCCAGGCTAAATCCCCAGTACAAAAAAATAAAAATTAAAATAAGAGTGAGAGTGAGAGAGAGAAAAGAAATAGATATATGGGCTGGAATTGTGGCAGAGTGCTTGCCTCACATGTGTGAAGCACTGGGTTCAATCCTCAGCACCACATAAAATAAATAAATAAATACATAAAATTATTATGTCCAAAAAGAAAAAAAGAAATGGATATAAATAGGGGAAATAAGAATTGACAAACTTTACCAAGATCATTAAAGAAGTCTTGATTAAATAAAGAAGCCATGACATGTTCCTGGGCTGGGAGGCCAAATATATTATAAAGATGTCAATTACGTTATAAAAATGTTAACTCTCCTCAGATTAATGTATTTTTTTAAAGTCAAAATCCCCTTCAGGCTGGGTGTGGTATCGAATGCCTATAATCCCAAGGGCTGGGGAGGCTGAGGCAGGAGGACTGTGAGTTCAAAGCCACCCTTAGCAACTTGGTGAGGTCGTAAAGCAACTCAGCGAGACCCTGTCTCTAAATTTAAAATATGAAAAAGGACTGAGGATGTGGCTCACTGGTTAAGCACCACTGGGTTCAATTCCTGGTACCAAAAATAAATAAATACACAAACTCTATTTGATAAAAGGAAGGTGCTAATTCACTCATTAAATATTCATAGTACCAACTTTATGCCAGTCACTAGGCTAGATAATATAAACATGGTGGTAAATGATGCAACAAAATTCCTTCCCTCATAGAGTATGACATGTAGTGGAAGAGAAAGACATTAGCAAGGGAAAACATAATTAATTCACTAATTACAATCATAACAAATGTTATGAAGGAGAAATGCAAAACGCTAAGATTGTTCAAGAGTTAACTAGTACAAAAACCTAAGTAAATAAGTAAAATAAAGTGATCTTGGGGTGAAGAGAAAATAGTGAATAAGATTTATCAATAGATTCTTACCAGAAAAAAGGAAATACAGAGATGAAAAGACTGAATACCAATACTGAATACCACATCCCCAGTCCTTTTTTTTTTTTTTTTTTAGAGGGAAATACCAATGAGAAGTAAACTTGGAATGTAGGCATCAGGTAGAGGATAAGGCACAAACAGAAAATAGAGGGATCAGTTGAGAGAACAGGAGGAAAAAAATAATAGAGGGGATGTGGATATAGCTCAGTTGGTAGAGTGCTTTGCCTCACATGCACTAGGCCCTGGGTTCAATACCCAGCATCACACACACACAAAAAAAAAACAGAGTCACTTTTGGGGCTGGGATTGTGGCTCAGCGGTGGAGCGCTCGCCTAGCACCAGCGGGACCCGGGTTCGATCCTCAGCACCACATAAAAAAATAAAGGCACTGTGTTGTGTCCATCTACACCTAAAAAATAAATAATTTTAAAAAAATAATAGAGGAAGGGGGAATTATTGAAGAACTAAAATAAATAATTTAATTTATTTAAATTGTCATTTCCCCAAATTATATAATATTTTTTCCAGGTCAAAAAGACCCTCACTAAGAATCTAGCACAATGACTAAAAAAGAGACCCCCACTTTAAATGTTTTAGAACGGTAGAGAAAAGAGATTGTAAAAACTTCTAATTCAAATGAAAAGACCTAAGATTCAATATGGCATCAGACTACTCAAGATCAATATTGGAAATGAGAAGACAAAGAAGTGAAACCATTAAACTTTGAAAGAAAATGATTCCAAACTAGAATTCTATTATCTTGTCAAACCCTCAATCAAGCATCAGAATAAACCTGCTCAGAGGTGCAGGCCTTAATCCCAGTGGCTTGGGAGGCTGAGGCAGGAGCATCAAGAGTACAAAGTCAGCCTCGGTAAAAGTAAGATGCTAAGCAACTCAGTGAGACCCTATTTTTAAATAAAATACAAAAATGGGTTGGGGATGTGGCTCAGTGGTTGAGTGCCCTGAGTTCAATACCCGGTATAAAAAAAAGTAGAATAAAAGTTCAGATATGCAAGATCTAAAAATATTTATATCCCAAATGTCATCCTAGGAGGATTTTTTTTTTTTTTAAAGTAAAACAAGAGTGAATCAAGAAATGGGCATGGAAACCAAGAAAAAAGAGATACAGAGAAAAGCGAAGGAAGTTCTAGAAAGGCAGTGTGAAGACTAGACAGGAACCAAAGCAGAACTGAAGAGGAGGACTGGAGGCTCTAAGGAGGAAGAGATAAAAATGGAATAGAAGAATTGCGTATTTGACCATGTGGAAAAATAATATTCTGAGAGTTTTAGAAACCACTGTAGAGTTTGAGATGAAATAGTGAGTAACACAGAAAACTAAGCACATTTTTACAAAGAGGGGAAAACTTGTAGTAAATAATACTTAAGATCCTAATAAGTAAAAACTCAGTACTAGTTTACCCAAATGGGGAGATAAGTATTTTGGGAGGATGGGTGGAAGGAGAAAAAAGGAGGTATGGGGTACTACAAAAGTCTTTTATCAACATCTAGGAGTAGAAACTCAGTAGATAAATTTTAAAATATAGTTTTAAAAATATAATTTCTGCATAATATTTAGAATTAGAAAGTTAACAACTTAATAAACAGCTAAAAGAGTTGGGAGGGCTGCGGGTAAAGCTCAGTGGTAGAATGCCCATGATGTCTTCCTGTGTTTAATTACCAGCATGCAAAGAAACAAAAGATAAAAAAATTTTGAAGGAGACCTTAAAGTTGGGAGCAGGTGTGAATATATGCTTCACAGTTTTATTTGACTTTTTAAAACTATGTATTTATATTACCTAAATAGAAATTATAAAAATAAATCTATTCAAGTAATTATGTGCAAAAATATTTATTTTACTTTGCTATAAAATTAAAAAAATGGAAATAATCCAAATGACCAATGATAAGAAACCAAATAAATTTTAAAATAAAATTCAATGAGTAGTATCACTAGTTCTTGTTTTCTTTCTCTCTCTCTCTCTCTCTTTCTTTTTCTTTTTTTTTTTAGAGAATTTTTTAATATTTATTTTTTAGTTTTCGGTGGACACAACATCTTTGTTTGTATGTGGTGCTGAGGATCGAACCCGGGCCGCACTCATGCCAGGCGAGCGTGCTACCGCTTGAGCCACATCCCCAGCCCCTCTTTCTTTCTTTTTTTCCGGTACCAGGGATTGAACCTAGGGGCACTTAACCACTAAGCCATATCCCCAGCCCTTTTTTGTATTTTATTTAGAGACAGGGCCTTGCTAAATTGCTGAGGCTGGCTTTGAACTCAAGATTCTCCTGCCTCAGCCTCGGGATTACAAGTATGTGCTAGCACCAGCTTAGATCTTGTT
Source organism: Marmota marmota marmota (assembly GCF_001458135.2). Lineage (NCBI taxonomy): Eukaryota > Metazoa > Chordata > Mammalia > Rodentia > Sciuridae > Marmota > Marmota marmota. Next base: position 7,707,726 of record NW_025999999.1, on the reverse strand, counting down.
TTCTAAGAGTGTGAATAATGTAGGAAAATACCCATAATTTTTAAAAGAAAAAATAACTTAGATAAAAGAAAAAAGCATGTTAGGGAGGCCCTGTCTAAAAAAAAATAAAAAGGAGTGGGGTATAGCTTAGTGACCAAGTGCACTTAAGTTCAATCCCTACTATAAAAAAAGGAAAGAAAAGAAAAAAGCAATCAGGTTTATAATCCTGGTCCCTCAGTAGGCTGAGGTAGGAGGACTGCAAGTTTAAGGCAAGGCCAGTCTCAGCAATTTATCGAGGCCCTAAGTACTCAGCAAGACTCTTTCTCAAAAATAAAAAGGTCAGGGAATGTGGCTCAGTGGTAAAGAGCCCATGGGTTCAATCCACAGTACCAAAAAAAAAAAAAAAACAAGCAAGAGGCAAAAATGAGCAGGCTAATAATAACCCCCACACTTTGCTAATGGGTGCCTGTTTGCATGCATAAAAAGAGAAAAAATAGTTATCTCTAAGTGATTAGACTATGGGTGGCTTTTGTTTCCATCTCTTCATATTCTTCTATATTCTCCCAAATTTTCTACATAGAGTATCATATTATTATTGAAATATCATTTTTTATATTTTTAGAAGCTAGTTAGGAAAAGGGGGCACTGGGCAGCCTAAATCAGAATCTGATAGAATACTGTCAATAAGTCTCAGTAACTAACTTACTTTCTAAAACTTAATATAAATATTTATTTTGTTATACATGAACAGCTAATAATAATTTATAATAATTTTATATTATTAAAAAATTTTAAATAATCATTAAAAAGACCAAGTATAAGATCACTGAAGCAGGACTGGGATTGTGACTCAGTGGTAGAGCACTCCCCTAGCACGGGTGAGGCCCGGGTTCGATCCTCAGCACCACATAAAAATAAAGGCATTGTGTTGTGCCCATCTACACCTAAAAAAATAAATATTAAAAAAAAAAAAGATCACTGAAGCAATGCTAGCCTTTCTGGATTCAAATTCCTCAACCTCTCCTTCAACAACTATTATTTTGTTCTTTCAGTGGGCATGGCACTATGCCAGCCATTAGAGACACAAAGATGAATAACTCATAGTCTTTGCATACAGACTAAGCTATACTAGCTTGTATGACTATGGTTAAACTTCAAATTTTCTTGGTCTTAATTTGTCTTTCTAAAAGGTTAGTACTGAAACTAATTATATTGCTATGAAATTCAATGCCTAGGATTTTGTGTGTGTGTGTGTGTGTAGATACTAAGAATTGAACCCAGGGATCTACCACTGAGCTACACCCCCAGCCCTTTTTATTTTTATTTTAATGATCTCACTAAGTTGCCTAAGCTGGCCTCAAACTTGGAGTCTTCCTGCCTCAGCCTCCCAAACTGCTGAGATTATAGGTGTGAACCAACATACCCAGCAATAACTATGATTTCTGATTGCAAGGCAAATCAAGTGTTCCACTTATTAACTGGTACACTTGTTTTTGTTTTGTTTTAAAGATGGGGTCTCAGTATGTTGGTGAGGCTGGCCCTGAACTCCTGGGCTCAACTGATCCTCCTGTGTCAGCCTCCTGAGTAGCTGGGACTATAGGTATGTGCCACCATATCAGCTAAAACTCTTATTGTTTTGATGGGGGGTTCTTTCTTTTCCTTTCCTTTTTTTTTTTTTTTTGGTGGGTGGTGGTGGGTGGTAGTGGTACTGGAGATTGAACCCAGGGCACTTTACCAAGCTAAGTCCTCAGCCCTTTAATATTTTGAGACAGGGTCTCACTAAGTTGCTTAGGGCCTTGATAAATTGCTGAAACTGGCCTTGAACTTGTGATCTTAATGCCTCAGTCTCCTGAGTCACTGGGAATATAGGTGTGTGCCACTGTGTCCAGCTACTTTACTATTGTTTTTTGTTTATTTGACTTTCTTTCTTTCTTTTCTTTTTTTGTGCTGGAGGTTGATCCCAGGGCCTTATGCAATTGTTATGCAACTTAGTGAGACCCTGTTCTCAAAATATTAAAGGGCTGAGGACTTAGCTTGGTAAAGTGCCCTGGGTTCAATCCCCAGTACCACTACAGAAAGAAAGAAAAGAAAGATCTACATCCCAAACTCCACAGATTTAAATCTGTGTCTCACATACAATATGTGAATGGTAGTTTTGTTCCTGATGCTTACTGAAAAATCATTAATATTGTGGTGAGAAATGGTGTGAGGAAAGGGTAAGAGAAAGAACAAATGAAATTACCAAGAAGTATACGCAATCCATGTCTTTACCTAAACTGTACTCAAACACTAGAGAGGTCAAACACCAGAGGGAAGAAAAATGATGAATTTAATCTCAAGCTTATGACCTAAACACAGATGTAAGTGAGGAGACTATGGACCTCGGAGGTTGGTTTGTTTGTTTTGGTACAGGGGACTGAAACCTGGAAGCCACATCCCCACCCTTTTTATTTTGAAAAAGGGTCTTACTAAGTTGCTTAGGGCCTTGCTAAATTGCTGAAGTTGGCCCCGAACTTGTGATCCTCCTGCTGCATTCTCCCTATATGCTGGGATTACAGGCATGTGCCACCATGCCCAGCTGGTTCTCATCTTAATATAAATTGGTACCATTCTGAAATAAGGGAAATGACAAGGAATATGGAAGAATATAAGCAATGAAGATTACCACTGCCCACCTTGCAGTAAAGCTGGAAGCCCTATTGCCACTATTGATGTGCTAACATTTCTCTTCTAGGTTAGTTATTAACCACTGGTTGCCAGTACACAAGGTCTCTGCTTTGATGATAAAAACAAAACCATCCCTAGAGCATAAGCATGGCTTTCCCATTGCTCATTTTTTAATTTCAACAAAGTACACTTGATTTTCTTTTTTTTTTTGGTACCATAAATTGAACCTAGGGGTGCTTCAACTGAGCACATCCCCATCCCTTATTTATTTTTTATTTTGTGATAAGGTCTCCTTAAGTTGCTTAGTGCCTCTTTAAGTTGCTGAGGCTGGCTCAGCCTCTCAAGTCACTGGGATTACAGGAGTGCACACCATAGCTGGTTACTCATGATTTCTTGCTACAAGAATTATTCTCTTTCTTCTTGGTATTTCCATGGAGTGCTATTGCTTTAGTGTAGCATATTCTAGTTTATAGCTAATTATAGTCTGTAAGCTCTAGAAAATAGAGGGGATAGGATTCTCTATGTCTTTGTTATGTACAGTGTCTAATAGAGGTTCATAAACACAGTAGCGCTCAACTAATGTTTTTGAATTAGTTGAAAAAGTAATATAAAAGTACTGAAGAAATCTACAGTCTGATTTTCCTAATGAGATTTCTTGGCATGTCTAGGGAAAACTAGTAAAAGAGATGTTTACAAGAAACAGGGCAGCACCTGAACAGAAGGTCCCCCCATATGTGACCAGTGGCTGTTGGCCAGGAATGAGATTTTAGAGAAGTAACATCTCTGAGAGGAGCCTGCCAATAGTGATGGAAAGCAGCCTAAACTTTGAGGTGGCTGTATTTGGAGGGGAGGCCATTTTGTGCTCTTTGGGGAAAATGTTAATGAGAGGTTTCACAAATGTCAGACTTGCCTGATTAAACGAAGCCAGCTAGGTAGATGTTTTCCATATTAATGTCATCTCTGCTGAAAGAGCAAAGAGAGGGAAGAAAAGGAGGTTTGAGAAAGGAAAATGATAAACCTCAATTATTTACAAAAGAAATTATGTTTCTGCTAGCTTGGGCAAGGATATCAGATAAGAGAACTGTTATATGGCAGGCCTGGCTGTTCTACCTTCTTACCACTTTCAAAAAAATAAATTAAGCCTTGAAATCAGGAGAGGACAGACCACAGTGTGACTAGCACCTGTGACCAGTGACTTGGGTGTCTACTGACTAATCACACTTCAAGGAAATTTTCTCAAGAAAGAAAGTTCATCTAAGTACTTACTCTTACAAAACTTGAAAAGTATAAGAAGAAAGTCATTCAAATAATATGTTTAAGGGATTTCTTCCTCCTTAGTTTACCTTTAAAATTTTTCAATTATTCATGTAGCTTTTCCACTTCTTTGTCTTTGCATGCAAAGAACTGAATGACTTATAATCCTTGTTCCTCCTGATACAAACTCTCATATAAGTTTTTATAGCTTCTGCTACCTAAATCAAAGATAGGGGTGGGCAAATACTGTTAAGAGAGCTCAACCTCCTTTTGCCCTTGTTTCTCCCCAGCCAGCCTGCAATTGTGTCCCAATCAACCAGCATTAATACAAATACACAGAGGTATTTATTTGCTGCTGATTCTGCCTAGCTGTATTCAGACTCAATCTCCATGTGTATTTAATAAATCACACTAGTTAGGTGGATAGGATTAGTTCCAAGTCACCTAATGACTATATCATGAACTGCAGCATTAAAGGGATTAATATTAATCTGAGTCATTGCAGTTCAGTGGAAAAGGCCAATCCATTCTCCAACAGGAGCTCTGTTCGGCAAGAAATCCTCAACAAGACCAGGAAGATTAATGAGGGCTTCTACATCCTGACTACAAATCTTCACCTACTAGGGTGTAGGGTAGTGCATCTCAGTCCAGATGAACTCATAAATAACCTGCAATATCACAAGTATTTGGGGCAGCTGAGCCCCAGTAAGGGAGGGCCAACTAGCCCGCTCCATCTTCTCCTCCTGTAACCCACACCACAGGGATGGCACAGGAATTTTACAAGCCCACATAGCAGCCGGTTTTGTTTTCTTTCACGTAAGGGCCCACACCTCGTAAATCACTTTCTTATTTCAGGAAAAGAAGAGTACTAACTGCAGGATGGACTTGTGTGTCCTCAGAAGAAAATGAAGCTTTTTGTAATGTCACTTCCCTAAAGATGGGAAAACCACCTGGCCTCCACAATGCATGGAACATACTTTCAAGTCAGGAAACCTTTTCTTTGCTTGGTGCTCAATCCTTTTCATTAGCACCCACAAGATACTAGGTCAGCACTGGGCCTCTCTGAAGTCTTAGTCAGAACTACTCTTTTGGTCCCAAAGGAGCACCCTAGAAAGAACTGTATCTACCAGATACCACAAGAACCAGTCTTTCCTCAGACCTTGGCCCTAATTTCGCCATCTAGGTACTACCAACATGAGCCCAGGCAAGCCTGAGATCTCTAGAGGACAAGGTACAGCTTGGATTAACTAGCTCAGAAGCAATTCATGATGCCAGTATGATATGCAGATAGAAAAAGTAACAGGCCACAATTAAACTCAATTCACTGGAGGACCTGTTTCTTCCTCAGTGACTCTACAGGCACCTGAGGAAAATGCCAGGAGAAGAGCTGAATGGGCAGAGTTATCTTATATTATATTATATTATATTCCTGTGCCATCCCTGTGATATGGGTTACAGGAGGAAAAGATGGAGTGGGCTAGTTGGCCATCCCTTACTGGGGATCAGCTTCCCCAAATACTTGTGATATTGCAGGAGAAACCTGGAGAAACCACATTGATACACCTATTTCTACCTGTAGCATCCATTTTTAGAGTCTGGGAACACCTAAAGTGTGGGTATTCCAACTAAGACCCATTAACCTGCACAGACAACAGCAGGTCAGTCATGAAGATTCCCTTGTAATGGATGTAACTGCCAACAACTAGAATAGTGAGGCTGCTACTAAAAAAGGCTCTTGAACTGAAAGCTAAATTCTAATAGCATCAAAATATAAGCGAACCAGCCGGGTGCAGTGGCATGCGCCTGTAATCCCAGCAACTTGGGAAACTGAGGCAGGAGGATCATGAGTTCAAAGCCAGTCTCAGCAACTTAGCAACGCCCTAAGCAACTCAGTGAGACCCTGTCTCTAAAAAAATATAAAAAAGGGCTGGGGATGTAGCTTAGTGGTTAAACACCCCTGGGTTCAATCCCCTGGAATCTACCCCCTTACCCTCCAAAAAAAAGAATAGTTGATTCTATAGCTAACAAAGGCAGTTCACATGAGTGGTAATAGAAACAATTAGGCCATCGGCCATAATTCATGCTTTCCTGACAGCCAGGCCACTTTGCATGAGGTCCCCCAAGGGATTGATGGAGTTAAGAGGGGCTTTTTCATCATCTTGCCAAATCTAAGACCTAACACGCTATTAGATATCTGAGCCTCATTCCCACAAGACAAATACATAGAAACAGTAGCATAAGATCATTCTGGAGAAAAAGATGGGAACATGCAGCACCTTTTCTTGATAGGAGCAAAAGGCTCAATACTCTCTCTTCCTATCTTTTCTATAACCATTCCTTCTTCACCTTCCCATCCCCTGCAGCTTCTCTCCAGTTCTAAGGAAATTAACTATCAAACATGTACAGTCCCAGATCTCTTCCTCATAGCCATGTCAGCCTAACTTAAAGCTCAAGCCAGTGGCCCCAGGACAACTTGGGACATTAATCAAAAGTGTTACTATGCTAAGATCATGGGTATACACCTCACAATCTGCTTAAAGTTTCAGCTTCAATACAGAGTGACTAGGAGTATTTATAGTACTTAAGAGCACCTCTGTCTCTTGCCAGACATTCCTGTCCTTCTAATAAATAAGTCCTGAAACCATTAGAGGAAAGATGCTCTCTGGACGTGGAGAACTTGTTACATAACTCCATGGGAAGGGGACTTCTGGCAGCAAACTTTCTTTCCTCAAAGCACCCTCTAAAGGAGAACACTCGCACACTGCTGAGTCCCCAGACCATCATGTACACAGGACAGGGCTATCCAGTGGGATGCATCAGGCTCCAGGAATGCTGAAGTCCACATATTTGCCATTCAACACCAAAATGGCTTTTCAAGTTCAATCAGCTATAAATGTTGCTTTGTTTTAATTTTCCACTGAACTTCCTGGAACCTATTATCCAACTGTCAGGGATGTATATTTAGCAAGAGCAACATGGCCTCTTTGCCACTGCCCCACTGCTCATGTCACCTCTAATAAATACAAATTCAACCCTTTCCTCAATCCCTGCTATAAATGTGGCTTGGAGTTGGTAAAGAATGGTCTTGATGTAGAGGCCAGAAATTGAACAACATGTCCCCCCACCACAATTATATGCAAATCCCAAGTCTCTCCTAGGTCAATGTTACTGTAAGGTTTTCTAGTAGTCCCAAGAAAAAACAGTGTTTAATTCACTGGACTCCAAATGTACATGCATGCCTCTAATAGGGAGAATGCCAGTAATGTAATGACTTAACAGAGAATTCTAACACAAATTAATAGGGATTTCAGCCTATATAGGCATAGTAGATATACAGGGCTAATACAGCTTATTATATTCACTAGTAAGATCTGGAAAACCAAAATGAGAACTGAGAAGAATAAGCAAACAAATGTACAGTTTTAATTTCATCTCCAGAAGCTAGTTTGATATAACCTCTTGGTCAAGAATTCATGAAGTACAACTTTTTCCACTCTGTCAAGATTTTTTTTTTGGCCTTTTCTAGCTACTGATACATTTCACTCTGACATCAAGCAGTAAAAATAAACTTGAATGAGAAATACATTTCTAATTCACCATGTCTACCAACTACAAATAGATCTAAATCCCTAGCTATCCACATGGTCTTTTTCTAATTCCATAATATTTAGCACCACTCTTCAAGCCCCAAAGAAAAGATGAGGCATATATTATATATTATATATATATATATATATATAAATAAAATATGGTTGGTCATATTTTGCCTAAAGCATACAAATATAAAACAAGAACCAAAATATGAGATTTTTCTATAACCTAGAAACACAGAATAAGTTAAACTAGTATTTCTGAGATTGATTTAGCATTACTAAGTTAGCTTCTGACTAAAATTTTATGACAGCAGACCTAAAATAGAGAGAACATTAAGGAGAATAAAAAAATGAAATCAGAAATTCCACAACAAACAATGAATTAAGTTTCTGATCCACAAACAAGAGCACACAAAAATTTTAAGTAGGAAGACCCAAAATTTTCAAAAATACAAAACAAATATATGAGAAGAAAACCAACATCTATGGGCTGCGGTTGTAGCTCAGTGGTACAGCACTTGCCTCACATGCTTGAAGCCCTGGATTTGATCCTCAGCACCACATAAAAATAAATAGATATTGTGTTCATCTACTAACTAACTAAAGAAAAAACATTTTTTTAAAAACCCCAACATCTAGGGCTGGGGTTGTGGCTCAGCGGTATAGCACTCACCTAGCACGTGTGAGGCCCTGGGTTCGATCCTCAGCACCACATACAAATAAATACATAAAAATAAAGGTTTGTGTCCAGCTACAACTAAAAAATAAATATTAAAAAAAAAAAAGAGGGGCTGGGGATGTGGCTCAAGCGGTAGCGCGCTTGCCTGGCATGCACAGGGCGCTGGGTTCGATCCTCAGCACCATATAAAAATAAAATAAAGATGTTGTGTCTACCGAAAACTAAAAAATAAATATTAAAAAATTGTCTCTCTTTCTCTCTCTTTAAAAAAAAAAAAAAAAAAAAAGACACCCAACATCTAAATGAATATGATGCATAAGATCTTCTCATCAGTTAGGGGCATTGGACAATAGAGGTCACAAGTGAGGATAGTGAACAAAGCTAAGAAAAATCACAAACTAGTTTACAAAAGAGAAAGAACAAACTTCACATTACAATCTATGGGGCCTGCACTAACATGGAAAAATCAGTATTATCAGGGGAAATAGTATACTTTTTCTCTTTGTACTTTAATGATCTCATACTCATTTCCCCAAATGCCATCTCATTAGTGTTGATAACCAAAATAATATATAGTCCTGAACCCACAGATTTAGCATTTACTATTTCAACTATTTAAGAATGATTCTGAGCCTGGTACATGTTTTAGGCCTATAATCCCAGTGACTCAGGAGGCTAAGGCAGGAAGATTGCAAGTGTGAGGCCAACCTAGGCAACTTAGCCTGATTCAAAATAAAATTTGAGGGCTGGGGTTGTAGCTTAGTGGCAGAGGCCTTGCCTAGCATGTGTGAAGCACTTGGTTTGATTCTCAGCACCACATATAAATAAATAAAATAAAGGTCCATCAATGATTAAAAAAAATATTAAAAATAAAATAAATAAAATAAAATAAATAAAGGGCTAGGGATATAGCTCAGTAGTAGAGCACTTGCTGAGCACATTTGAGACCCTGGGTTTGATTTCCAGTACTGTCCAAAAATTAGTGAGTGATTCTGAAGACCTAATATAAAATCATAATTAATAACTGTTCTTAGACACAAGTCTAATTATAGGAATAAGTCAAGATGACTGCTCAGCATCTGCAAATTTAAGCCCTCCCGCCTCTTTTTTAGGAATCTAAGTTGAAATACATAACATCTTAACTGTATAACTTGATGCATTTTCACAAACTTAATTACTCATGTAACCAACACCTAAATTAAAACAAAGAGCATTACCAGAACCAAGAAGTCCCAATAGTGACTTCTTCCAACCGCAATGCCTCCAAAGAACCATTATTCTGGCTTCTAATAACACCGATTTGCTTTGTTTTGACTAAACTTAATATAAATGGTATAACACAATAGATTTCTTCTTTATATTTGGCTTCTTTCATACAATATTTCATTGGAAAAATTCATCTGTGTTGCAAGATGTTGTAGTTCACTAATTCTCATTGTTGTATTGTATTCCATTGTGAGAATATATACATTTATTTATTCACCTTATTCTGATGTCATTAGAGTAGTTCCTTTTTTTTTTTTTTACTTCTATGAATAGCACTATTATAAGTATTCTCATGCATACATTGGTGAACTCCTATGTATGAATTCATATTAGGCATATCCCTAGGAACAGAATTGCTTGCTCACAGGGTATAGGCATATCACCTCTTTTTCAGAAGCAGCCAGTTTTCCAATTTATAAACTCACCCTCAGGGCATGAGAGTTTCAGTTGCTTCACATCCTTCTATAATTTGTTATTGGTTGTCCTTTTGGTTTTGGCCAGTCTGCCCCATGTATAGCAGTATTCCATTGTGATTTTGAATGAAATGAAGTTCAATACCATTTCTTATATTTACTGATTTTTCAGATATCCGGTATTGTGAGGTAGCTGTTTGAGTGTTTTGCCCATTTTTCTTTAGAGAAATCTACTTTTTTCTTATTGATTTATACAGGGACTTTCATTTGCCAAGTTTGGGGATTTGAGAGTATCAATAGAACAATTTACCTCAAAAATAAAATGTTTATACTGATAATATTGGAATCTCAGCTCCTATATTCCTTTTTATTCAAGCAAGAATTTAGATTTTTTTTATTTTAATGATGCGATATTACAATGGTGCACTGTACATAATGCTAGGATTTGCTGTAACATATTCATTCATGCACACAAACATAATTTGGCCAATCTCATTCCCCAGTATTCCTCTTTGCCTCCTTTTTTCCCTCCTTGTATTTCTTTTAAAAGTCCACTGTTCCCCCTAGTAGAGAGAATAACAGCCTCTGGGACAGTAGTCCCTACATTTCTCCTATGCCAACAAATCGTAAAATTTTTTCTTTCCTTTTTCTCAAAAAAAAAAAAAAATCAAAAGTTTACTAGCTGTGGGCATAGCTCATTGGTACAGCACTTGCCTATCATGCACAAAGCCCTGGGTCCAATCTCCAGAACAACATATTAAAAAAAAGGGAGGAATGGAGCTGGGGTTGTGGCTCAGTGGTAGAGCACTTGCCTATCATGTGTGAGGTACTGGGTTTGATCCCTGGCACCCCATAAAAATAAAACAATTAAAATAAAGGTATTGTGTTCATCTACAACTAAAAAAATTTTTTAAAAAGGGGGAGTGGGAATGGCTAGGGATATATTTCAATGGTAGAGCATTCATCTGGAATGTGTGAGACCTTGGATTAGATTAGATCCCTAGCACAAAAAAAAAAAAAAAAAAGTTTGCTACATTTTATATAAGTCTCTATCATTCTTTGGATTAAAAACAAAATTAAACTTGTATTCTGACTTATAAACAGTAATTCCAACTTCTGATTCTATCATCTTGAGGCCCTTGGCATCTAAGACTAGCAAGAAACACTGAAGTCCAGGCCCCAATAAAAGGTGAAAATCATCTTCCCAATGTAACAGAAACTAAAGTGTGGGGAAAGAAGAGAGAACTACTTTCCCTTTGACAAAAATTCCCAATAGTGAGTAGGCCTGATAGGTAAATGGAAATTCTAGATAGCCTCTGAACAGAATCCTTTTCCACCTTTCAAATAATTTACAGCTTAATGTCAGCTAAATTTAGTAACTTCTCCCATTTGACCATGGCAAGGAGATTCTTGACTGGTTTTCCATGGTCATTATAGACCTTTTCATAGATCCCTGAAATATGATGTGGCCATCAAAATGTCAGCACTTGCTACCCACACTCTGGACACATGGCCTAGCTTGCAGGTCAGTGACATGTTATAACATGAGGAAATAAGATCTAATTCAAGAATAGACACATGATAGGTTCCATGTTCTTGACAATTTAAACTAATAACTACAATGAAGGTTAACTTAGGAGCTTACAACTTTGGCCACATTAGGAGCTCTAAATGAATAGTACCTCCCAGACCAATTGCACAAGGGCAGAAGCAGCAGTTAATCAATGAAAGCATCCACCAGCAGTGGAACAGCAGCAGTTCTGTGTCAAAAATTCCCATGTTCAGAAACCTTTAATGATTTCCCACTTCTATCTGAATTAAGGTGAATAATAAAATTTAAGAGTTGTAAGGAAAAATACAGGTTTCATACAGGTCATTTCTCATCCCATTTGTGTGTGAATATATGTGCGAGCACATACATATATAACATACTGAAATCGGGGTAAAGAGAAGCTAACTGCTGGGTGAGGTGGCACAAGCCTGTAATCCCAGTGGTGTGGAAGGCTGAGGAAGGAGAATCTCAAGTTCAAAGCCAGCCTCAAGAAAAGCAAGGCGCTAAGCAACTCAGTGAGACCCTGTCTCTAAATAAAATACAAAATAGGGCTGGGGATGTGGCTCAGTGGTAGAGTGCCCCTGAGTTTGATCCCTAGTACTCCCCCTCCAAAAAAAAGGGAGACATTAACTCACCCACGGAAACATACCTCACCATGAGATGTCTTGTTAGGCGTCTTTGAACTATACATAGTGACCCTCCTCAATATTTAGATTCAGGGGCTGGGGCTGGGGCTCAGTGGCAGAGCACTTGCCTAGCATGTGTGAGGCACTGGGTTTGATCCTTGGCAGCGCATACCAAAAAATAAAATAAAATAAAGGCATGCTGTCTATCTACAATTACAAAAAAAAAAAAATCTAGATTCAAATCCCAGTTCTAGTATAATCATAGCAAATAAACTTCTCTAAGCCTTAGTTTTTGCATCTATAAAATATGAAAAAATCCCAGCCCTACCTCAAAGGTTTACTTAAGAATTATATAAAAGAAGGTGTCCAAAACATTTAGGTAAGAAAAACTAAGGAAATTTTTGAGAAGGTTAAGTACTGAAAGAGTACTTATTCTGTATATTAAAATGTTTAATGAGACGACAACAACAAAAGTAAAAGCTAACATTATAAAACTCTTAAAAGAAAACGGGTGCAAATTTTATACCAGGGGTTTTCAACCTTGGCACTAATGATTGAGTCAGAATTCTTTGCTGTGTGAGCTGTGCTGTGCATTGTAAGATATTTAGCAACTTCCCTCCTGATCTCCACCTACTAGATATATCAGCATTATGTCTCTTTCTCTGACTTATGACAATCAAAAATGTCTCCAAGTATTGCCATGTTGCCTCTCCAGGGAAATCACCCAGTTGAGATTCAGTTTTAAAGTGATGCTGCTTAACCTCCTCTCTTCTAAAATTACCAATGTCTATTACTAATGAGTAGTTACTTGCTTAGTAAATAAATTCTAAGAACTCTTCAGAAATATTAAATATTCCATAATCCATCATTTTTGGAATGATCACAAACTCTAATTGTTAATAACCCCATTTTAAAAGTACTTAGTCCAACTTCCTCCATTAGAAGGTCACAGATCAGCATATTTTTATTATTTTTAGTATGGCTTTTTTGGGGGACAATGAGTACTAGGGATTGAACTCAGGGGCACTGGACCACTGAGCCATATCCCCAGCCCTATTTTGTATTTTATTTAGAGTCAGGATCTCACTGAGTTGCTTAGCACCTAGCTTTTGCTGAAGCTGGCTCACGATCCTCCTGCCTCAACCTCCCCAGCTGCCAGGATTCACAGGCATGTGCCATGGCACCTGGCTGGCATTTTTTTGTTAACAACTTTACTGAGATATGATTCACATACCAAAAAATTCACCCCTTTGAAGTGTACAATTCAGTATTTTTCAGTATATTCAGATTGGTACAACCAAGTGTTATGACTGTTAAAAATACTGATCCTGGGCTGGGGATGTGGCTTAAGCGATAGCACGCTCGCCTGGCATGCCTGCGGCCCGGGTTTGATCCTCAGCACCACATACAAACAAAGATGTTGTGTCCACCGAAAACTAAAAAAAATAAAAATAAATATTAAAAAATTCTCTCTCTCTCTCTAAAAAAAAAAAAAAAAAAATACTGATCCTTTTATATTTTAAACCAGTGTCCTAACTATTTACTCTTGGCCTAAACAACAGGGAACTAAAAACCAAAGCCAAAGTCAAACAACAAGTTAGTCTCTTTGGCATTGTGAAGCTTCTCATAGCTATCAATGTATCAATTCCTTATGCTAAGACAAGCTATGAAAGAAGCAAACTGAATGAGATTTGCTTGAAATTTAGTGTCATTGCTGAAAAGAAATTAGGAAAATCTAAAGTCATTCCTAAACCACTGGTGGCCATTAGTAGGAACTCTAAGCACTCTTTTTCTCCCCCGCTTATTAGCCAAAATGAAAGTAATTCATAGGCTGGTGACAACTAGCAATAGCAAGCATTGTAAGGTCAGAATCTTTTTTTACCATTAATTCAACTTGTTTTGAGATCCTAAACAAGACAACCATCTGACTTGACAGAAATGCCAAGGTTTTGGTATAGAGTCTCTTTTTCATTGTGAGTACAACTACAATGCCAATGCAACCTTAACTTTTTTTTTTTTTTAAGCTCTTTAATAATACCTGCCCTACTGCTGTCACTATCTAATCCAGAGACTGTGGCTGGCAGGAAGAAATGGTTCTGGAAGCCACATCTGTTATACAGACTAGCTACCATCTTCCAAGTATTAGAACTACTTCCAGCTCCTTTTTTGATCAGTTTGTTCAATCCAAATTTGAAGATCAAATCTGAAGCCAGTGAAAGAAGCTGTAGCTTCCGAGACCAAAGCTATTTTGTTGAAGAATACTATCAAGAGAATTGTATATCCAGCCAGACAAGAAGCCAGCTGCAAGATACTTCAGAAATACAAAACCTAATCTTCCCCTACCTTCCAGAAGAACTCAAGGCTCTTGCCAAATCATGTGAAACACACTCCTTCTGACTCATGATTACTCATTTTTCACAATTGTTTACTGACTGTACCCATCTGATAGTGTGAAAGTTTATTCCATTTTCCTTTCCATGAATGTCACTATATTAAATGCCATATCATTAATAATGTTAAAAAGAACAATAAAAATAATAATCATTTAGTCATTATGTACTACATATACTAGATAGGGACTGTGATTAACACTCTACTTGCATTATATTATTTTTAATTTTCACAATTGAGAATGACCTTATGACCTTATGAGAAAGGTTTTATTACTGCCCCTGACCTTTTACATTTATTTTTAAACTTAACATATAGTAAATTGATTTGGGGGAGGATGGGGTGGATTTTCTGAGACTTAACACATGTAGCATCCTATAACCATCACCAAAATAAAGATATATAACAGTTACATCACCTCAAAAATCACCTCATCCTGCCCCCATGGTATTCATGTCCTTTCCCCACCTCTAACCCATGGCAATTATGCTCTGTTCCTTGTCTATATAATTGTGTCTTTTCCAGAATGTCATATGACTGAAATCATTCACTTGGTATAATGGCTTTGAAATCCATTCAAGCTGGTAGATGCATCAATAATTCATTCCTTCTTATTGATAAGTAATATCCCACACTGTTTCTGTTTTATAAATAAGGTACCCAAGGCTCAGAAATGTTAAATAACCCGCTTGAGGCTATCTATATGAGGCCAATATTTAAAATCAGGCTCTTCATGGCTCTAGAACCTATACTCTTAACCACAATACCACATTAGCCTAGACTTCAGAAGAGAGGAACAGCAATCTATGATTCTGATTGAAACATTAAGGAATTTTCTAGAACAACAGTACAAATGAGTTTTTTATTTACCAAGAATAAGGCTAAGAAATATTTGTCAAGATTTCTAGCAATGATTTCAAACTCTGAAAGGAAGTATGATATGGAGTAAGAGCAGGAGCTATAATCAGTGAAATGAGACTGCATTTATAATCCCAGTCTGCCACTTATTAAGAATGTTACCTTATACAAGTTCTTCAGTGGAACCTGTTTCTTCTATAAAATGTTGGTATATTATCTTGAAATGTTCTTGGAAGGAACAAATGAAATGATATACATGAAGTTCCTAACACACAATATTATTACTACCAAAACTAAACAGAACCAAAACTCTTGCCAAACAAATATCTATAGAATATATAAATCAGTATTTAGGAAGCTCTAAAAGATGTTAGAAGGCACAGTTCCTTCCTACAAGGAGTGTATATTTTAGCTAAAAGACATACACTTTCCTAAAATTAGAATCAATGCTGTATAGAATATGATGCTAAACTGCCAGATCCATAAAAAAATAAACTCACAATTACTTTTAGTCAATAGCTTTAACTTTCTATTTAATTTTTTAAATATTTTTTTTATTTGTAGATGGATACAATACCTTCATTTTATTTATTTTTATGTGGTGCCAGGGATCAAACCCAGCACTCTACCACTGAGCCACAACCCCAGCCCCTCTATTTAATTAAAAAGAAAGAAAGAAAAAAGAAATCAAAGTGAATGGTGGTGCATGCCTGTAACCCCAGCAGTTCAGAGGCTGAGCCAGTCTCAGCAACTCAGCAAAACCCTATCTCAAAATAAAAAATTAAAAATTAAAAAGAGCTGCAGCTCAGTGATTAAGCACCTTTAGAGTCAATCCCTGATACCAAAAAATAAAAAAATCATGATTCAGGTGTGAAACCCACCCTTTTCTAGTCTAAAACATTTCCTTAGCACAAATAAAGACAAAACCTTTACTACTAGTCAACTTCAAAAATAAATTTTTTTGTCAGGGGGTTTCTGGGAATTGAACCCATGGGCACTAACTACTGAGCCACCTTGAGATAGGACCTCATTAAATTGCTGTGGCTAGCCTCAGCAATCCTCCTGCCTCAACCTCCCAAATTGCTGGGATTATAGGTGTGTACCACCACACCTGACAAAAGTGTATTTTTAAACTACTGGTGTCAATTTGTTCATTCCAGGAACCTGTCTCAATTTCAAGATTATTAAGCGTTGAGGTTGTGTGGCTCAGTGGTGGAGCATTTGCCTGGCACGTGTGAGGCCCTGGGTTCAATCCTCAGCACCACAAAAAAATAAATAAATAAAGTACAGGTATTGTATCCAACTACAACTAAAAACTAAATATTTTTTTAAAGATTATTAAAATAAATGTTAATAATATTTGATAATTAAATCAAATGTTTTAATAATTTTGATTTCTGAGAGGGAAAAACATACCTAATAGAACTTACCTCTGTGCCACTTGATGGTTTATGAAATTTTGGGGTTCTATAAGAAAACACGGTATACTTCAAAAGGTTATAAAAGTGTTGAGAGCCACAGCCAAAGGGGCCCCAGCAAACTTCCAGCTGCCAGCAAACTTCCAGCTGCCGGCTGATGATTGGCTCACAGCGGCCCCAGCAACATCTAGCTGATTGGCTCCTCTGCGGTGATGCTCATTGGGCTGTTTCCCTGCCCTTTCAGACCACGGAGCTGCTCATTGGGGGACTTTTTTGGCTCCGCCCACGTGACCCAGCCAATCGGCCTCAAGAGCAGGAGGATTGTGGGAGGTGGGGAGAAGCTTGTGTGGGAGAGAGAGGCTTGTGGAAAGCCGGTGGTGGCAGTTGAGGCTCTGAGGGTTTTTCCTGAGAGGCTGTTTTGTTTGGCGTGTGTGGTTCTAAAAATAAAGTTAGTTTCTTTTGACAAGTGGCTCCTGATTGTGCCCAGCCAGACTGCGGCATTTGGTGGCTCGCACGGGGAGCGACTGAGGGTAAGTGAAACTGCTCGCCCCTGAGGGCAGGGCGAGAGGATGGGTAGCCATTTTAAGATTCCTCTTTTGTTTTGCTTCACTTTTGTTTTAAGTTGCCTGTCCCTGGAGATGAGTGAGACCACATCTGAGGAAAAACTATTTACGTCTGAGGAACAGATAGGGAGAAAGGACGGATGCACATGTCAGGAGGATAGAAAGGCTATAATGACTTTTTGTTGTTCCCTTTT
>NW_025999999.1:7597797-7688688 GCF_001458135.2 Marmota marmota marmota | reverse complement strand
TTTGCCTTTATTATTTATTGTACTACCAACAAAAAATATTCCTACAGGAGTATTTTGGCAAGAAGGTCCATTATTATGGATACATTTATCTTATTCTCCTAACACTATTCTTACTAGGTATCCTGAGGCTGTAGGACAATTAATACTCAAAGGAATAAAAGCAGCAAAGGGAGTGTTTGGAATTTCTCCCAATAAAATTATTACTCCATATACTATGAATCAAATTGATGAGTTAGCTAATGAGTTAAATACTTGGGCAATAATCATGTGCAAATCTAATGTTTCATTTGATAACCACTTACCATCTAATCCTTTATTGTCTTTTTGGTCATTGCATCCTGTAATTTTTCCAAAAATGACAAGAAAAACACCTATCATGAATGCTCCAAATATATTCACTGATGGGTCAAATAATGGTACAGCAGCAGTAGTTACCCCTGATCAAACTTTTACATTTTTAGTACCCAAACAATCAGCTCAAAAGGTAGAGCTTAATGCAGTTTTACAAGCTTTTGTGATGTTTAAAGATTCTGTATTTAATTTATTTTCTGATAGTCAGTATGTAGTTAATGCTATAGTATCTCTTGAAGATGCTGGTAGGATTTCCCCTTCTTCTACTGTTTTCTCTTTGCTTTCCACTATACAAAGTCTAATCTGGGACAGAAAAGATCCATTCTTTATAGGACATATCAGGGCACATACAGGATTGCCTGGAGCCCTTAGTTTGGGCAATGATTTAGCAGATAAAACTACACATGACATACATATTTTCTCTACACTAGAAGAAGCTATAAATTTTCATAAAAAGTTCCATGTCAATGCTAATACTTTACAAAAGCGTTTTAAAATAACTAAGGAACAAGCTAGACAAATAATAAAACAATGTCAAAATTGTGTGACCTTTTTACCACAAGTTAATCTTGGAGTCAATCCTAGAGGATTGATACCTAACCATATTTGGCAGATGGACGTCACACACTTGCCAGAATTTGGAAAATTAAAATATTTGCATGTTACAGTTGATACTTCTTCTGGATTTTTGATGGGCTCCCTTCATGCCAGAGAAAAAACTAAAGATGTTATAGCTCATTGCTTACAAAATTTTGCCACTGTGGGTGTTCCAAAACAGTTAAAAACAGATAACTCAAGGTCTTTGCTCAAAGGAATTTAGTAAGATCATTTTTTTTCTCCTGTTTGCTCGAGTGGTAAAAATACATGAATAACTAGGAGTAGGGAAGGAAGGTAACGAAGAGGAGAACAAGTTGGAATGGTAAAGACTATTCAAATCTATCTATAAAGTCATCCTACTTTCTTCTGGTGTTTTCTATAAATCTTCTCCCTTCAACTGATGTTTACTGTGTGAATCTTTGCCAGTACAGAAATAACTCTTTGAAATCCAGCTCTGGTTTATTAGGCTTTTAAATTTAGCATGCAAATAAAACATACATAAAATTAGACTGCCCAAATTTTTACTTCTTGATTTGACCTGGGAACAAAACCTAGTAATGGCTGTGGAACAAAGCAGCTTACCAAGGCTCTACTGTAACTACTTAGCAACCATTCTTCACAGATGGCAAGTCTGTACATCTATGCTGCTCAGTTAGTATCTAGAATTGGATAAAAAGAGTTCAAACTTTAAAATAAATGTTGAAGTTCACACACAAACTAGTGGCAATGATTAAAAAATTCCAAATGTTACATGATAAACTAAATAATCTTGAGCATGATGAATATTTATATCATACTGTTTCTATCATAAAACTTGTGATTGAGAAGAATTTTTTTTTGTATTTAAAACTTCAGATAATTCATTAAATGCAGATAAAATGAGGGTCAAAGACTGTTCAGCATATTTGTGGGAAAGTAAGTTGTGCTATATTCTAAATGGGAAAAAAGAAAACAAGTTTTCATTTTCTACTTTGTACCTCTAATATATGTGTATATTGGTTTGTGTGCTTATTTTGCAACTTAACATACAAAATGAATTTCATAAGTATAGATGCAAAGTCTATTTATCTACCTTCCTATCTATCTTTGTCTATCTATTGATCATATATCCTATTATAATGAATTCCCATATAATAAAAATTATTTTTGCTACAAAAAAAAAAAATAGTGGCAATGAACTATCACTTGGGGACCAAACAGAACCAAGGGGTTCATTTTTCCAGTCCTTCATCAGCTTAAGCTTTATGCTTAGAACTTGTCTAAGCTCTACAATTCTTTCCCATCCAAAGAAATATAACCATCCGTAGGCCTGGATTTCTACCAGACTTTAAGGCTGAACCACTTATCCCTATCATCTTACAGAAAGGGAGAAGCCAAATCTCTAGCCAACATTCTAAAAAACAAATAGCTAAAGTTAGAAAACTGCCAAGCAAAAATATACCCCTTTTCCTCATTTAAGTTGGTTGGGCAATTTTCTCATAAGCAACAGCAATGAATAGGAAAACAGGAGACCTAAATTCTAGTATTTTCAACTAATAAGCTAAGTGATATTGACGAAATCATGACCTGGTTTTACTTTCTTTTGTAAGACAAGCTGGCTAGAACAGACTCATTAATTACAAATGAAAGGTCAGCCTAAAAGTTTGTGATGGTCCATAGATGTGCTTTATAACTGAAACATATAGTTTTAAATGAATCACTATCCCTTAGAATCAGAAGTGTTTTAGATTTTTTTCAGATTTTGGAATATTTGCACATGCATGCTGACATACATTAAGAATGCAACCCAAGTCTAAATACAAAATTGATTTATGTTTCATATATACCTTGTATATAGCCTAAAGGTAATTTTATACAATATTTTTAGTAATTTTGTGGTTTTTTAAAAAAAATCATTTAATTTTTTTTTAGTTGTAGATGGACACAATGCCTTTATTTTATTTATTTATTTTTTATGTGATGCTGAGGATTGAACCCAGTGCCTCACACATACTAGGCAAGCGTTTAACCACTGAGCCACAACCCCAGTCCCAATTTTCTGAGTTTTGATGGCAACCTATCACATGAAGTCAGGCGTGGAATATTTCCTACTTGTGGCATCATGTGGCTCAAAAAGTTTTGGATTTTCAAGCATTTTGGGTTTCAGGTTTTCTCATTAGGGATGCTTAATTTGTATCCACTACTTAATATAAATATTTATGCTGGGCGCAGTGGGGTAGCCTATAATCCTAAATCGGCAGGCTGAGGCAGGATTCCAGGTGTGAGCCCAACCCAGGCAACTTAGTAGACCCTGTCTCACAATAAAACAGGTCTGGGAATGTAGCTCATTGATAGAGTGCTTGTCCAACATGTACAAGGACCTAGATACAATCCCCAGCACTACACATGCACATAAAAGAATATATTTAATTGAGTATGCTTATAAACTTAATAGAACACACTAAATTAATAAACATTTATGATAACAAATACGTATTTATTAAAGTGAATATACTATTAAGGCTCTAGCGGCAACCCTTAATCCATACAGCTAATAGAACTAACTGCCTTTGTTCTAGCCTAACCTGAATTCTTTTTCTCCTTATTTTAACACTCATCTCCAAGGAGACGAGGTTTTGAACCATACAATTCTTTGATTGACTGATTAGGGTATGGAGAAATTAACCTAGGGGCACTGAAGAATCCCCAGCCCTTTTTACTTTTTATGTTGAATGAGGATCTCCCAAGTTGCTGAGAATGACCTTGAACTTACAATCCCCCTGCCTCATCCTCCCAAACTGTTAGTTTTATAGGTGTATACCACCATGCCCAGCTATAATTATTTTTTAAAACAATTGTTATGAAGATTTTCAAAATTATATAAAAGTAAATAGACTAACAAACTCCCAAGTACCCAAACCCAACCTCAATAATTAGCAACTCAGGGCTAACCTGAAGTCTCTTACAGTCCTAAGATAATTTGATTCTTGTAAACATTAACAGAGAAACAAAAAAACTCAACTAGATTGTGTTTAAGGTGAGGAAAAAAAAAAAAAAGAAGTAGAAATACAAGGTTGTTAACTAGAAATAGAGAAATAAATTCCAAAAGAATCTACTAAAGGAGATGAAAGGTATTGCCCCTAGGAGCAGATGACAGAAAGGGTAGGTGTTGGGGACTGCTATTCCACATTCTTGAGCTTATCTCACAAGATTGTTTTGAGGCTTAACTGATATATTTTAGTTATACATGGGCACAATATCTTTATTTTGTTTATTTATTTTTATGTGGTGCTGAGGATCAAACCCAGGGTTTCACACGAGAGAGGCAAGCACTCTACCGCTGAGCCACAAACCCAGCCCTTAACTGATATATATTAATGCAAAAAATGTAAGACTTTTTTCTGTTGTTTTATTTTGTTTTTTGGCACTAAGGATTAAACTGAGGGACCCACCACTGAGTGACATTTCCCAGCTCTTTTTATTTTGAGACAGGGCCTTGCTAAGTTACTGAGGCTACCCTTGAACTTGTAATCCTCCTGTCTCAGTTTCCTGAGTCTCTGGGATCACAGGCCAACGTGCCTGACTGTAAGATTTTTTTTTTTTTTTTTTTTTTTTTTTTAAGAGAGAGAGAGACAGAGAGAGACAGAGAGAATTTTAATACTTATTTTTTTAGTTATCGGTGGACACAACATCTTTGTTTGTATGTGGTGCTGAGGATCGAACCCGGGCCTCACGCATGCCAGGCGAGCGCGCTACTGCTTGAGCCACATCCCCAGCCCAAGATATTTTAATGAAAAAAAGGTTAGACCAAAATAGATGAGGTTCACTTGACATTTGTGCAAAATTAATCAATTTTAAGAATTACTGAAATTTTTAAGAGATCCAAAAACCTTGGAATTATTCACTTGAAAGTAAATGACCATTACAAGACTATATGATAAATTTATAGCAGAGTTTATTTGAAAAATGGCTTAATTGAACAACCAAAAGACAAAGGGGATTGTAAAGTAGACTATCTTAAAAGGCACAGAAGCAAATATTGTATATATTCTCCTCTTTAAATTGTATTCTGTAATATTCCAACATTGAATTTTCATTACAAGTAAATATTACTTGTAATGAAATATTAGGAAATATTAGGAAAATATTAGGAACTAGGGCTTAGAAAAAATTCTAGGATGATGGGTATATAACTCTGCATAGAGTCCAATGATAATGACCATGGTAGCCTATAATAGAGGTAAAACAGGATCTTTGTCAATGGTGGGAAAGACAATTACTAAGTCACTACCTCTTCTTTCATATGATCAATCCATTCACAGCAATGGTACCATGGTGAAGGAATAAAGACAAGACCTTTCATTGTTTAGAATTCTACTTTCTTATTTAGGAATCTAAGAAATTATTTCTAGGGCTGGGCCTGTAGCTCAGTGGTAGAATGCTTGCCTCGCATTTGTGAGGCCCTGGGTTTGATCCTCAGCACCACATAAAAATAAATATATTTAAAAATGGGATATTTATCTTAAAAAAAAAGAAAAGAAATAAATTATTTCTAATTAGTTTTTTTCCCCCTAGTTAAAACAAGTTCTTACACCCAACAAGAGGCTGAACTGATACGTATCAGCTCTTTTCACTTTCCTGAGGGCTGAAAGAGTAACATTTTCTCTTGAAGTCCTAATGGCCCTTCTCCATGGTCAACTAGAAAATAACTTGGAGAAGACAATAAAAGTGATCTAATTCCTATTTCAAAGTACAAAGCTAGATCTTAGGGTATTTATAGATATGGTGTCACTCTTGTCCTCATCTCCCCTCCTTACATCTCAGATTCCTACTCTCCACAAACACTGCTGCTCCCAAGCACACTCTTGAGCCAAAGGCTCATTCAGGAACTCTCATTTCTACACTTCAAGCACCAATAAACTAGTTGATGCATAAGCAACTTTCTGTAAGGATCAAAGATACCTAAGATGAAACTAGCCCAAAATAATATGAAAAAGATTAAAAAAGATGCTGGCAATAAATATGAAAAGACAAAAAGAATTATCTAAATATAAAAGGATTTGATACAAACCTGAGAGAATACTATTCAGTTTCTGTCAAATATGTAGCAAAAGAGAACAGATAATGAAAAGCCCCAACAGTAAAACACTTGAGAAAATGCTAGTAATTAAAGCAAAACAAATTGTAAAGGCATCATGTTGTCTATTAAATTAGCAAAGATAAATATGTTATAAAATTCAATTCAGGATGTAGCACAGCTATAAGATGTAGTCACCCTACTAATGGTACAATTATTCATTTAAAAAATTAAAAATAAAAACAATGTTACAGAACAAATTAAAAATTAAAGAATAGCCAACATATGGCATTCTAATTCAATATATTTTTATATTATCATTAAAGGTGATAAATATATCAGTATATGCATGGTAAATTTTGTGTGAAATTATGTTAAATGATAAAAATAATGGGCTGGGGATGTGGCTCAAGCAGTAGTGCGCTCGCCTGGCATGTGTGTGGCCGGGCTTCGATCCTCAGCACCACATACAAACAAAGATGTTGTGTCCGCCGAAAACTGAAAAATAAATATTAAAAATAATAATAATAATATGGCTTTTTTGGGGGGGATAACCAGGGATTGAACCTAGGGGTGCTCAACCATAGAGCAACATCCCCAGCCCTTTTTGTATTTTATTTAGTTGCTTAGAGCCTCACTAAATTGCTGAGGCTGGCTTTGAACTCATGATCCTCTTGCTTCCGCCTCCTGAGTCACTGGGATTATAGGTGGGCACCAACATGCCTCGCTAATATGGCATATTGATTAAACTATTAAATTATGTCTATACAATGATAAGGATTAGAGGAAGTAAATAGTGATTTTTATGGTACAAATGTTTTTGCCTTGTTTGCCTGCTGTTACTTTTATTGATTGACTGACTGACTTTTTTAAAAATCTTTTTTTTTTTTAGTACTGGGGATTGAACCCAGGGCCTTGCGTATGTGAGGCAAATCCTCTGGCATTGAGCTTCATCCCCATCCCTTTTTAAATTTTACTTTGAGACAGGGTCGCACTAAGTTGCTGATGCTGGCCTCAAACTTACAATCCTTCATCAGTCTCCCAAGTAGCTGGGATTATAAGAGTGTGTTATCACACTCGGCTGTTATTTTATTTATAGTTATAGTATGTTACCTTTATTCTATAGAGTTAGACACAATTTTGGATCCCCTCTGATTCTAAGCCAAAATACAAACAAAAATACCCAGTGGATTTTCTCAGGCATGAATTTTTAGATTAAAAAAAAATGGCCATGAACAGTGGCATTCACCTGAAATTATAGCAATTCAAGAGACTAAGGTAGGAGGATCGCAAGTTAAAGGCCAGCCTTAGCAACTTAGCAAGGTCCTAAGCAACTTAGCAATATCCTGTCTCAATAAAAAATAAAAAGGACTATGGATGTGGCTCAGAGGCACAGTGCCCCTGGGTTCAATCCCTAGGACCCACCCCCAAAACCTTTATTATCTCAGTGAACATCTGAAATTTTCCATTTAATTTCCTGCTAGGCCAGCCTCCAAGAGGACTTCCAATGACTTTGTGTAATCACCTTGCATATGTATCAGGGTTGGTTTTCTGACCAAAACTGTATGGCAAAAGGGGTGGTATGTTACTTCTGAGGCTGGGTTGGACAAGAAAGTATAGCTTCGGGGCTGGAGTTAAAGCTCAGTGTACAGTGTGTGCTTAGCATGTGTGAGGTACTGGTATTTGATACTCAGCACCACAAAAGATAAAAGAAAAAGTTTGGCTTCTGCTCTCTCTCTCTCTCTCTCTCGCGCGCTCTCTCTCTCTCTCTCTCTCTCTCTCTCTCATTATTTGCCTCAGAGAACACCAGCTTTCATGTTATCAGAAGCTCTACTGAGAGGCCCATGTTATAAGGACTGAGGCTTCTAACCAATAGCCATGTGAATAAGCTTGGAAATGGATCCTCCAGGTCAGTCAAACATTCAAATAATTAAATCCCTGGTTGATACCTTGAGAAACACTAAGCCAAAAAAGATACTAGCTAATCAGCACCCAGATTCATGACCATCAGAAACTGAAACATAAAAAAAAAAAAATTTAGGCTCCCATGTCTTGTGATAATTTGTTATACAGAAATAGATAACATGAAAACATAATATCAGACTAAGGAAGTTTGTTGGGGAAACTATAAGATAATATCATGATTTCATCTGCTGGATAAGAAAATTATCATCAAATTATAAGTGGTGAAGCTGGGGTTGTGGCGCAGCGGTAGCACACTTGCCTATGCGTGAGGCACTGGGTTCGATTCTTAGCACCACATAAAAATAAAGGTCCATCAACAACTAAAAAAATATATACTAAAAAAAATTATAAGTGGTCTATTGCCTAAGACAGCACTAAAAGCTAAAGAAGAGTCTTCACTAGAGGGAATAAAATGTCCATCTCTTCCAACACTAATCTAAGGACTGTTACAGTTAAAATGGCCCCATCAGAAAAGTCCAGCACAGTCCCCTTTCAATAGTTTTATTACCTATCCTGCAGCCTAAATGTGGGGTTAAAGGTAGGTTTCCTATACAAGGAAGCCACTGTGAGGGTGTTATCTCAGAGCAATCAAGGGTTAAAGTTGAAGCAGCAAATTTATCCCTAGAGATATATGCCTGGCACTAAGCTGAGATTCACAAGATTCTCCCTGAGTTTTCCTTACCTCTAAATGCTGGGATAACTGATGCTCACTGAATTCCGATATTTGTATGAATAAAAATGAAGGGATTTAGCAAATCTTGTTCCTGCACACAGTTGTCAAAAAAAATCTGACCTTTACAACAGGAAAAAGAGGGGGGATTTAAAGATTTAAAGAAGAGGCAGTGACTGTCTGATGTATAACAAACCTTTGAAAAATTATGAAGCAGTGAAAATCCCCTACAGGTCCCGACAAAATGTGTCCAATTTGCATTCCAGCAAAGCTTTCTATACATACCAGTTGGCTCCTATGTGTACTTCCAGGCAAATAAATCCTGGGGAATAATCCCACTGGGACCTAAGTCTGATCTCTGATATATTACTGCTACATAACTCTAGACCTTCCTTCACAAACTGCCTTTTTGGTTCCAAATAACTAAATCAAAGTCATCCCGATAAGCTTTGAAAACAGGGAATGTGAGGAGTGGTTTAATGAATGTTACAACTCAACCTATTATAGACCATGGTATATTATGGGAAGAGGGAAAAAAAAAAAAAAAAAAAAACTCATGCTTTTACATCCCCAAATCTCTCAAGACCAAATCCAGACATACCTGTCATTCATCACACCTGACAATAAAGCCTTATTCAAAGTATGACTCTGTTTGATCAAATGGTTAGGACGCATTTGCAAACCCAACACCAGTATGTATTGGTGGGTAGAGGGGTACAGTAAGATTATTTTTGTTTATTTTGAAACTTGTTTAAACTTAATTTTTAAAAAGGTAATCAATGGTAGCAATAACACAGAAATGTATTCTGATTTATAATATTTCAAGGAAAAAATAGAGCAAACACATTAAATAGCAAAAAATAATTTTTCTAAAAGTTAGAAGAATAGCTCAACATATAAATGAGAGAAAACAGTGTCAAGAAGGAAAATGGAGGGGCTGGGGTCATAGATCAATGGTAGAACACTTGCCTAGCATGTGCAAGGCACTGGGTTTGATTCTTAGCACCACAAATGAATAAAATAAAATACAGGTCCATTGAGAACTAAATATATATATATATATATGAAGAAAAATGGAAAGCTAGATTTCTAGAGAAAACTGAGAGAACTAGAAATTTCAATGCCTAAGATTCCTGCTTCAGCTTTCTCCTTCCACAAAACAAAATAATTTTCATAAGAGAAAAATAAATTTAGAGAAGACACACCAAAACATTAATCATAGTGACTACTATTAGACAAATCACAAACATATAGATTTAACAAATAGAAATTGGTGAACTAAAAAAGAGAAGGGTGGGCTGGGATTATAGCTCAGTGGTAGAGCATGTATATTATACAAATAAGGCCCTGGATTCAATCTCTGACACTACAAAACAGATAAGTAAATAAGTAAGTAGTGGAGTAACAACTGAAATCAATTTATATAGTACCTTAAAAAGAACTAATCACTTATCAGGAATTAGAGCAATCCCCTCTTCTGAAGGTATTCCACAAACAGGTAAATAAACTGGCAATCTGTAAGCAAACTGAGCCTCCTGTATAGTCAGCAAGACCAGCCCATTGCCTAATCCAGGATTCTGATGGCAGATGAACACAGAAATGCTATCTTCTCCCAAGATCCAAAGTAACTAACACTTTTTTGTTATTGTTATTAAGTCATATTTCAATCCTGTCTAGGCACCCAGAATAAGCTATTGTCACTATGTTTGAGGAAATTTTTGGAAGAAAGACATTATTTTGCACAGAAGTTAAAACCTCAGTACCTTATTTAACTCAGAAGAACCATCCAGTTACTTCAAGAGAAGCATGCCAGGAAATGCATAAGAACCAGAAAGAAGCCAGGTACAGAGGTACATGCCTGTAATCTCAGCTGCTCAGGAGGTTGAGACAGGAGGATTGTAAATTCAAGGCCAGCCTCACAAATTTAGTGAGGCCCTACACAACTCAGTGAGACTCTGTCTCAAAATTAAAAAAAAAAAAAAAAATTTTTTTAAAGGTCTGAGGATGTAGCTCAATGATTAAGTATCACCAGGTTAAATCCCATGTACCAAAAACAAACAAACAAACAAACAAAACTCTATTATCAAAGTCCTAATCAGTCTCAAAAACTTTTGGAGCTTTAAAAAACAAAAGCAAGAGGCTAAGATTGTGGCTCAGTGGTAGAGCGCTCATCTAGCACATGCGTGGCCCTGGGTTCGATCCTCAGCACCACATAAAAATAAATAAATAAAATAAAGGTATTGTGTCCAACTACTTCTAAAAAAACAAATATTAAAACAAACAAACAAACAAAAAAAACAAGGGCTGGAGTTGTAGCTCAGTGGTAGAGCGCTTGCCTGGCATGCGTGAAGCCCTGGGTTCAAACCTCAGCACCACATATAAAAGATCCATTTACAACTAAAAATATTTTTAAAAATGGCCTCTGTTGTTAAAAAAAAAAAAAAAAGCAAAACAAACAAACAAAAAAAGTGTTGATGAGGATGTAGAAAAAATGAAAACCCTTGTGCACTGGTTTATGAAAATATAAAAGTAGTTCAGCTGCCAAGAAACCCATTTCACAATTCCTCAAAAAGTTAAACACAGAATTACCATATGGTGGGCTAGGGATATAGCTCAACTGGTAGAGAGCTTGCCTTGCATGCAGCACAAGGCAATGGGTTCAATCCCCAGCACCACAAAAAAAAAAAAAAAAGAATTACCATGTGGCCCAGGAATTCCATTCCTAAGTATACATTCAGAAGAACTGATATATATACAGATAAACGCATTACTAGCCAAAAGGTGGAAGCGATCTAAATGTCCTTCAGTGGATGAATGGATAAACAAATTCTGATAACACATACAATGGAATATTGTTCAGCCATAAAAGGAATGACAGATTTATTCATGCTTTAGCATGGATAAATCTCAAAGAGTGAAGTGAAAGAAGTCAGACACAAAAAGCACATTATTACATGATTACAATGAAATGAAATATCCAGAACAGGTAAATCAATAAAAAGAGAAATGCAGATTGTTGTTACCAGCCATCGGTGCAGGGGAAACCCAGGACTACTTGCTTAATCAGTACAGGATTAAAAATCGGTACAGGGTTGGGATTGTGGCTCAACAGTAGAGCGCTCGCCTAGCACTGGCAGGACCTGGGTTCGATTCTCAATGCCACAAAAAAAAAAATAAAAGGCATTGTGTTGTGTCCATCTACACCTAAAAAATAAATTTAAAAAAAATGGGTACAGGATTTCCTTTTGGGATAATGAAAATGTTTTGGAACCAGACAGAGGTAATGGTTGTACAACTTTGTAAATGTATTAAATGCTACTAAGCTGTTCACTTTTAAATGGTTAATCTTATGTTATATAAATTTCACCTCAATTTTTTAAAAAAGTTTTGAAAATTAAAAATTCTCTTATCTCTAATTTGACTTTATTTTTCTTTTTTTTAACATTTATTATATTTTTAGGTGTAGATGGACACAACACAATGCCTTTATTTTTATGTGGTGCTGAGGATTGAACCCGGGTCCTGCCTGTGATAGGTGAGCGCTCTAACACTGAGCCACAATCCCAGCCCTTGACTTTATTTTTCTAAAGCACTTTAATGGAATATAAGCTTCCCTTCTGGGAAACTATGAGCAAGTTCTAGTTAAAGCCCATGGTGTTTCCTCTGCAGCCTTTTTTTTTTTTTTTTATGACTATTTTATTTGTTTATTTTTATGTGGTGCTGAGGATTAAACCCAGTGTCTCACACATGCTAGGTGAGCACTCTACAACTAAGTCACAACCACAGCCCTCCTCTGTAGCTTTTATATAGAGTCACCTCGGTCTATGGCGCAGTCACTTTGGATTCTTGCAAAAGTGAAATATACCTGGGTAGACTTCTACTTAATAAATTGGTTGCCACAAGGAATGTCAGTGGGCCTTTTGTCTGTATTCTGACTACAGGCTTACTGAAACTTAGCTTCTTCAGTCAGCTACAAACTCCTGCTTGGACACTCTTACATCTACTGAACCCTCATGAAAATTTCACACGATATGAAACCACAGTAAGGAATTTTCCACTCCTCCATCAGAGCTCAATTCCGAGTTCTCTGGAGAAACAGGTACTTCATTGTCTCCTGTCTTGCATTCTGAACAAGAGATTCTCTCCAATGCATTTCTTCTATCAAAGACAGCTAAAATCTCACCAATTGATGTGATTTTCTCAAAGAGGCACTTTGAATACTCATTTTTTGTTTGTTTGTTTGTTTGTTTGTTTTTTGTGGTGCTGGGGATTGAACCCAGGGCCTTGTACATATGAGGCAAGTACTCTATCAACTCAGTTATACTTCAGCCCCATGTATACTCATTCCTTATACTGTCTCTGTCTTTCACATTTTTCTCTTTCAAACTGTTGAGGCAAAAACATTTTCAGAATTTGAAGTTCATCCTGTGGTGTTTAATACTACAGAAAACTGTTGTCACTTTTGCACTCTTCAATAATATTCCAGCAGAAGGTCTCCGTTACTTGTGCCTTAAGATTCCTATAATTGGTGGCTTATAATTCTTTCCCATCCCCATCCCACTCCATGATGCCATGAAAATTCACAATACACAAGCTTTTTGAAATTCTTATTGTTTTTGATATTAATATTTCCACAGCTTCCTTTTGGGAAAAAGTAAGGCCTTTTCCAGCTTCAGTTAACCAAAGAGGGCAAAAGTCACTATCAAAGGGTCCCAAACCTACCTCTTTGCTCACAATTCTATATAATAAAAGCATAAAATGAGAACTACCCCCTTTCTCATTAACTTAAAAAATAAACTACTCTAATAAAAAGTGATTGTTAATGATATCAATAAATACTTACTTTCTATCAGCTTAAATAAGATCACTTTACCTATTAGGATCCAGGTACTATCTTTACATCTCTAGGCAATATGTGCTATTCCCTCCCTTAAGATCTGATGATGCAGGCGCTGGGCTGTAGCTCAGTGGTGGAGCACTTGCGTAGCATGTGTGAGGTAGTGAGTTCGGTCCTTAGTACCACATACAAATAAACAAAATAAAGGCACCTTTTCCATCTACAACTACAAAAAAAAAAAAAAAAAAAGACCTAATGGTTTATGCTTTGGCCACATTGAATGACATATGTGATCTCTTTGCCCCGCCCCCCCCAGTCCAGGAAACTATTAAGGAGCACCCCCACCAATAGTGATCCTAATTGACCATCTCCCAGAAAGTTTAACATAAACAGACCAGGTTGTCCCTTCACATTCTTGCAATCTCTTTCCATTTCCCCAGGGGTCCACTAAAGATCATTCCTTTACCGTAGAGCTAGGCAGTGAAATAGATACCTCTGAGGGAGAGAGGAAGCCTGACTATTGCTTATGGTATCATGATCCCTCAGGTGTAAAGGAGGAAGATGCCTCCTCAGGTAATGACAGTGGCATCTGTATGAGCCCAGAGTACTACCTGGGCTCTCTCCAGCATAGCCCTTCTACCTCCAGAGGCTCTCCTAATGTCAGCCTGCCATCTCCAGGTGTCCCTTGTGGCTCTAACCACCCCAAACCTTATGACCCTCCTAAAGTTAAGAGGGTAATACCAAAAGTAAATGGCGAGAAGCTGGATAAAAAGTTGAAAAAAAATGGAGCAAAATAAGACAGCAGGCACCAGGTACTGCCAGAAGAAGAGAGCAGAACAGGAGGCTCTCACTGGTGAATGTAAAGAACTAAAAAAGAACGTGGGGCTAGGTTTGTGGCTCAGTGGTAGAGCGCTTGCCTAACATGTGTGAGGCACTGGGTTCGATTCTCAGCACCACATATAATTAAATAAATAAAATAAAGGTCCATCAACAACTAATAAAATATTGGAGAAGAAGAAGAACAAGAAGAAGAGGAGGAGGAGGAGGAGGAACAACAACAACAACAAGGCTCTGAAAGAGAAGGCAGAGTCTCTGGCCAAGGGTTTCCAGTATCTGAAAGATTTGATAGAAGAGGTCCACAATGCAAGGGGGGGCGGGGAAGAGTCCCTCAGTGGGGTAGTAAGGAGTGCTGTTTGCTTGTACTTAGGTGTCTCATGCTGAAGCTGTGTTATAACAAATTATTTTGTAGTAAAAGTTAAAAAAAAAAAAAAAATCTGATTGCACGTCCACAGTTTCCACCGCACTGAGATAATTATTTGACAGTAAGATCATTAGTAACATACCACTTTACCTCTCTTCCCCTTTTCCCCTCACTTATCCCTCTGCATAGGACACTCTGTACTAGTACTTGCCAGGTCTTGCTGGATTTTTAATTTTTCTTCTCTCAGCACTGCAATTCTGTGAATCTCCTGACCCCAAGCCAGAACTTCAGCCTGTCTAATTAGACACTGGAACTGAAAACTTCACATTCCTTATTCTCACCTAGTTATTTCCACACATGCTAGAACAACCTGGTTGTATTAATATATATGTTATGCTCTTGACAAACCTTCCTATTGAATCTCGTGCTCAACAACAGGGACCAAAGGCAGTCTAAATTCTGCTGCCAGAGAACGGGTCTTCTGGATAACCAGCCTAGGATTTTCTATGATCACCTCCTGTTAGACATAGCAGAATCACCAAGAAAAAGGGTTCCCCCCAGATTTGTGATTAAAATAATATTGTTAATTTGTACCAAGTAGCAAAAGGGTCCAGGAAAAAGCTATATTGATGTCTCTTGTTCTTCTGCAAATAGCTCACCTGAAGGTTAGTGCTAATTCTGTGCTCATCCACATAAAAAAACAACATAAGTTACCTCATCACTTTTTCCCAAGTCATAATCACATTGTAATAGAAAATTTTACTGGGGCTGGGGATATAGAGTGCTTGCCTCAGATGTACAAGGCCCTGGGTTCAATCCCCAGCACCACCAAAAAAAAAAAAAAAAGAAAAGAAAATTTTACTGAAAATGCTATTAACCTCCCTGGTGCCTGAGTTTTATCTATAAAAGGAAAACATATGGGGCTGGGGCTGTAGCTCAGTGGCAGAGCGCTTGCCTAGCATGTGTGAGGCACTGGATTCAATCCTCAGCACCACATAAAAATTAACAAATAAAATAAAGGCATTCATTCTGTCCATCTACAAATACAAAAAAAAAATTTTAAAAAAGGAAAATGTAATCTATTTGGTAGATATTATGAAACTTAAATGATAAAAACACAAGCAAACTATCATAACCAAGAAGAACCTAAAAAGACATGACAACTAAATATAATATGATCTGGAACAGAAAAAGGCCATTAGGTTAAAGCCAAGAAAACAGGAATCAAGTATGAACTTTAATTAATAATAATATAGCAAGAAGAGTGAAGCAAGTGGCATCACTATACCAGACCTTAAACTATACTACAGAGCAATAATAACAAAAACAGCATGGTATTGGCACCAAAATATACTTGTGGACCAATGATACAGAAAGAGGAAATAGATACTGACCCACATAATTACAGATATCTTATATTAGACAAAGGTGCCAAAAACATACATGGGAGAAAAGATAGCATCTTCAACAAACGGTGCTAGGAAAACTGGAAATCCATATGCAACAAAATGAAATTAAACCCATATCTCTCACCATGCACAAAACTCAACTCAAAGTGGATCAAGGACCTGGGTTAAACCAGAGACACTGAACCTATTAGAAGAAAAAGTAGGCCCAAATCTCCATCTTGTCAGATTAGGCCCCAACTTCCTTAATAAGATTCCTCTAGTGCAAGAATTAAAATCAAGAATTAATACATAGGATGAATCCAAACTAAAAAGCTTCTTCCCAGCAAAAGAAACAATCAGTTAGGTAAATAGAGAGCCTACAATTTGGGAACAAATGTTTACCACATGCATTTCAGATATAGCACAAATCTCTAGGATACATAAAGAACTCAAAATTGTTAACACCAAAAAAACCCCAAATAACCCTATCAATAAGTGGGCCAAGGAACTGAACAGACACTTCTCAGAAGATGATATACAATCAACCAACAAATATATGAAAAAATATTCATTATCTCTAGCAATTAGAGAAATGCAAATCAAAACTACTCTAAGATTTCATCTCACTCCAGTCAAAATGGCAGCTATTAAGAATACAAACAACAATAAATGTTGGTGAGGATGTGGGAAAAGGCACACTCATACATTGTTGGTGGGACTGAAAATTGATGCAGCCAATATGGAAAGCAGTATGGAGATTCCTTGGAAAGCTGGGAATGGAACCACCATTTGACCCAGCTATCCCACTCCTCCATCTATACCCAAAGGATCTAAAAACAGCATACTACAGGGACACAGCCATATCAATGTTTATAACAGCACAATTCACAATACCTAAACTGGAACCAACCTAGATGCCCTTCAGTAGATGAATGGGTAAAGAAAATGTGGTGTATATATACACAATGGAATATTATTCAGCACTAAAAGAGAATAAAATCATGGCATTTGCAGGTAAATGGATGAAGATGGAGTGCTAAGTGAAGTTAGCCAATCCCCAAAAAAACAAATGCCAAATGTTTTCTCTGATTTAAGGATGCTGATTCATAATGTGGGTGGTGGGGGGCATGGGAGGATTAGATGAACTCTAGATAGGGCAAAGAAGAGGGAGGGGAAGGGAGGAGGTATGGGGGTAGGAAAGACGGTGGAGTGAGATGGACATCATTACCTTAAGTTCATGTATGAAGACACAAATGGTGTGACTCTATTTTGTGTACAACCAGAGATATGAGAAATTGTGCTCTCTATGTGTGTAATGTGAATTGGAATGCATTCTGCTGTCATATATAACAAATTAAAATTTTAAAAAGGGAAAAAGTTAAAAAACATAGTAAATAAAAAATAGAGGTTAAATTCTAAAAAAAATAATAATATATCAATATTGTTTCATTAAAGGTAACAAATGTATCAAACTAAGATAAAATGTTAATAATAGGGGAAACTGGGTGTAGGGTATATGGAAACTTTACAACTTTTCTGTAAATCTAAATCTGTTCTAAAACAAAAGACTATTTAAAAGAATGTTTAAAATACAAAACAATAAATTGTAAAGTTCTAGTCAACTTTAAAATATCATACAATTTATAGGTTTAGTCTTTCATGTAGTGTTAGTACATGCTCAACCATCTTAAGTAGCTGAGATAATAGGGAGAGACTGAAGAGTTAAAATCTGGGGTGGAAAAACTTAGCCCCCAGAAACATCACAGCTGTTTCCTGCCAGTTGGTGCCTCATGTCTGACTTTCAATAGAGCTGATTTTCTTTGTATAATTATTTTTGCCTCTCAACTTATCTATTTTACCCAAAGAAGAGTTACTTTTTACAAAGAGGCTCTAAGCTAGCAGGTGCTTTAATTTAAGACTGCAGAAAGTAAAATAAAAGGCATGGGTATAGCTATTTCTCAGGTATATTTCCTAAGTGGTCCTAATAAATCTGATTTCTACTCCCAACTTCAAATGTAGAAACAGACAGACATCCAGAGATAGAATTCAACAAGTGTACCCAACCCTGGCCAACTCCTATTCTACCCTGGGAAAAAAAAGAAGAAGAAGAAAGCAAAAGTCCCAGAAGTACAGGAAATTGTTTCTCAGACGAAAGACAACACTTCCTTTCCCAGAACAATCCATCTCCCACACTGACATCCTGCTCCTGCTATATTTACCCAACCCAAATCTGCTGATGATATACTTCCAGCTGCACTTTTGCCACATGGTCCTGTCACTCAGCTGGAGCACTCAGAGGGGAATCTGTCCAGAGGGCAGAGCCTAGAAATCACTACACACTAATCCATGTTTCCTCTACTGCTAGCCTTCAGAGTAAAGTGAGACAAAATATGAAGAGTATTACTCCCTGTTTATTTTGGAAGTGACTGGGGAGACAAGAGGTACTTCATTTCATATAGTTGCTAATTTTGACTGCTCTCATGGTAGCCAGTAGAGGAACCTGAACAATGAAGAGATTGAAATAGGAGGTTAAAAATAACTCTGTTAATGCTAGCCAGCCAAAAAACATCACTTAATAGCCTCTTCCACCCTAACCCACTAGGATCAGGCTATCAAGTCACCTTATTACAGGGTGAACACTTCAGTTCTGAGTAGATGGATCCAAGGAGTCAAGGATATGACTGTTTCATTCACCCCACTTCATCCTACTTCACAG
Organism: Marmota marmota marmota; assembly: GCF_001458135.2. Classification (NCBI taxonomy): domain Eukaryota; kingdom Metazoa; phylum Chordata; class Mammalia; order Rodentia; family Sciuridae; genus Marmota; species Marmota marmota. The sequence goes on along the minus strand of NW_025999999.1, from coordinate 7,669,907 downwards.
CACACTCTAATGAAAAGGACAAAGCCCCAACACTGGACTGGGTAAAGGTAAATGCTAGGGTAACTTCAATTTTCCTATTTTAGCAACTCTGTATTCTTGGTCCTTCTCTCCCACCCTGCCCGCAACATCCCAAGTTCTTTTCTTTTGCCCCTTTTGGTTCATTCTTCTGCCTCTCTTTACTTTTCTTTCCCTATTTTTTTCTCTCTCCCTTTCTGTTTTTGAATCATAAGCAAGGCTAGGGCTGTAGCTCAGTGGCAGAGCACTTGCCTAGCACATGTGAGGCAATGAGTTTGATCCTTAGCACCACATAAAAATAAATAAATAAAGTAAAATAATTATTTTAAAAAATCATAAGCAGGGGTTGGGGTTGTGGCTCAGTGGTACAGTGCTCGCTTGGCATGTGTGAGGCACTGGGTTCAACACTCAGCACAACATAAAAAATAAATAAATAAACAAAGGCATTGTGTCCATCTACAATTAAAAAAAAATCTTTAAAAAAAATCATAAGCAAGATTCCTTTAATAAAATATAACTGATAACTGATAAGGCTTTCATTAGTAATTGTCATATTATTAGTCTAGTCTCCACAGTAATACCAGCAAAGAACTTGAGCCTAAAGACCAATACTTCTTTTTCTCTTTCTTTTCAAAGGAGATTCAGTCACACATATTAATCAGATCCTTCAAAAGAATAAAAAGAAAGTGAAAGCAAAAGGAAAAATGCAGAGAAATAAGAGGGAAGGATAGAAAGGGGTGACAAGAGGAAATGTTTTTCTAACCTTTTTCTTTCTTAAATCTCCTGGACAATGGGCATTTCCAAACTTTATAGATTTTTAAAAACTTAAGTGGAAATTCTTTTTTTTTTTTTTTAATTACACATGGACACAATACCTTTATTTTGTTTATTTATTTTTATGTGGTGCTAAGGATCAAACCTAGTGCCTCACATGTTTGAAGCAAGTGCTTTGCCACTGAGCCACAACCCCAACCCTTAAGCGGAAATTCTTTTTTTTTTTTTAACATTTATTTTTAGTTGTAGTTGGGCACAATATCTTTAGTTTATTTATTTATTTTTATGTGGTGCTGAGGATCGAACCCAGGGCCTCACTAGGCGAGTGCTCTACTGCTGAGCCACATCCCCAGCCCAAGTGGAAATTCTTAATGAGCCCAATCAAGCTTTTTTTTTTTTAATATTTTTTTAGTTTTTTTTTTAAATATTGTATCCATCTACTAAAAATTTTTTAAAATATTTTTTAGTAGATGGACACAATACCTTTATTTTATTTATTTATTTTTATGTGGTGCTGAGGATCAAACCCAGTGCCTCACACATGCCAGATAAGTGCGCCACCACTGTGCTACAACCTCAAACCCCAATCAAGCTTTTAAAGTGATTTGGGAATACAATGTGAAATATGATCATGAATTCATAGCCAGTCTCACTTATTAAAAGCAGGGGGAGGAGCCAGGCACAGTAGCACCTGCTTATAATCCTAATAGCTCTGGAGGCTGAGGCAGGAGGATCAAGAGTTAAAAGCCAGCCTCAGCAAATTAGCAAGGAACTAAGCAACTCAGTGAGACTTTGTCTCAAAGTATAAAAGAGGGCTGGGGCTGGGGAGGACTGGGGCTATAGCTCAGTAGGAGAGTGCTTGCCTAGCATGTGTGAGGCACTGGGTTCAACACTCAGCACAACATAAAAAATAAATAAATAAACAAAGGCATTGTGTCCATCTACAATTAAAAAAANGCCCAGGTCGGAAACGGAGCAGGTCAACCCTCAGCACTGCTAAAAATAAATAAATAAAATAATACAACTAAAAAAAAATTTTAAAGGTGCGGGGGGAGCTAGGTCTGTTGCTCAGTGGTAGAGCACTCGCCTGGCGTGTGTGAGGCCCTAGGTTCGATCCTCAGCACGACATAAAAATAAATAAAATAAAGGTATTGCATCCAACTACAACCAAAAAATTAGTATTAAAAAAAAAAAAAAAAGGGGGGGGCAGGGGATGTTGCTCAGTGGTTAAGCACCCCTGAGTCCAATCCCCATAACAACAACCAAAAAAGTAGGGGGAGTGTTTATGGTACACCTCAGTAGAGCATGTGCGTAGCATGCTAGAGGCCCTGGGTTCAATCCCCAGCACCACCAAAAATCAGAAGTGGGGGAGAAAAATAAAAGGGAGTCAACTTCACATGACTGTTGTTAGTCTGGCTTAGATGAAAACATTTATGCTGTTGGTTGAGTGGAGAACAAATTCCTGTTGGTAATGTTGCCATAATTACCAAGCCCCAGTTACGACACATTGAACCAATTCTTTTCCAATTTTCAACTCTTTGTAATTACTACATTAAAAACAAAACAAAACAAAACAAAACTGGAATCACCAAAACCATAAAATATAGACATTTAGGATATGAAATTGTCATAGGAAGAGAAACTAACACAAGCAAGCTAGGAAGATAGTTTGGGTCCACACATAAAATCTAATCATTTTTAAAAACAAATATTTTGGGGCTGGGGATATACCTCAGTGGTAGAGCACTGGCCTAGCATATTCCAGGCTCTGGGTTTAATCCCCAGCAACACACATAAACAAACAAATTTGTAAGCAACCATTCAAAATCCGCCATCACTGCAAGCTGAAATTCTTTCAGGCAATACTCAACAATGGATGAAAAACTGGAGGAAGCGGTAATGAAGAATATGGCCTTCATATATTTCCCCATAAATGGCCTATTAATTCCAAGGGGAAATTATATCTGTAAAGAAACCAGCTAATGACCAAGTGATCAATGGATGTGATACCCTGAGAAGGATACAATATCAGTAGTTAGTCTGATTAGTTAGTAGTAGAATGTTCATTCATGCCAGACACACATAACCTGAATTTAATCATGAGGAAACACAAGGCAAACTCAAAATGAGAAACAGAGAGAGACAGAGACAGAGACAGAGAGGGATGGAAGGAGGACACAAGGGGAACATAAGGATGAACCAAAGTGACCTGTAGTTATTTAAAAAAAAAAAGTCAATGTCATAAAGGGCAAAAAAAGATTGAAGAACTATTGCAGATTAAAGTAAACTAAAGAAACAAGATAAATGGTGATCCTTGGGGTTGGGAACACTAAAACTTTTATTATTGGACAACTGATAAAACTGGAGTATGAATAGTAAATTATTGTATTAATGTTGAACTTCTTGATGACTATACTTAGATTAATATCCTTGTCCTTAGAAAATATACACTGACATATTAAGGAATAAAAGGTCATGACATATGTAGCCCACTCTCAAATGATTTAGAAAAAATAATTTTAGATATATACATTCTTTGTGTATCATGAGAAAGAGAATAATAAAAACAAATAGCAAATTTTCGACTAAGGATTATAATTAGAATAAATCTTATTAAAATAAAATTTATGTCCTTTATTAAATAAAACTAGGCTTATTTATTAGAAGTACCAAATCAATAATATTCTATTAATCAAATTTCAAATGAAAGGTATAGCCATTTTTAATTTTAAAAAATAGCAAAAGGACATATGGGAGGGGATGGGGTTATAGCTCAGGGGTAGAGTACTTGCCTAGTATGTATGAAGCACTGAGTTTGATCCTCCCTCAGCACCATATAAACAAATAAAATAAAGTTTAAAAAAATTTTTTTTTAAAAAAAGGACATATGGGAGAATTTTTTTGTAAGCTTAAAATTACTTCCAAATAAAAAATTTGAAAACATTCACCATCAGTTGATCTAATGAAATGTCCTGACACCATTTAGGTAATTGGGGAAATGGGGTTGAACTCACACTCCAGACAGCAATAAACAACCTCTGGTAGAGAAGTGAGCCAACTTTTTCTTCACTTTAGAGCTTCTGGAGGAAGACTATTACCAACATAAATATTTCTCATTCTCTATTTTCCTTTACTATATTCACACAATCCACTTTTGTTGACAACTAAGCCTGTGGCTTATCTAGGATCACTTAGGAACCTGGTAGAATCACCCATTTCCTAAATACAAAACAGTTCTACCAAGGGAAGCTACTGCTTATTTTCTCCCTTATAGAACCTAAAGAATTGAATGAGTTTTTAAAACCCTTGAAATGAGACTGATTAAGATGCTAATCTTGGGCTCACTTGGGAGGATTAATGAGCCCTATTTGGATTCTAATAACAGAAGTCCATTTTCCCTTGACTACTTTCCCTACAACGCTGTCTAGGTAGGCTGAACCAAAAATTGGCATCCTCAGCCAAAGTCACAAAAAGACCAGTGGTCACAAAAATATTTGGCTACAAGCCAGGCGCAGTGGTAACACCTATAATCCCAGCAATTTGGGAGGCTAAGGCAGAAAGGATTCCAAGTTCAAGGACAGCCTTAGAGACTTAATGAGAGAGAACTATCTCAAAATAAAAAATATATATATAAAGGGCTGGGGATGTGGTTCAGTGGTAAGAGTACCCCCTGGGTTTAATCCCAGTACCATTAAAAAAAATTATTTGGCTATAATCATTATTAACAATACACCTCAGATGTACACTCACATCAGAAAAAAAGAAGTAAGAGGAAAAGAACTGCACTTTAAATTCAGAACACTATTAACTATCAAGTAAATGACAGGTCACAGGTCTTTCTGTGGAATACAAATATAGTCCAATATCCAATTTCAACTTTCCCTTTTAGGAAGATCTTAATCATTGTTTAAGTACTTTACTACCTCATTACCTCTTTCTGCCCTTAAAAACCCTAAGAATACCTTTCCTAAGGAAGAGGACATTCTGAGATACCAAGGTTTCCAAGGGCTACCTCTATGTCCTTTCTCTAGGATTCAAAGGAGAAATATATGATGGGATGTTTTACTAATTATGGAGCCAACATTATAAGGGTTTTGGTACTACTTTCCTTACATGAGACCTCTTGGTCAACACTTAACATTATTTTAAAACTGAAACCATTAGACCCTAGTTGGAGAAAAGGGCTTTCCTCATTCTTTTAGCACCTTAGCTAAATAGTTCCTAAAATCTTTATTTTGTGCCCTAGATTTTAAAAATTATAACAATTGTGTCAGAAGACCAAGGCTAAGAAGACTCAAAAATGCAAACGTAAATTTTATTTTTAGAAAAGTTAATCAACAGGGCGCAGTGGCACATGCCTGTAATCCCAGCGACTTGAGAGGCTGAGGAAGGAAGACCTCAAGTTCAAGACCAACCTCAGCAATTTAGCAAGGCTCTGAGTAATTCAGCGAGAATCTATTTCAAAATAAAAAATAAAAAAGGGGGGCGGGGATGTGGTTCAGTGCTTGGTTCAATCCCCAGTACCAAAAAAATAAAAAAGATAATCAGCCATGGGGCTGGGGCTGGGGCTTAGTGGTAGAGCGCTTGCCTAGAATGTGTGAGGCACTGGGTTTGATCTTAATCACCATAATAAAAATAAATAAAATTAAAGTATTGTGTCCATCTACAACTAAAAAAATTTTTTAAAAAAGATAATCAGCCATAGTTATCTTACCTAATAGTACAACTGTATGTATCTTATCCCATAGTACAATCAGTTCAGTTCTGAAATGCACAGATTAATCAAAGGCCAATATAAATGGACTAATCAGCCCTAAGACACCAAAGACCTAAAGTAGCTAATGAAGCTGTCATACAAATAGTATTTCCATGGTCACTGCTAAGCAGTCAGGGATGGGACAGAGGGTGAGGGTGGGATATACAATGTAGACAACACCACTGCTGTTGTTCTGATCATCTTAGAACCTCTTTCCACAAACCAGTGTATACAACAATTTCCTGAGGTCACATGTGGAAGCTGGGCAGACTTTAAACCAGTGCCCAGTTGTCCACTCAAATTCCAGAGCCTCTCAAATCACCAGCCCACTAGACCATAAAGTTTATGAGAACAGGAACTGTGTCAGTTCCCCTGAAAACTAGGTCTCCATACCTAGTTTCTGGTAAAGAGCCGGTGCTCAAGAAATATTTGTGAGCTGGGTGTGGTGGCACACACCTGTAATCCCAGTGACTTGTCAGTCATAATTAAATTTACAATCCTTATTTCCTTGGGGAATAATATTTATTCTAACATTCTCCAAGACTATAATGACTCAAATGGGCTCAAATTATTCTCTGCCTAGCAAAAGGTGAGTTATCCAGAAATAACCATCTAAATAGAATTATTTTCCTGAAACTGAGACTGAAGCAGATAGGGATGAAACTCAGATTTCCTACTGTTTCCCAAAAGTCAAGGGGGCATATATGGCACCTCACGGAGTCCTTTACAGACTGCCAAGAAAATGGTAGGAGAGGCACCCTGATTCAACACTCTCTCTGTCTTCCTGCCCAAGAAATAACATTTCAGAGAAACAAAGTCAAACCAGTACTGGAACAGGAATAAATAGAAGCTCTTTCTACCAGGCTTTCTGACTTTTTTGACCATGACAAAAGAACAACAGTTTACACTGCAACCCAAAACATACACATTTCAAACTGAAACCCAAGATTCACAAAACATTAATTATTCTTATTTATGTGATGCACTAATAACTTCTATTTTATTCTGTTCCCCAACCCCCTGCTTAATGTTGGCTGCCTATACCAGAAAGCAATGAATTACTAAGTGGTCATGTCAAAAGTAAAAAGGGGGCTGGGGATATAGCTCAGTTGGTAGAGTACTTGCCTTGCATGCACAAGGCCCTGGGTTCAATCCCCAGCACCCCCCAAAAAAAAAGAAAAAAGGGAACCAGTTTGAAGGGGTTCTCTCTGGCCAAACTTGAAACAATTTAAATAATAATACTGATTAATGCTTATAATTAATTGTATTATTTACATATATATATATATATATATATATACATACACACACACACACACACACACACACACACACACATATATANCACACACACACACATATATATATATATATATATATATATATATATATATATATATATATAGTAGATGGACACAATACCATTATTTTATTTATTTTTATTTGGTGCTGAGGATTGAACCTAGCGTTTCACCCGTGCTTGGCAAGGACTCTACCATTGAGCTATAATCTCTACCCCACTAATATTATTAACATCAAATTCCTACTCTGAAAATTTATAATTAAAGGGAAATAAACATTTACCCCACCTTTTTTAGGAGAAAATGGTTTATCTTCCAACTGAAGAGAGAAAGCAGTTCTTTAGCAAGAATGTCAGCTAGTAAATATAGAATGAATAACAGAAAATCATCATTCTGAGTCACCCAGTAAAATAAATAATTCAAGCAAAGACTTTTCAATGGGTGACTATTAGGATATTCATATTATTATTTCATGGGTTACTTGCTAATTACAAAGAAAAAAATTAGTATATTTTATAATGAGTAGATATAGCGGCACCACCAGAAGCAAGTAAGGCAACTTAAAATCACTAATAACAGAACAACCCGGTAAAATGTGCCTCTTGTAGTGATATAAAAGTACACAGCTGGGCTTGGTGGTACACACCTATAGTCTCAGCTTCTCAGGAGACTGAGAAAGGAGGATCGCTTGAGCCCATGAGTTCAAGACCAGCCTGGGCAACATAGTGAGATCCCCATCTCAAAAAACAAACACAGCTGGCCATGGTGACACACACACTTGTAATCCCAGTAACTTGGGAGGCTGAGGCCCTAAAAAAAGTCTGAAGATGTAGCTCACTGGCAAAATGTCCCAGGGTTTAATCCCCAGTTCAAAAACAACAACATATGAAACACACAGTATTACCTATGAAGTATCTATAAAGTATACTTACCCGTAATGTTTAACCTGAATCTAATTTAGCTTCTTATTCTAGTATATAGGAAATATATGGGATAGAGGAACAAGTTAAATGATACCACAATGACACAAAATAAACCCAGAATGTACAAATTTCTCAAGGTTAATGGCCTGGTTGCTTCAAAAAGTTAATGCCAAGAGTTAAAAAAAAGGATGGGGAAAGTTGTGATAAAATTTTAAAAGTGTAAAGAGTCATAACTATCTGATGCAATGAGAATTTTGCTTGGGTTTTGGTTTATAAAACCAAACATAGCTACAAAAGACAAATGGGAAATTTTTATTTTTATTTTATATGGACTGGATATTAGTAATATTGGCAGGCTGCTGTTAAGTTTCTTTGATTTATTAATGGTACTAGGACTATGTAGGAGAATCCATTTAGGTAGAATGAATGCTAAATATTTAGGAGTCAAATGTCAATATGTCTGCCATTTATTTCCAAATGACTCATGAAAAAATAATACACACCTACATGGATAAAGCAAACATGGCTACTTGTTAATAACTGGACTCTAATAGTCAGGTGCATAGGCATGTGCCTATAATTCCAGTTACTTGGGAGGTTGAGGCAGGAGGACTGCAAGTCTGTGGCCAGGGTGAGCAACTCAGCAAGACCCTATCTCAAAATAACAATATCAACAACAATAATAATAATAGGAGAAGAAAGATTGGTAGAGTAGAGCAAGACTGTTGGGAAAGGGAAAGTAAAGGATAATGAGATTGAGAAAATTATGTCTGTATATAAATAAGTATGATATAATGAATCTATTATGTATAATTAAATGCACCAATAAAAAAATCTCCTAAGTTTTATTTTTTTAAATTTTTAAAAATATTTTTAGTTGTATATGGACACAATGTCCTTATTTTATTTTTATGTGGTGATGAGGATCAAACCCAGTGCCTCAACACATGCTAGGCAAGCACTCTACTGAGTTATACACCAAGCCCCCTAAGTTTTATTTTTATTTTCTGCCAGTTACTTACTTTACTTATAAACAAAAAATAACCAGTGAAAAAATTCCCATCAGTTTCAGAGAAATCTCATTTGTTTCTACTTTTAGAGGACTTTCCCAGTCCAGGACCCATCCCAGATAACACTGGAGGCCTTGTGATCTTTTTCCTCCCCAATTAACTATGCCTAGTCTCCAGTTTTCAAGTTGATTTCCAGGACACCTGGAAGCAAGCTGCATGGCAAACTACAGAAAATTCTTGCTCCCACACTACATCTGGCTCTGCCTTTCCACCAAATCAAATGCCAATTTATTGCCCTCTGATGTGCAGGCTATCAGGCCACTTCCTGAATGCCCCCACTTCACACTGGGCCAGAAACTCAAGGCAATAATATGAGTTTCACAAACTGGAAAGTAATTGCTCAATAAGCGTGGAACAAGGAAAAGTCAGTTGCGATCTGTGCACATGTGGCAGCCCTTCATAACTCGACCTACAGTGGTAACAGAAGGCTGGTGTTACAGAAAAGACATTCAGTGAGAAGCCAGCCAACAGGCAACCAGGAGTGCTTGTCCATCTAAGTCCTGCCGGGTCTACAAAAAACAAAGGAAAGGAACAAAGTCCCTAAAATATACGAAGAGCATTCTGAAGCAAAACACAGTAAAAGGCAAAACACGAAGAGCATTCTGAAGCAAAACACAGTAAAATTCTCTGCATTTATCACTCTTTCTTTTTCTACAAATTTTGGGGGAGGATACCAAGGATTGAACTCAGGGGCACTTAACCACTGAGCCACATCACCAGCCCTATTTTGTATTTTATTTAGAGACCTCATTTGCTTAGCACCTTGATTTTGCTGAGGCTAGCTTTGAACTTGTGATCCTCCTGCCACGGCCTCCTGAGCTGCTGGGATTTTTTTATTTATTGATTGATTGATTTTTGGTACTGGGGATTGAACCCAGGGACACTTAACCACTGAGCCACATCCCAGCCCTTTTTATTTTTTATTTTGAGACAGGGTCTCACTAAGTTGCTTAGGGCCTTTGATCAGTTGCTGAGGCTGGCTTTGAACTTGAGATCCTCCTACCTCAGCCTCCGAGGAAGCTGAGATTACAGGCATGTGCCACCACTCCTAGGTATTTACCACTCTTTTTAAATAACATTATCGGGCTGGGGATGTGGCTCAAGCAGTAGCGTGCTCTCCTGGCATGCGTGCAGCCCGGATTCGATCCTCAGCACCACATACAAACAAAGATGTTGTGTTCGCCGAAAACTAAAAAATAAATATTAAAAAATTCTCTAAACTCTTTAAAAAAAATAAAATAAATAACATTATCAGTGCTGAAATAATCTAATCTACATTGTGTTCTATACCTGACTTTATCTCCCAATGAATGCCAGGAGAGGAAAAAAAACATATCCAATACCACTTCAAAAAATAAGATTGGGGGGGGTGGCGCCTGGGGTTGTGGCTCAGGGGTGGAGTGCTCACGTAGTGTCATGCAAGGCGCTGGGTTCAATCCTCAGCACCACAAAAAAATAAATAAATAAAGGTATTATGTCCAACTACAACTAAAATAATTTCAAAAAATGAGGTGATCAATTAAGTATCTATGAGCATAGAAAGATGGATAGAGGCAGGGCAAGACTGAGACAAACTGTTCACTATCTCTTCTAAGCAAAACAATACATTGGCCAGGCATGATGTACTGCCTGTGATCCCAGCTACTGGGGAAGCTAAGGCAGGAGGATGGCAAGTTCAAGGATGACCTGAGAAATTTAACAAGAGCGTATCGCAAAGATAAAAAAAAAAAAAAATTAAAAGGGTCAGGACACTTGCTTAGGATGCGTGAGGCCCTGGATTCAATACTCCATTTACACCACCACCATCATCACACACACACACATACACACACACACACACACACACACACACGACTGACTGCACATTGAATTTCAAACATTTGGCTTCTGAAACCCTTTTGGCATTTACTCTGAATTTGAGTGGGTGGAAAAGAAAGGGACTCTGCCTGCCTCCTTGTTAAAAACAAAACAGCAGCTGGCTTTCCCTCTTTTTTCCTTAACTGACTGCTGTCATGGCTAGTTGGGCATATACCCAGAGAAGTTTCAGGGCTCAGCCAAAAGACAAAGGCAATGAGAACAACACCAACAACTCTTGACACCCACCACAGGTCACACTGTTATACTACCCACTAACCTCTGCTAGAAAGATATTAGGTTCCTTTGCCTGTTTTTGAGAGCTAACCTGTTAAGAATGTCCTTTCCTCTTTTTTCCACAACTCCATTTCTGACAGATGTAGTAGAAAATATGCCCTCCTACTAACTAGCAGACTAGTTCTGATGGCTAAGTGTGTCTGGTTATTAGGGAGAGAAAAAAGAAGCTGAATCCATGAGAAGCCAGACTAAGTGACATTATTTCTAATCTTGAGTACAAGATAAATGTTTGGAAAAATTCACGATTTATAGTATCAAATGAAAAGGAGGGTTTAGAGGTCATTTGGAGAAGGCCCCAGCAAAAAGAAATGACAAAGTAAAATGATCAAAATACTGGCCTCTTAGAACCACCTTATCGATATGAGTATTCACTAAGAAGAAAAAGAATCATCAAAGCCAGGCACCATGACGCATGCCTGTAATCCCAGTGACTTACGAGGCTAAAACAGGAGGATTGCAAGTTTGAGACCAACTCAGCAACTTAATGAAGCCCTAAGTAATTTGGCAAAACCCCATCTCAAAATAAAAAAAATAAAAATAAAACCATACCTTTATTTTCTCTAACTCTGCTGAAATGTCCAAAAGTTTGGACATTAAGAGTCTAAGGTATCAGTGTTAGTCTGACTCAGATTCAAGTCACTTTTTTTGAGGGAGGACAATAAGGGGGGCATGGTCTTGCTATGTTGCTCAAACTATCCGTGATTGATCTTCCTGCCTCAGCCTCCTAAATAGCTGGGACTACAGTGCATGCTACCATGCCCAGTTATCAAATCATACTCTAACATGACAACAGTCTCCAAACAAATATAATCTTCTATTATTATAAACCAAAAGAGTTAAAAATAGCATAGGAAACAGATACTTTGCCCAACCTTACCTCTCCCAACATTCAGCCCTTTACGAGAATTTGTCTACCAAATTTTATCATACTTGGTGGTTCTTTCAGTCTTAGGACTTGAACAATTCATAGGTTCAATTTTAAGTGGGACAACGCCATTCAACCTTTTAAGCATGATGATTAATGATGATACATATACATATATATATATAAATGAAACTATGCATTCAATCAATATAGAAGATGATGACAGTAACAAACTTTTTTATATATATATAACGTATTTTTTTTTTTTTTTGGTGGTACTGGGAACTGAACCCAGGGCCTTATGCATATGAGGCAAGCACTGTACCAATTCAGCTACATCCCTAGCCCATGTAATGTATTCTTAATCTTTTTCCTGAAGATGACTCTAAAGATCTTTTCTCCCTACACTTTCCCATCTTCCCAATGAAACCTGAGGTCTGAGGAATTCTTAAACAGTTTCATTTCTGCTTAGGCCAGACAGGTGTTAAGTTATAGTTCATCCCAGGTTGGCTTCCAGACTCTGTTTAAATGCTCTCTGAAAACCTCTGGAGGTTTGATGGACTCAAACCTCATAACTAAGATTCTGAACTCACAAAGCTTGAGACACACTGTACCCTTACAGGTGTGTTTATCCAGGATAAACTATATTTAAATAAATTCCTAACACATTCACTTTCTCCTAGCACCTGGTCCTCTCAAACTCAAGTACATCGTTTCTTGCTGTCCCAATAAGCACGATAAAGAAATATGGTGTATGGGCTGGGGATGTGGCTCAAGCGGTAGCACGCTCGCCTGGCATGCGTGCGGCCTGGGTTCGATCCTCAGCACCACATACAAACAAAAGATGTTGTGTCCGCCGAAAACTAAAAAAAAATAAATAAATATTAAAAAAAAAAATCTTTAAAAAAAAAAAAAAAAAGAAATATGGTGTCCCTCAGGACCACTCTATACAACCCATTAATGTATTTGGGGTTATCTAAATTCTGGCCATAAAAGTTTTATGTAAGAAAGCCAAATTTAAAAAAAAAACATTTAAGTTATCATCATAAGCCATTTCCTCAATTTGTTATGCAGGAATAAAAAAAGATGACAGTAGATTGCTCTGACCCCTGTCATTCATTCCATACCTGATAGGGATCATCGAGTATACAGAATAGTCCATAAAGGTTAGATTTGGAATGGTGAGAGAGTCAATAGTCTTGTAAAACCTGAGGCTAGGAAATTTGACTGTTGTTTTATTTTCTTTTGACCATTACAGACTCAATGCCTAAATATCTAAAGAAAATGCTTAGGGCACTTAGTAAATATTCAATAAGTATTGGTAAGAAGCAACTCAATAACCTAGGCCCAGAAGAAATCCACATCTTGGGGAATTCCAGACAAGATTTCAAAAAGTTAGAAGATAAAATGAGTGCTTATAATAGGACTATAGTGCTTATAATAGGACTAAATACCCCCAATCTTGACAAATGACACTTTGCATTCATTAAGTTCTCAGAGCTAAAAAGGCAAACTCCTCCAAAGGCAAACTTCTCAACTTCTCCCTGGCCCTGCCACACACATACACATAGACACACATACACACACACAGGCCACTAAAAAGTTTTCCTTAAGCCTGGCCCTGAAGGCTTTAATATCAGCAAGAGGTAATCCCATAAGAGAAAACTTTGGTTCAGATACTTTTAGACTGTTCTCTTCCTGTTGTAAACCAAAGTTTCCAGAAAAGAATCTCTTTGTAGAGATCTAAATTCAAAGACCAAGGACAAAGGCAGTCTAAATCTGGAAATAAATGACCACAGACTACACCACAAATCACACCATGAATACTGGATAAATTACACTAAGGCTTGCAAGGACTTATCTAGTCTGGGAACAAATTGACCAAAGACCACAGTCTGTGTCAGTTAGAATCATTCTTCTAAAATGTCTGCTCTTCTCAGACCTAAAACCAAGAAGAGTATCAAATATGCAGATATTTTACTTTACTTTCCATGTCCCTAATCCATGCCACACATCTGACCACATGGTCTACTGTATTACTTACCATAACTCAAATATGCAAGAGTTCTACAACATTGCTAGAAGACTGAAATTAAATGTCTTTGGAATCTAAACCCACAATAGGTCTTGGGCAGACATAAGGAAGAAGCAGTGGCCCTTCCGCCCCTAAGCTCAGGTCACCCCAGCCCTACAGGCAGCACAGAGTTAACTACCCACCCGCTCTGAGAAGCACAAAGGTACATCACTGCAACATGCCTAACATTTACATTGCCTCTCTCTGCTCATTAAACAGGTTTTGGTTAAATAATGAACAAACTGTATTACAGACTCCGATGAGAATTCCAAAATTATAAATCAACTGGGAAAGCCCAAAGGGGCAGACAGATAGGGAGGGGGGAGAAGGATAATATTGACTAATATAAAGGGCGCAGCTTGACAGTGGATATTCCTGCCACACCTGATCAAACACACTCCGTGGGGGGAGGGGAAAGAGAGCAAGAGAGGGGAGATGGGACAAGACAGCCTGAAATTTGCATCCGGAAAAGATTAAAACGGATTCTTTGGGGATAGAGAAAATACATAATATATATTACTATAAATGCAAAACTGTACTAAAAGCTAACTCAAATGTCAAAGATTACAGCTTGAATAAATTTAAATATAAAAGCCATGTGCTTCCTTGAGTTAATGAGAGAGACATAAAAGGACAAACTGGGCCAGGAGGCTGAACAGAGCCTTATGCTGCCTTTGCTGGGCAATGGGTTCAAAGCACAGCAGCATATACACTCGAAGCCTTCCCACCGGAGTTCAGACACATGAGAAAGAACTGCAAATCCGTTAATTTTGCAGCCTACCTTTCTGTTTTAAAAATTGAACTATAAAGCTGGGTGTGGTAATGCATGCTTGTAATCCCAGCTACTCATGAGGCTGAGAAAGGAGGAGCAAAGAAGCCCAAAAATTCAAGGTCAGCCTGGACAATATAGTGAAAGACCCTGACTCTTTAAAAAATAAAATAAACTGGGCCTGGGGTTTTAACTCAGTGGTAAAGCACTCCCCCAGAATGTGTGAGTCACTGGGTTCAATCCTTAGTACCACATTAAAAAAAAAAAAAAAAGAGAGAGAAATAATAAGTAAAATCATAAAAAAATTTAAAAATAAACTATATACTATAAAATTTACCCTTATAAATTATACAACTCTATGGCTTTTTGTATATTTACAAAGTTGTACAACCATTACTACTATCTAACTCTAGAATACCAGATTCTAATTCTAATTCTAGTTACTCCAAAAGAATTCTATACCCCTCATAGCACAGACAACCATACATTTGCTTTAACTCTTTCAAAATAACCTCTTAAAAGGATTCATAAGAGAGCTTAAAGACCAAACAAAGGAGAGCAATCCAGTCTTTCTTACCGGTGGTAAGTTACAGTCTTATCCAAAATAATACTTTATACAAACTACTCTTTGACAGCTATTTTCTTCAACTGCAACCTTCTTTTCAGATTTAGTATTAGAATATTCTATTACTCTAAATGGTACAAAACATGAGTTCATCATGCAGTTTGGGCAAATACTGACTGCAAGTATGGTCCATATCTGTGAGAATAATTGATATGGATTTACCAACCTTATTGGAGACAATGAACTTATTTCCTTCACAAACATCAAATAACATACCTGAAAGAGTAGGAAGTACCTAGGTACTTAAAGATCCTCTGACAATGGGGTTAGGGGTGTAACCAGTTGGTAGAGTGCTTGCCCAGCATGCAAAAGGCCCTGAGTTAGATCCCCACACACAGAAGAAAAAAAAAAATTCTCTGATGATTACAAGTAAAGGAAAACGAATCTGATTAACATCCAATGATAGAGTGCTTGTCTTGCAAGCCCAAGGCCCTGGGTTCAATCCCCAGCACCAAAAAAAAAAAAAAAAAAATCCAATGAACCTCCAACAATATTTTCACCAATCGAGCCAGCAGATGGCCTAGAAAAATGTGAACAGAAAGGTTTTGCAAAAATGGGACCAAATCCTCTGAGCTTGGTGGTGCACATCAGCAACTCAGGAGGCTGAGACAGGAGAATCTCAAGTTCAAAGCCAACCTCAGTAATGGCGAGGCACTAAGCAACTCAGTGAGACCCTGTCTCTAAATAAAATACAAAATAGGGCTGGGGATGTGGCTCAGTGGTTGAGTGCCCCCCAAAAAACTGACCAAGTCCAAGTCAGTTTCATGAGTTAAACTAGATAGAAGTCCTAGAATTCCTGCCCTCCCTCCTCCAATCTAAGTGGTACACCATAACCAGTCACATAAGACAGACACAATCCCTTCAGTTTATCTCTCCAAGTTCAAAATCATTTCCCAGCCTTCTACCATTAACAAGCTTCCAGGAAAGCTATCCTCCTGACACTGCCAATCAAAAAAATCTGTTTGTTTTTGTAAAAGAAACAAAAAATTGGTCATGGACTGTGGACCACAGGGGCAGCTGACCCATGAACCTGCTCCTGGGAGCCAACACAGTGTGGGGGGTCAGACCCAATCTGAAAACCATGAAATGTTCTATTCGGGGTCTACTCTGTCATTTTCTCAAGCAGGTAATGATGCTAAAACCCGGGAACTAGGGGACAAGGTTGGCAGGCACCATCTCAATATCAATCACAGCTGTTGGCCTTGGAAAACCCTATCATCTTCCTTCTCACACCAGGGGAAAGCTTAGAAACACCCAGTTATGCTCCTAGTACCACTGACAGAACTGGCTCATCAACACATTCTGGTTCACTAGTTCCAAGCAGCAGATAATCTGACAGGATTTCTAACCCAAGAACATAAGAAAATTAGGCAGCAGACTCAACTATAATAGCTTTTAAATAGTGTAGAGACCATGAGCCTTGGATTGCATCACTCACCACAAGTATGGTCACTTATAATAGCAAATTTTTACTATGTATAAGATATTTATCAAGTGATTCCAATTGTATTAAATTGTTTTAACCCCCCTAATAGCTATTGGAAAGATAGCACTCTTAATTCTGACCCACAAAAAAAAGATTATAAGTCCCCACTCACTATATTTTTTCTAATTGGGATAATTACATTTTATCTGTAAGATATTTTTAAAAAGTGTGCAAGTTGAATTTTTTAAATAGTCAAGTCACTTACGATACAGGTCATAAAATAAGAACAAGGACCAAGTATTCCCAGTAGCAGCATCAACCCTGATAACTAGCTAATAATCACTTTTTCTATATTTAGTCCTTTTTTTTTTTTTTTTTTTTGGTGGTGCTAGGGATTGAACCCAGGGCCTTGTGAATGCTAGGCAGGCACTCCACCAATTGAGCTATACCCCCAGCCTCTATATTTAGTCCTTTTTGACTAACCTTTCCAAAGCTTTTTCTTTCCTTCCTTTTTTTGGGGGGAGGGAGTGGGGGAGTACCAGGGGTTGAACTCAGGAGCACTCAACACTGAAACCACTGAGCCACATCCTCAGCTCTTTTTTATATTTTAGACACATGGTCTCACTGAGTTGCTTAGCACTTCACTGTTGCTAAAGCTGGCTCCCAAAGCTTTTTCAAGCTTTCAGTGAAATATGTCCTGTACAGAAAACATTTAGGGAAACCATAGATAACTTCAGACCATGTTCAAGAAAGTAAAGGAAATTTTTCTCCAGATCTTCTCCCATGTTTTTTTATGAAAGGAGGAAAAAAATGTGTTTATTGTTTGTTTAATTTGTAGAAGCCTAAACACCATTCAGTTACAAGTCTGAGATATGTCAGTAGATAACAGCATTCCAAGGTTACAATGCAAGAGCCCTACATTCAACACCTACCACCATGAAAAATGCATAAGTATTTAAATTTTCCACTTCCTCCCAGATACAAACACAAACACTATAAGGCATTTCATGTACACATTTTCCTCTAATTATAGATAAAGAAAACAATGCAGAACAGGGGAAAGAACACTAAGCCAGGTGTCAGAGGCTTGAATTCTAGTTTAACTCCACTCCTAAGGATTAAATAAATTACTTTAAACCTCTCTGGGCTTCACTTTCTTTTATAAAAAGGGGATATCTGCCATGCCTCCCTCATAGATTTGTGTAAAAGTTCAATAAGAGTAATAAATGGGAAAGTGAATTTGAAAATACTAAACATGTGAATACTACATAATAACATAAAAGTTATTATAATTAGGAAAATAGGAAGAAAACAAAAGGGCAAAAAATTGGGGGAACATAGGAAGACTGAAAGATCCATGAAGGATGAAAGCAATGCAATAAACCAGGGATTGGCAACTACATCCAAGGGCCAAATCTGATTTGCAAGTTTTTTTCTTTTTAAAGAAAAGATATTTCACTCATTCATCTATGTATTACTATGGCTGCTTTTGAGGTACAAAGACAGGTTGAGTAGATGCACAGTTGCATACAACCCACAAAGCCTAAAATATTTACCATATGATCATTTATAAAACAAGTTTTATCTATCCCAGTATAAATAATCTTATGTAGGTGTTGAGACCTACCTGTTATATTGTTTAAAACCTCCTTTAGATGACTGAAACTATGCAGCAGAGGATCCCGTTCTTCATCCTATAGAATACAAAGGTCAAGAAAAAAAAATCATCATTGGGCCAAAGGAAGAAAAATAAAATAAAGGATAAATCAAGGGCTCTTTCTCTGAATCCAACCAAAAAATCCAGTAAGTTTTCTTTCTGGAGGAAAAAAAACTTAACCATGGTTTATATTTTCCTATTCCTTAATCTCTTATAGTGAGAAAATTCAATATGTATTTAGGGGATCATGCTTACGCCAGATAGTTTGGAACATTACTAATCTAACTGGCAAACTATAGACTGCTCTTACTTGGACGTCTGTTAAATCCCCTGTAAGGAGTATCATCACCAAGTCATACTCTATGTATCAATAAGTAAACTAATTTGTATGAATAAGATATCTAATTATAACCCTTGAGAATTAGATTAGGAATCTTTCTAACATTTTTAGACATACTAAAGCAGTCCCAAGTACCAGCTTAAGTCATTTATAAAAATAACTTGAAGAATGGTGTTTACTGTAGAGTCCAAGACAAAAAAGAGAATCCATAAGTTTGAGGCTGGTTGGAATAAAACAGAGATATCCTTAAAATCAAGAATGACTCTGAATTCCTATTACTTTCACTATGACTAGGAACTTAATTACTTTTTTTTATCTAAGGTCCAGATTCCCCTGCACAAATCAGTAACCAGACTCTGTTGCCCATTCCCCACTTACCAGTGGTGTATGAGTGCTCCATCGGGCGTTTCGTTTGATGGCCCCAACCACAATGTTAATTTCCCCTTGAATGATGTAAATATTCTTATCCACCATCCTGGCAAACCTACCAAGATAGTTAAGAGAAATGTCTGGTTAATATTTGGTTAACCAGCCAGGCATGGTGGTGAGCAGTTACTTTGGAGGCAGAGCAAAGACGTTCAAAACTCTAAGACCAGCCTGAGCAACTTAACCAAATTCTGTCTCAAATAAAATAGAAAGGGCTGGGGATGCAGCTCAGTGGTAAAGCATTTGCCCAGCATGGGTGAGGCCCTGGGTTCAAATCCCAGTTATACAAAAAAAAAAATTAGGGATGGGGTTGTGACTTAGAGGTAGAGCGCTCACCTACCACACGTGCTTCACGTGGGTTCAATCCTCACTACCACATAAAAATAAAAAGATATTGTGACCACCTATAACTAAAAAATGAAGATTTTAAAAAATTATTTTGGTTACCCAGAGCATATCCATGTATAAATCAGCAACCTTATCTGATTATTAGAAATGTGATTTAACTTTTCAGTACCAAGATTTTCTACCTGTAATACTAAGATAATGAAGTCCATCTTATGGTTTGAATTCAACTACCTGGCTCTCCTAGAGGTCTCTGTAGGTTCAGATATGTTTAAGATAAAACCCAAAAGTTTATCAACCTAGAAAATTTCTCAAAGACACTTTAATACTCTCTAGCAAGCATGTCAGATTCTTCAAAGTCAATTGTTGGGGCTGGGGATGTGGCTCAAGCGGTAACGCGCTCGCCTGGCATGCGTGCGGCCCAGGTTCGATCCTCAGCACCACATACAAACAAAGATGTTGTGTCCTCCGAAAACTAAAAAATAAATATTAAAATTCTCTCTCTCTCTCTCTCTCTCTCTTTAAAAAAAAAAAAAAATAGTCAATTGTTCCCAAAGCTCTATGATGCCTTTAAAGTATGCAGTTGCTAACTTGTTAAAAATAATATTTCAAATATTTTTTGGGGGGAGGGTAACCAAGGACTGAACTCAGGGGTGCTCAACCACTAAGCCACATTCCCAGCCCTATTTTGTATCAGTGAGAAAGGGTCTCACTGAGTTGCTTAGTGCCTCACTGTTGCTGAGGTTGGACAATCAATCCTCCTACCTCAGGCTCCTGAGTTGCTGGGATTATAAGCATATGCTACCACGCCTGGCTTATTTTGTTGTCTTTTTAAAATGTACTCAATAAAGTAATACTGAAGGTTCAGGCTATTAGAATGAAAGTTGTTAAGAAGGATAAATTTGGTTTTGAATTGCTGTTTGTTTGTTGTTTTTTTTTGTTGTTGTTGTTTGTTTTTTTTTGTTGTTGTTGTTGTTTTTGTGGTGCTGGGGATCAAATCCAGGACCTCATGAATGCGGGCAAGCACTCTACCACTGAGAAAACACTGCCAGTCCTGGAACCACAGAGTACAATGTCAGCTTAAAGACTGCATCCATTCTAATAAGTAAGCTCCAGAAAACTGGACAGTGGTAGTGACACAACCTTTAAAAAGTTCTAAGAACTCGGGTTCAGGTACTTAAACAGTAGAAAAGACTGAAAGTAAATGCTTTTAAAAACTGCTTTATATCAATCTCTGAAATGAAGTTGAAATACTATTTCCAAGTACTTCCAACTGAAATACTAAGAGTTTTCTTTGCTGCCTAGAACAATCCTTAGAAAAGATATTTGTTTTCCCATATAAAAATATTAAAAAACAGAATTTCTTCTTAGCATAGAGAAAATTCTAGGAGTTTTTAACACCCAACTTACCACTTTTCGTTATTTAGAAACCCTTCCCAGAAAGACAAAACTTAGTAAAACAGAAAGAAGGGGAAAAGATACAGTTAGACAAACAAGCTCAAGGAAGGTAAAAACAATAAGGCTACTGAGATATGGAAAAAAGAAACTCCACCTACTATGCATAAGGCAACTTTCAGAGTGTAAAGATACAAAAAAAAAAAAAAAAAAAGCGGGGCATGTTGGTGCACACCTGTAATCCCAGCAATTTGGGAGGCTGAGATAGGAGGATCAAACACAAGGTGCTAAGCAACTCAGTGATCCCTTTCTCTAAATAAAATCCAAATAGGGCTGAGGATGTGGCTCAGTGGTCGAGTGTCCCTGAGTTCAATCCCCGATACCCCCCTTCCAAAAAAAAAGAGTGTAAAGATATAAAGCAAAAAAGATGTGAAGAGTTCAGACATATTGCAAAATGGGAAAAAAATTATATGACTAACTGCATGTTGCTATATATGTAAAAACCAACCAACCTACCATACATAAAATATATTTTTATTTTTAACAATATGTAATACTTAATTTACAGTAAGATAAAAGTAATATAGCTGGGTGTGATGGCACTAGCCAGTAATCCCAGTGGCTCAGGAGGCTGAGGGAGAGGATAGAGAGTTCAGAGCCAGCCTCAGCAACTTAGCCAGGCCCTAAGTAACTCAGTGAGACCATGTCTCTAAATAAAACACAAAAAAAGTTTGGGGATATGGGCTCAGAGATTAAGTGTCCCTGGGTTCAATCCCCGGTACCAAAAAAAAAAAAAATTTTAAGAAATATAACAGCCAGAACCCAGGGTTAACTGGACAACTAAAGCTTGTTATCCTTCCTAATCATAGCCTCCTCACTTTTGCCGTAAATCTGATGGTTATTAAATCCTTACAATGCTTTATACTTTTACTTTAGAGATGCATGTCTTTAAACAATATTCTGGATGATTTTATTTATTTTTATTTTTTATTTCTGGCACTGGGGATTGAACCCATGGACAGTTTACCATTGAGTTATATACCAATCCCATTTTACTTTTTTTATTGAGACAAGATCTTGCTAAGTTCTTTAGGTCCTTGCTAAATTGTTGAGGCTGGCCTCAAACTGGTGATCCTCAGCCTCAAACTCTCCAGGTGCTGGAATTATAGTGAGCCAACTATGCCCAGCTCTGTATGCTTTTATATTCAACTGATATTGTATATATTCTTTTACAAACCCTTTTCCCTTAAACATTATGTTTCTGTGTCATCCATGTTGATAAGTATAGTTAATATATTTCATACAGGTACATATATAGATATATAAATATGGGATAAAGGGTCTGGGCAGATATACCCAAACTCATAAATCACAGTTATCTCTAGAGAAGGGGTTGTGAAATAAGGGTATACCCAAAGAATATTTTAGCCTTATCTGTAATGTTCTAATTTTACAAGGAAAATACTATATTATCTATGTAACTAAACATTAATAGTGATAAAAGAGATAAAAAATTTATTTCTATCCCTAAGGCATTTATAAGTTTAGTGGGGTATGAAAGAAAACTGAGGCATAGCCAAAGAAATAGAGGAAAAAAATGCACCCGAAAAGCAGCTAAATTTGTATGTTTTGTATAAGATGGAGCCTCTAGAAAGTAAAAAGTATGAAAACCACCATATAAAAGAAAAAAAAATTGTGTCCAGGCCTACTACATCTTCCCAAATCCACAAAGGAATCCAACACAGACAACATTTATATTAATGACAATTTTTAGAAAGGACTAGGTAAGACCCTAAAGACTATTTGCTTTCCAAACATTCTAGGAACTCAACAATGTTCTCTTCCAAGAATGGTCCATGAAGAGAATGTACAATAATGTTTTCTTCTAAGGAGCAGAAGAACCAAGAAATAAAAGATAAACAAATTTAAAGGATCAGAAGAGAAAAGAAGTCTTTCATAGTATCTCTCCTTCCTTAAATTATGTAGGCAAGATGAATAAGGAAGAGATCTCTGGCACGATTTATAAGAATCTGCTAACACAGGATTGTCTCCAGGGAAAGAAATTCAGTGACTGGAGATTGGTTAACTGAAGACAGGAGTGAGAGGAAGACTGACTTCTCTCTGTATATTCTTTTTGTACCTTTTAATTGTTTTATCACAAACATGTTACCTATTTTTAAATTTTAATTAACTAATTTTTAAAATAAGCTAATAAGTAGATGTATTATCCATTAAGCCAAAGATTAAAAGCAGTAATCAAAGCTAAGTGACATTTACTTCAGTCAATCAGATAATACTTAGTATATGTTAAGCAAACAAGGCAGAGTCATATAGAATTGTCCCTACTCACCCACTAGATATTCCAAAAGGAATTTATAATCTAACTAGCTTTAGGAAATTTTAAAAAACAGACCTATGCATAGTGGCTCACAAAAGCATATATCTCCAACAAGAGTGGTATACAGTATTATAGCAATGAAATCAAGAAAATAATTCTGGTGGAATATCACAGAAAGGAAACTAAAAGACAGGATTCAAACAGTCAAAATTATAAGGAAAGAGGGCCAGGCACAGAGGTGCACGCCTGTAATCCCAGTGGCTTGGGAGGCTGAGGCAGGAGAATCGTGAGTTCAAAGCTAGCCTCAGTAAAAGTGAGGCACTAAGCAACTCAGTGAGACCCAGTCTCTAAATATAAAATAGGACTGGGGATATGGCTCAATGGTCGAGTGCCCCCGAGTTCAATCCCTAGTACCACAAAATGTATGTGTATATATACACACACATATATATATACATACACACACACACACATACATGCACACGCGCACGTGCACACACATATAGCAGAAATGGTAAAAGTGAAGGCTTATAGTAAGAAAATTCAATATGTATTTAGGAGATCATGCTTATTCCAGATAGTTTGGAACATTACTCCTAGGGGAATAATGGAAGGTAAAGCTGAAAAAGTAAGGGGCATATCATGAAGTATCTTGAATGTATAGTTATTATTCAGTCTATGTTCAAAATATAGACCAAGCAGCCATCACTGTTAAAAAAAACCATTTGAAGGGCCTAGGAGAGACACCATTAAGAACCGAAATAAGAAAACATAATTTTTCTTTCAAAGAACTAAGAAAAGAGAAAACATTCCCAGCTGAAAGCAACAAAATAACACCACATGGGCTGGGGTTGTGGCTCAGTGGTAGAGTGTTTGTCCAGCATGCATGAAGCACTGAGTTCAACCCTCAGCACCACATAAAAATAAAACAAAGATATTATTATCCACCCAAAACTAAAAAATAAATATAAAAAAATAACACCACAATACAAATTTTAACAAAAGTGCCAAGGGGTCTAGTTGAGATCTATGTGCTACTTGGAAGGTTTCCTGGAGGAATAAATTTTGAACTGGAAACCCACCTGAAGGTAATCAACCCAACATGTGATCAAAATTCATTAGGTACCAAAGGCTATCAACATCCTAAGATAGCAAAAACCTAAGCCTAAAAAGCACTGTATAAAGCTGCTTTTCTTAGTAAAAAAAAAAAAAAAGGAATATCTAGGGAATGAAGAATTATTTTCAAGGACTATGAAGATTTGCCTAAAATCTCCTCACCCAGGGAATCTCCTAATGGAAGCCTCCTTCAGGCTTCAAATGGGAAGCTCTGGCTTATTGCCTAGCAGCCAATGGCTGAGAATCCCTCATTACAAAGTCACAAAGGCCTGCAGAGATCTCATATCAGTATGGTAGAATTTAAAGTTTACATCATGTCAAAAATAACATGAGAAGGAATAACCAAATAGAAGCCAAATAATATCCCTAAGCCACTGTCCCATATACTCTGAGCAAAATATGTCCTCTGAAAGCAATGTCTGCTTAAAGCTTGGTCTAAGCATTCCCCTAGTGTTTTGAGGTATCCCAGTTACTCCAGTGGGATTCAAAGAGAAAGAGTCAAAATATCAACTGGAAACTCTTCTCTAAGCAAAAGCAATAGAAACAAAACAATAAATTGGATCCTCACTTTATGAAATACTAATTTTTTTCTTCAAATTAATTAGATTTAAACGTGAAAAGCAAAATTTGAAAACACTTGAAATATATAATATTTTTATAAACCCAGCTCAGGGGAGAAGTACCTAGATAGGAAACAAAAAAGTACAACCCTTAAGAAAATGATGAATTCAAACATGTTAAAATAAGGACATTTATGTCAAAAGATACCAGAGAAAAGAGGAAAATGAGCTGGGCACAGTGGTACATGTCTATAATCCAGTGACTTGGGAGGCTGAGGCAGGAGAATCCCAAGTTAAAAGCTGCCCTAAACAACTTAGTAACACCCTGTCTCAAAATAAAAAATAAAATGGGCTGAAAATGTGGCTCAGTGATTAACAACCCTGGGTTCAATCCACAGTATCAAAAAAAGGATATGCTCTATGANCCCCACCCCCGCTAGGGATGTGGCTCAGTGGTTAAGCACCTCTGGGTTCAATCCCTGGTTTAAAAAAAAAAAAAAAATTTTTTTTTTTCACTCAATCCCTTGCATGGTCCAGAGAAGCACTAAGTATACAAAACTTATAACTTTTCTTAAGTTGACCAAAAAATTCTCAATAGTTTTGTGCATTACTGAGAGTGTCCAAGAATTACTAACTAGTAAACAATTTACTGGGCTCAGGAAATTTACTTGAATGGTGGAGATAAGAGAAAGTCAAACCAGGAAAAAAGCTGGTGCCATGACAAGGCACAACTGGAAAATCCTCCCAAACCTGTTAATCAGGTCAACAGTGTACCTCAGCTCTGCCATGGGTGTGTATGAGTGTGTGTGTGTGTGTGTGTGTGTGTGTGTTCTCTCTTCCCCCTCCCTCTCTCTCTCTCTCTCTCTCTCTCTGAGACTATCTCCAGAACTCACTCTCTATCTCAGAACTATATACAATGTTAGCTGCTAGGTCAAAAATTGTCCGTTTTACCAACTTTGACATGAAAAATGAAACACAGATTCTCACTCATCTTTTAACCACTCAAGGACGACAGGTGGTAGAGAAGGACAAAGAATAAAAGTTATTTGTTATGATTATACATAAAGAACTGCAGTGATTTAAGTCTTATAAAGCCTGTCCATCTTCTCTATCATAGGTCATCATCCAGCGGCCACTACGTAGAATTCAGAAAACAAACATTTTGTTTACACTGGGGAAGGTTTTTAAAATTTGTAATTAGTTGCTAACAATTAGAAAACACAATAATCTGGATTCACAGCTTCCTCTGAAAAATAGGAAGATTGGTCATACTGCTCACATTCTCAAAAGTAACAACATGCTGAATAAATAGCAGCTGCCTCCTTTAAATAAGAGCATGAGTTCTCCAGTATACCAAAGTCTCCATTACATCCTAACACATTCCCACCTAACTAACTTAGGTTATTTTATTTTTTAATATTTAGTTTTTAGTTTTAGGTGGACACAATATCTCCACTTTATCTTTATGTGGCGTTGAGGATCAAACCCAGTGCCCCTCGCATGACAGGCGAGTGCGCTACCACTTGAGCCACATCCCCAGCCCCCTTAGGTTATTTATATCACCTGTTTATATGATTTGTCATCATACTATCATAACTACTTATACCATTAGTTATTATGATCAATACTCTTGGGAAAAAAATCATCACTTCCATGATTACTTCCACTACCACTCCAAAGTAACATTATTATATTCCATTTAATTAAACAAGTGCAGTTTACTATACTGAAATATAGAAAAAGAGGAACAGGGGCTGGGGTTATGGCTCAGCAGTAGAGCACTTGCGTAGTGTGTGTGAGGCACTGGGTTCTTTCCCCAGCACCACATAAAACTAAATAAACAAAGATATGTCCATCTACAATAAAAATATTTTTTAATATTTTTTTAGTTGTCAATGGATCTTATTTATTTTTTTAAATATCTTTATTTTGTTTTTATGTGGTGCTGAGAATCGAACCCAGTACCTCACACATGCTAGGCAAGTGCGCTACCACTTGAGCCACATCCCCAGCCCATAAAACTATTTTTTTAAAAAAGAAAAAGAGGAATAATATAAAATTAAATATAAAAAAGATAAAAGAGGAATAATAAAAGCAGCCTATCACATTTATATAGCTCTTCCAGCTGAAGGTAAATGAATCTCTTCTTTCAACTCAACACCTCCAGGACCCCAACAACAGAATCAATCTAAGCAGTCATACTGAACCACAGGGATAGAAAATAATCAATCACTTAGAAGTGGGTAGCATGATCTGTCCAATGATCACCCTGTGTCTCCTCAAAAGAAGGAGTTGTGTCTTCTTCCTCACAAGCTGCCCATAATAGCCAGTCTAAGTACTCTATTAGTGAGGTTATTATTTAGAAGTGTCTGTCATCCTGACTTCTGGAACACTAGAAAGTGATATAATAGTGGAACTCTTGACAACTACAAGCAAAAACTAGGACTGATGCCCAGTTATTGATGTGTCTACAACCTGAGTTCCCACAGTGCCAATTGTCAAGACTGTAGTATATTGTCCAGTTATAGCCACCATTAAAAAGAAACTAAAGTGGGCTGGGGTTGTAGCACAGTGATACAGAACTTGCCTAGCTCATGTGAAGCACTGGGTTTGATTCTCAGCACCACATAAACTTAAATAAAATAAAGCTATTGTGTCCACCTACAACTAAAAATAT
The DNA here is from genome assembly GCF_001458135.2 of Marmota marmota marmota. NCBI lineage: Eukaryota > Metazoa > Chordata > Mammalia > Rodentia > Sciuridae > Marmota > Marmota marmota. The sequence goes on along the minus strand of NW_025999999.1, from coordinate 7,642,304 downwards.
TAAAAAGGAAAAAAGAAACTCAAGGGCTGGCTGCAGTTGTAGCTCAGTGGTAGAGTGCTTGCCTAGCATGTGTGAGCCACTGGGTTTGATCCTCAGCCCACAACATAAACAAAATAAAGGTATTGTGTCCATCTATAGCTAAAAAAGAAAAAAAGAAATTAAAGGCTTGCTTAGGAAGTGTAACCCTGGGTTCAACCCCCAGTACTGCACCGAAAAAGAAAAAGAAGCCCAAATACAAGTGTTGAATAAAAGGTAAATTTTTTCATTCATGGATGGGTAGAAATAATTTCTACCTAGAAAAGTATTCAATCAGGGCTGGGGTTGTGGCTCAGTAGTAGAGCACTTGCCTAGCATGTGAGAGGCATCGGGTTCAATTCTCTGCACCACATACAAAAAAAAAAAAAAAAGGTCCATCAACAACTAATAAAAAAATATTTTTTTAAAGTATTCAATCTAGAAAATCACTTTTTTTTTTCTTCAGTGATGGGAACTAAACTTGAGACCCTGTACAGACTGGACGGATGGATGTTCTACCACTGAGATAAACCCTAGTCCTGAAAATGACTTTTTAAATAAACCAAAAGAAAACTTTGGTGCCTCTAGAGTTATTAGATTGATCACACTACCCAGAGACCAGATTGCCTATTATGCAAAGTATATAACTCAGTAGGGCCCAGGTGGGCAAAGCAGACTCATCAAATTTAGGCACTTCCTGGGCTGACTATGTCATTTTCATTTGCCACTTTTGACTACTTTTTTGGAAATTCTACAACTTTGATCAGCAAGTTAAAATATAAATAGTTCTTTATACTATTTCCATCCCACTTATTTTCAAATCAATAAATGTAAACTATAAATGCTATTCTTTCTTCTCCCAACACACACACACACACACACACACACTTCAGGAGGACAAAGGGAATTAAGTAGGAGAAATTAAGTTCAATTACTTTATCATCCTAGACAATTTCCTTCCCTTCCTCCTTGTTACTACCTCACCATGCAAAAGTGCAATGTTCCTGACTGCCAGAGACAGCACTAGACCACAAAGCCAAATCACAACCTGATTAGTTTGATGCCTTTAATCAAACTAATCACAGGTACAGATAATAGTTGAGTGCCCACTATCTGATGAAAGGCATTAGGCTGATCCTGAAGTGCTGCACATATATGCTTCTACTTTTAAGAAGTGTATAAACTGAGCATCCCAAAACAGATCTTCCCATTTATATCTTTCAGAGGACCTAAAGGACTGCCTTATATACCTGATATAAAGGCATATAAACTTCTATGTTATGCATTAAGAAATACTATCTACACTATTCCTCATTATAAAGTATTGTTTACCTTTCGTGGACTTTTACAACATAGCAGTTTATCAAAAGTTATCCCTGGGGGCTGGGGTTGTGGCTCTGTGGTAGAGTGCTTCCCTAGAATGTGTGAGGCACTGGGTTCAATCCTCAGCACCACATAAAAATAAATAAAAAATAAAATGCAGGTATTGTGTCCATCCACAACTTAAAAAAAAAAAAAAAAAGTCATCGCTGTGCCATAAACTATACTCTTTGGGGTTATGCCCCATCTTTCACTGCTGTCCTGACTCTACCAAAGTAGCCAAACATTTCTCATGACTCTTTTTATCCACTAAAATAAGCCAACAGTACCAAATTTTACCAGTATTCAAATTCCTGTCTGCTCTCGGTTAAATTTAATCATTTTCTTCTGATTAAATATTATCTCCTGTAGGCCAAATGAAGAGAAGACCTGGGGACCCAAAACACACCAGAAGAGAATACCTATAAAAGATTGTATAAAGGAAGAATCAGGCCCAGAAGTCCAGTGTTTATATACAGACTCAGAGTGGCGACTGAGCTGCCCTACAGGAGATATAGCCCAGTTGCCCAGGCTGCTTGCCTCAACTCTTCTGACTACCTGAGTCTAGCTAGGTCGCACTGGTTCATCATTCAGGATTAATGAAGAAATTCTGTTGCACTGATGAAGTAGTCACATGTAAGTTGAAACTCTGGGGGCTGGGGTTGTGTGTGGCTCAGTGGTAGAGTGCTTGCCTAGCGTGCACGAGGCGCTGGGTTTGATCCTCAGCACCAAATAAATGTAAAATAAAGATATTGTGTCCACCTAAAACTAAGAAATAAATATTAAAAAAAAAAAAAAGAAGTTGAAACTCTGCAAAATCTGGAGAGGCTCTCATATCCAAGTTCTGAAAACTCAACCCTTAAATGTATAAATAATGCTCTTTAGCTTTTACTTTCAGCTTCTGAGGACTGGACTCTTTAGGATGCAGAAGCTCTGGAAAAGAAAAGCTGACGGCTACATTAGGCCTGGGAAAACAAGAACTGAAGGACCCAGAAAGATCACAATTCAGAACTGAAATCGCCCCTCCTGCAGCAGTGCCTGACCTTTGCCCCCTGCAAGCCTCCCAATTCCCTCCCACAACAATCCCTCCCTCGTTTAATTCCTGCGCCCAGAGTCCTTAACCCATCCCGGCTCATCCAATTTAAGGATTTTTTCCCCCTTATTCCCTATCGCGATGTCAGGGCGGCCTTCACAACGCTGGAGCTCTAAAAAGAGACTTTGCTGACCTGTCAGCGGATCCAAAATGGCGGGGCCTAGTCCCAGGACCGGCAGCCGCTGCTCATGTCCAACCTTGTCCCGGGAGGAGTCGCTCCCAGAGGCTGTCCCCACTCGGTGGAGGGTGGTAGATGGGAAGGAGCCTGTTTTCTGAAAGTTAAGGCTAAAGTCAAGGTGGGACCGCTCACTTGACCGGAATAAGTCGGCCGGGACGGGCGGAGGAACCGGCTACCTTCCCTGTCAGCTCACTGACGTGGTAACTAGCCTCAGTCTAGCCCGCTGCCTGGTAACTGCGCGAGCCCTGCCGTTTGCAGCCAATCATAGCCTGGCACAGTGAGAAGTGGCGTTCCCGCTATCCAATCGAAGAAAAGAAACTGGCTGCAGGAGGCGGGTAGTGCCTAAAGCGGCGAGATTATAAGGAAAAGAAAAGGGTAGGTAGGAGACAACCAACGGATACGAAGATACTCTGAGTGACAATTATGAAAGCCAATAAAAATAGGGAATTTCTCTGGGCGGTTGGAGAGGTGGAGTTAGTAGAGTTCGGTTGCAGCGCGCAATTTAGCAGTGGCCGCTTGGCATTATGGGGAGGAAGGTTACGATTTGCTGGAAAGGAGGCGGGGCCCGTTTTGAGAGCTTGAGCGGGCACTCCTGACTCCCCCGGCTGCATCCTGTGAAAGTCATCTGAGCCAATACTATCCTCCTTGAGTGATCACTCCTTTTCGAAGCAGTCTGGGGCCCCTTCATCCTAAGACCAGTCTGGCGACCTCTTCCACACTCTGCCCTCCCCCAACCTTCCCCGTCTGCCTGCTCCTTGTGACTTCTCATAGGTGTGTCTGTCCCGTCCCAACTCTGTTTCTGTGTCTTCTGCCCCATTCTTAGCATCCAGAAAAAGAAAATGCAAGATGGCAGAAACCCTGGATATCTCTTACAGAGCAGGAAAATAAGTCCCAGAGTAGAAAACTGGCCCATGTTCACATAGCTAATTAATGGCAGGGAAGAGAGACAAACCCAGGTATCCTCACTACCCTCACTAGTCCAGCACTTTTTCATTGCTCCTTGCTACCTCTTATGCCTTAGTCTATTTGGCTGTAACTCTGAGCTCTCTCATATCAAACAATGGACACACCTCATCAAACAGGGTAAAAAGCTAATCACACAGGTTAGTCCACATCACCACTGACAAGTTTTCCTTTCCTGTTAGTCTTAGAAATGCTAAAAGGGCTGAGGGCTGGGTGCCCACCCATTTTTTCATTCTGCTGCCATGGCTAGCTGCCACAGCCCCTCCACAAAAGATGACAGAGGTTGCTAAGATATTTAGAATTGTCTAGAAGTGAGTGAGTATGGGAAGAGAACAAAGGATGGGTTTTCTTCTTGCAGATTGAATGGTGGAATTCCTAGTCGGCTTGCTGAATAGAACCTAGGTGTCCCTGCAGTCTTGGACAGGCTTCTGGGAGGCAGTGAAAAAAAGATGCCAACTCTCTCTACACTTCCTCCCACTTATGGATAATTCAAGTTCAGGGAAGCTCTATACCTAACCCTACAGAAATGTGGCCTCAAAACCAGGCATTCAAATACTATCCATTATTGTGATCTTCTAATTTGAAGAACCCATCATACCTGACATCTGACCTAAAGAACCCCTCAACAGCTCCCTGCATTAGGGTTCTTGTCTCTGAGACCAGTTCAAGATCTTGCCTTTCTCACCCAAAGGGAGTCAGGGAAAGAGAAAACAGCTCATTAGCACTTCTTTCTTTTGAGCCATTTTTTTCTTCTTTTGAAAAATGGAAGGTGGCCTCCTGGGCCTGTCTCAGAACCAATTTGAAAATTCTCTAAATGGCCCAAATTCCCTATTCTCCTACCTCTGCTTCCACATACCTTCAGATATTCATTATCAATAAAACATATGATTGTGCATTAAAGATGAGAAAGAGAGGGATGATAATTCCCTAGCCCCTCCTACCTACTAACCAGGTAAAATATCTTCCTATTAGATTTCAGTATGATATGTTTATTGAGTTTCTATGTTATGCCTGGAAACAGAAGTATGCAGAAGACCTTGATCTCCTAAATCTGTCTTATAGAGGACAACATATCAACTAATCCCTTCAATATGGTGGGTGAGGTAACAGTGTATGCACAAGGAAGTCTTGTGCATACACTGGGAGCAAGAAGCTGGACATCTGGCTAATCTGAAAGTTCAAAAAAGGGTTCCCAGAGAGAATGAGGCCTGAGGGGAACTTAGGATAATGAATAAAAGTTGGCAAGATAAAGACTGGTTACAGGAAAGGCCAGGATGTGCAGGAAAACTACTCAGAGACTGGAAATAAAAACAAGGTCAGCGGGAGCAATGGCTCACACCTCTAACCCTAGCAGCTCCTGAGATTGAGGCAAGAGGATCACAGTTCAAGCCAGCCTCAGCAACTTAGCGAGGTCCTAAGCAACTCAGAGAGATCCTGTCTCTAAATAAAATATTAAAAAGGGCTGGAGATGTGGTTCAGTGGTTGGTTAAGTGCCCCTGGGTTCAATCCCAGGTACAAAAAAAAAAAAAAGACAAGGTCAGGACCTAAAGGTCTATTAATCTATTATATACTGTCAGACTACAGAGCTTGATTTTTATCCTGAGGACAATCAGGAGCCATTGAAGAGTGATCAGGTTTGCCTTAGGAGCATATTGTGTGGACTGATCCCAGTCTTAAGGCACATAAGCAAGCCAGCTTAACTTCACATGTTCTTTGGATATCCCTTACAAATTCCTAACCACAAGTACCACGGCCACACCTTGTGCCCAAGACTGAATCTAGGACCACCTTGGTGACACCAGTCCTCCAAAAGCTGAGAAAGCACAGCACCAACAAAACTAAAATGCAAAGAGAGATGTGAAAGGCCTGTGACTTTGAAGAGTGCCCAACACAAGCCCAAAGAGCCAGCAGGAGCATTTTTATTTTAGAGATTTTAGGGAAGCAATAATAGTTACTTGTCCAACGCCACTCCACGAGGATACCGTTAGTGGTATCCTGGAAAACACTTTGGTTTGTCTCATTCCAAACCCTGCTTTTTCCACGAAGTCACCTTCCTTGGAGAAGAGGGAATCTAAAAACGGGGAGAGCAGGGCGGATAGCTGAAAAGAGAGATGTGAAGAAAAGTCACAGAGAAAGAGAAGTTAGCCTATCCAAGTGGCAGAGGAGGGAGGAAAGGGTCTAACAACAGGAGTGAAGCGGCAAAGAGGAAAGAAAAGCGAGACGTGGGAGGATTGGAACAGAGACAAAAGAGCGGAGAGACGGACAGCAACAAGTGGGAAAATGGGCGAAACTTGAGCGGCAGGGAAGTCTGAGCGCTGAGACCAGGCGGGCTCTTGCGCCTTTCCTCCTAGCACCCCAGTAGCCCTCTCCCTCGGCACTACTCCACTTTGCTTCAGATACCAGCGGGGCCTACCACGCCGAGGGTTGGCTCCCCCAAGATAGAGAGACCACTCTACTTTAGCCGGCAGAGCTCGGCAAAAGCTTGCTAGATGGAACAGCTCTCGGCCACGTGGGAGAGGCGTGGCCTAGTTGTTGAGTCGCTCTTCTGATTGGTCGAGAGGCGGGATTCTTGGCGGCCCGCCGGACGCACCCCTCCCTCAAAGGTGGGGCCTGAAGATTCACAGCTGGAAAGGGTGGAGCCCGGGCGGCGCAGCTGGAAAGGGGCGGGTCGGGAGGCGCACCGCTCGCCGCTGCGGGCTGGGGGCGCCCTGTGCCGCCATAAAGTGAATGGGCTTCCGCAGGGGGTGGCAGTCCACGGTGAGGCTCGCTCACTCCCTCAGCGAGTCTGGGAGCTCCAGAGCCAAGCGGCTGCCCCGTAGCAGGGGGGCGGCCCCCACCCCGGCTGGGTGCCTGGCCCCTGGCCCCTGCCTGCCCTCCAGACCGTCACCGCCACCGCGGCTATCTGGAGTGCGCCTGCTGCGGGACATACTGTGAGTTCTTAACCGTATGGGGGACAGGAGCTTAAGGAATCTTGGCGGATCCCGGGACCCCTAAAATGGGACCTTGGTGATGTAACTCCAGTACCTGGGGAGCAGGTCGAGACTGGGAGGGCATATTGTAGACCAGGTTCTAGGATTTGGGAAAAGGAAAACTCAAGAGTAAGGACCAGGGGGACAACAGTGGGAGACTCGGGGGATCCGGAGTGAAGCTGGAGACTTGAAGCCAGGACAGGGGCTCCGCAAAGCAAGGAGTAGGGAGTCTGGAAACCATTACCAGAAAGCGCCCTGGAATCCAGGGGCACAGGGAAGACAGCCTGGGAGTGAAAGGGGTTGCAGTGGCCTTGGCCAGTTGGGAAGCCGCCGGCGGCCGCCCAACATGCGAGCAATTGGCGGCGCCCGACGCCCCTCAGCCCAGGCTCAGGCAGACTTTTGGGACTGGAAACAGGGGTGCGCCTGGTCGCACACACTTCTCTTCCCAGCTGCTCTGCAGTTGGAATAGGAGCCGTGTTGTGAGAGACCGGCAGCGACTGGGTCAGGTGGCGGTTTTGAGAGCCGCAGGACTGAGGCTGGAAGCCCTAGTAATCAAGCAGCAGGAGTGGAGGGTCGGGCTTGGGGTGCCGGGGTCTAGATGGGCCCAGACCCCGAGCCACCTCAGAATCGGACGGAATGTCCGTGACGCGTGGAGCTCAAGGCGGACAGAATGTCCAGGGTGGCGAAGTGGGTCTCTCCGGAGCAGGCACTCTGTCGGACAGTGGTGGACAGAATGTCCCTGGCTGGGTGGCATGTCCATCTACTCAGCAGCGCCTGCCCAGCTGCTACGTGTGCGATGGACTCAGCTGCGGTGGGTCACCTGAAATCCCAGCTTACACTTTGCAAACTTGTTTCTGATCCTCCGGGCAGTGGGGCCTAGAGCAGGGAGTGTAAAGGATGCATGCAGCCTAGCCTTGGGACAGAGTGAAACTGGGAGGCATCCTTCCTCCATCTCAGAATAGATCAGAGCATCACCCTGGACTTCCAGAATTCAAATTTGAGAAAAAAAGGCTGATAATGGAACTGCTAGTGAATCCAGACCACAAAAATGAAGAATGAGCTACAAGGGCCATAGGAGCACAGGAGGAGCACAGCACAAGCTATATTAGCTCAATTTCCTAACAAACTCAGAGTCAACCCCTAATTCCAATACAACTAACCATACCACCCCAGACTCCTTGCCTGGGTATTAGCTAACTCAAGAGTCCTTCTCTGCAAGGATGCAAAAGCCATGCCACAAAGGAGAAATGCAATCCCTTAACAGAAAAAACCCTATGGTCCAGTTATCCTTTTTCTTCTTTAGCCCCACCAGTCCTAATACCCACCTTGATGGCTGAGAGAAGGTGAGAAAGAAACATAGGATCCAGATGTAGGTCTAATATGGAGCTTATAACTCAGGTTGGGAAAGATGCCTCAATTGCCCTATTTGTTTTCCCTGTGGATGGGGATGGGCCCTGACTCCTCTGGTCCTGTACAGTGACCCCAATGCTAACTAGAGCCCAGTTAAACTAGAAAGGACAGAGTAGAGAGAACTCTTCAAATCTATTAAGTAAGCAAGACAAGCCATCTGCGGACTGAGTTTTCATGAGGACAAGTGCAAGGCTTTTTGTTTAGCACTCCTCAGTTTTTAAATTTGCTTAGAAACCAGCTAGGACTTTGCTTCCAACCCTTTTTTGTCCCTTGCCCTCTTTTAATAAATATGGAGTCAAACTAATCACTACCATCACATCCTGATATACTTTTTAGGAACTTCTGCTCCTATTATTGCTTTTGAAAAATCACTGAAATTATAGCTAGCTGAAATGAAGGACTCTGAGTCGGGAAAGGAATAGGGAAGACACTATGAATGATTTCATGAAGACCTCAGTCCAAAATTCTGATTTTGGCAAAAAAAAAAAAAAAAAAAATCCAAAAAGAGAAGGCATTGTAACAAAGATGATTGGAAACAAAAGATAGAATCTTCTTCCACTCTTGAGTACAACCATGTAGCTAAGTGCACGTCTGGTCTCTGGCCCTTAGGGAGAATGTTATGGGCATAGAGAAGGTTCAAGATACTTGGCAGAAGGGGGAGACAAAGGTTGCTAGAGAAAGGAAATTTTAAAGTTGAGGCCTCTGGAAGTTGAGACAGGATGGAAGTCTACAACATAATGAAAGAGCTAAATAAGCAGAGGAATTGTTTACTCCCCAAATTCTGAAACTTGAGATGAGAGGGTCTTCTTAGAACTGGAGTGATGCAAGTTTAGGATGAATAGAAAACATTCTCTTATGGTGATGCTCAGGCTTGAACTTGGGGTCTTGTGCAGGCTAGGTAAGCACTTTCCCAACTGAACTATATCCCAGTCTTTAGAAAACGTTCTTTAGCACACAGTGGGAAGCCAACTTCCAGAGTTCACTTCCAAAGAAGTGGTAGAGGCAGGAAGTAATAATGGAATGCTTCAAAGGCTTGGGAGAGTCAGTGCATGTTAGAATCACAAATGATTGCAGGATGGAGGGGGGGTGATGTATGCAAAGAGCAGAACTGGGGTTGAATCTCTTTTTTTCTATGTAACCCATGGATGATTTCCTGCCCTTTTTGAGATGAAGTGGGGACAGGCATTCCTACCATGTGGGGTGTTTTGAGAGTTAAATGAAATCATGTGTAGGAAAGTCCTTTGCAAATGGAGAAGCACCAGAAGAAGCCTTATTGCTATTATTCTGCCCAATCTATAGGTTTGTAAATCACAGAATCTTTGGAAGGGTAGGCTCTTGATTGAGCAGCCTGATCATATCCCTAATTCAGCCACAGGAAGATTCTTAAAGATGATTGTGTAACCTCCCCCAAGCATTAAATACCAGTCATTACCCTGCCCCTGTCTAACAATCTGGGAAGCTCCCGAAATGTTTAACCTCTATCAGGTCAAATATCTAATCTCATTATTTGTGTCCAGCTCCTGCTCAAGATTATGAATATGGGCTTAGGACCCAGGTCCAGGAAGGCAAGGGTGACAAACTGGAGCTGAGTTATGGTGAAAGAAGGATGGGGCCTGGTGGAATCTTTTCTTCTCTATTCACTCTAAAGAATCCTGTTAGAATGTGGGAGAGGGAGATGGCAGCTAATCTAAAGGAACCGTTAGGTTCTGAGCTTGGTGGGAGGGGACTAGAGTGTCCATGGTCACCAACAAGGGCCCATAAAAAGAGTGATGGGGAGAAAAAATAAAAGAAGATAATAGAGTGAAAGAGAGCTCTAAATGGTTTGCAAAACTCTCTCCATATCTCCTTTCCCATTTTCATTCCCCAGGGCCTTCTTTACACCTTGCAGTTTGTAGTTTCTGCTTTCCTATCTCTCCCCTGCTCCATCCATTCTGCTCATCATTACCAAATAAGGGTCACAAAAATGCTGATTTTTATGTCACTTCCCTGCCTACAAGCCTTAAGAGACTCCCAAAGCTTAGAGCAATGCTACTGGGGCAGGGGGCAGTAGTACAGGAATGAGCGGGGCATGATCCAGCAGGCTGAACAGGGTCCAGGGCCCATCTTCCTGGTGTGGTTATGTTGCTTAAAGACTGAGGATATATGTCCTTTACTTTTATATTAAAGTAAACATGGCTAAAATATGGAATAGAACTCAAAAAAATTTTTTTAAATATTTTTTAGTTGTAAATGGACACAATGCCTTTATTTATTTATCTTTACGTGGTGCTGAGGATCAAACTCAGGGCCTCACACATGCTAGGTGAGTGATCTACCACTAAGCCACAACCCCACCCCTAGAACTCAAAATTTGCTTCAAAATTTTTAAATCAAGTTAGATTGCAAACAAATTTCTTACCAGTAATAGCTATTTCAGGTCATGCCTCTAGTTTTTTTTTTGTTGTTGTTGTTGTTGTTTGTTTGTTTTTTTTTTTACTGTTCTTAGGAACTTTTTGATGGAGAAGTTGGAAATAGGATAGTCTAGACTATATCAAATATGAAGTAGCAGTCAGGCATGGTGGCACCTTCCTGTAATCCTAGCCTCTCAGAGGCTGAGGCAGGAGGATCACAAATTCAAGGCTAGCCTCAGCAACCTAGCAATGCCTGATCTCAAAAAGAAATAAAGGGCTGGAGATGTAGTTCAGTGGTAAAGCACTCCTAGATTGAATCCCTAGAACCAAATATGAACTCCTTGTCCCTCTTCAGACGACCCCTCAACCTGAACAATTTTTCTTTGCTGATCTCTCAATGAGAGAATCTGACCAAGCAAAGTTCCCTGTTTCCCCCTGAATCTGTCAGCTTATTCCTGACATTGCTGTATTCTTTAGAAGGCCCTGATCTTTCTCTGCCTCAACTCTCACTTGATCTTTTTTTTATATTTATTTTATTTTTTTAAATTTTGATGCCAGGGATTAAACCCAGGGGCACTTAACCACTGAGCCATATCCCCAGACCTTTTTATATTTTTATTTTGAGATAGGGTCTCACTAAGTTTCTTAGGCTCTCACTAAGTTGCTGAGGTTGACTTTGAACTTGTGATCCTCCTGCCTCAGCCTCCTGAGCAACTGGGATTACAGATATGTGCCAGTGTGCCTTACATTCTCTGAGACCCACATTCTCTGAGACCCTGACATTTGATACCACCTAACAAGGGCTTTCATCTCTCTGATATCCCACAGTGTTAGAGTAAGAACTGTACACTCTATTTTTCCATGCACAGTTTGCCTCCCTAGATTGTAGGCTATTTAGTTTGTGCCTTACCACTCTTGGGGATCCTTTAAGCATCTAACACTTGCAGAAGGAAAGAAGCAAGGGAGGGACCCTGAGAAGGGTGTAGGATCATTTATCTGATTCTCCTTTCACCCCTTGATAACATGAGTGCATCAAATCATTGCTGCCTCCACCCGAGTTGTGAGACTTCATTCTAGGGCTGTGAGCCAAGGTGTCTCCATTCGCTCCCATTTGAGTAGAGTCTGAGTGCTCAGCCTCCCTAAGGAATGGAAGCCTACATCCACTTAAGGGTCTCACTTCAGTCTCAACTTAATATGGTTTCATATTAAGTTCCCAAATTTGCTGCTTGCTGAGCTGAACCACAGCATCACTAGTCTTGTATCCTCCTCTCTATTCCATCCCTGCAAGAGAAGGAGTTTTTCCGCATTTAAGTTCTGCAGTCTGCCTCCTGCCTCGGGTGTTATTATTGCAGTTTATCACTGGCTCCTTCACTGATGCCTTGGTTGACCCTCTCTGGCTTCAGTACTTTAGTGGGGCCCTATGCCTTTTTGCCATGAGATTGTGTTATTTTATTGGAAACTCTGGCTTTCCTACCATAGCTTCTCTGGCCTGTGATTTGTTTTCCACCTTAGTGTATCCTGGATATTTTCTTCTTGCTAGCCCACAAAAGACCTCCTGTAATTCAGTCTGTACTTCAGAATCATAGCACACCTGCAGGACCTCTATTCTCCTTGGGTCTGGGCTTGCCACAATCATACTGATGGAACTTGGGCTCTGCAGGAGTATGTATCAGAAAGGCTGGATGTGGCTTGCACAAGCAGCTTCCCCCCAGAGCAGGACTTGCCACCACTGTTATCTCTTGACTCTGTGGCCCCTCCTGGTGTTTCCTACCAGCATCAACCAATCCTGCAGCTTCTACACCTACTGCTGGTCCCTTCCCATCCACTGAGTGAGGTGATGTTTCTGGCCTCAGACCCAACTCCCCAGCTTCTTGACCGCCAGCAATTTGGGGAACTTTATTTCCCACCAGCCTGTCTCCAGCTCAGACCATAGCTTGGTTACCCCCAGCCTTTACCTGACCAGCATACCTGGACATGAGGCAGCAGGAGACTATGCCCCCACGCTTACATCTCTCCACTGTCCATCTGACTTTAGTGTTCTTTTCTTCTCTCTGCAGTTTCGCAGTCAGGGCCTTCTCAGCCTTGCCCCCTCTCTCTCCTAATAACCCATTCAAGAGCCTGAAGATTTCACTCTTCCCAAGTCCCTGCTCATCAAAGTGTCTTTCAACTTGGGTTACTGTTCCTGATCTTATATTATTATCTGGGCCTTCTATGTTCAGGACAGTGTTGCATCCCTCTCTGAAATGCAGTATACTCCTTTTTATTCACCAGAGAAATTCTTCACTGGAAGATACAGAGTCTGGGGAGGTTAACATTCAAGTAAAGGCAGGGGCAAAGGTGAGCTCTTAGTCCTCAATATACCCTCAGTTCCTAATTCAATGTTCAGCTCCTGGAAGGTGCTAAATAAACATTTGCTCAAAAAATGAGAAAAACAATTCTCAGAATTTTATTTCTATCCATTTTTTACATGTTATCTGAACCTTGTAACAATACTGAAGACAGGTAGGGAAGGGATTTTTTTTAAATATTTATTTTTTAGTTGAAGTTGAACACAATATCTTTATTTTATTTATTTATTTTATGTGGTGCTAAGGATTGAACCCAGGGCCTTGTACATGCTAGGCAAGTGCTCTACCGCTGAGCTACAACCCCAGCCCCAGGGAAGGGATTTTGATCTCCCTATTAGAGATGAAGAAGTATGCCCAGAAAAGTAAAAGACACACAGGTAGTGTGTTGGGGAGAGGATGTGAACTTAGGACATTTAACTCCAAACCGAATTCCTTTGGCCTATACCAAATTATCTTCTTAAGAGAGGCGTGGATACTTCTTGCCCCCTATCACCACCCCCTAGCGCCTACATTCTCATGCCTTCTCCCCACTGAGCCAAGTAGGCTTTTCCCAGCAACCACTGAAGATAGAACATTCCCTGGCCCCCTTGACCTCCTCCTCCCCCACACAGAGTCCTTAGCTCCTAGGACTGAGAGCTGAGGTTCAGAGGGGCCAGGGAGAAGAGGGGGAAGGGTAATGACTAGGTCCAAAACAGCCCAGGCAGCTGTCCCTGTCACAGAGAGAGGAGACTGTATGACTTTGTGTATCTGTCTGCCTGAATGTGGGAGCACATGTGTGGGAGAGTGTGTCTGTGTGCCCCTCTCTCCAAGTCCAAGTGCTTATTATGTCTGAGTGGGGGCCTGTGTGTGTCTGCACATGTGTCTGTCTGTCTCTGAGAAAACACAGCCTGAACTCTGCTTTCTTAGCTTCATCTTTTACTCTGGCCCTTATCCCTCCTCACCCTACCTCCCTCTGCTGAAACAGAGGATGAAATCAAGACCAAGGTATGGAATGCTGGGGGGAAGGGGAGTTTGGAAAACTGGAAGTCTGGAGCTAAAGTAAAATGAAAGAATGAATGGCAGTGATGGAACTTAGTTTTATCTACAGGTAAAACCCACTTTTCCTCTTTCCCCAGCCTTGTTATTCCATAACTCCTGGAAAAAAATGAGGGACATGGTTTGCATTTCAAGATCATCTTGGGTCTGAAGAAAGAGCAGACTTCAGAGCACCCCTTTTACAGCTCTTAGTTCTAAGCCTTTTTCTCTCATCTTCCCAGCTATTTGGGAAAAGCTACTGATCAGCATCGCCATAGATCCTTCCTAAGGACATCTCCCTTCTGATGGAGAATTGCTGGGCCCAAGTTTTCCAGCTCCAAGCCTCTGGCTCCTGACCTCAAAATTGGAAAGTGAAGTGAGCTGAACACACCTCCACTCCTGTCCTGAATCTGTCCTTCTTTCCTGGGTTCCCTCTAGCTCTGCCTCTCCAACTTCAGTGACAGGTCCAAGGTCTAGACCCATTTGACTGTGGAAAGAACAGGAACTGTTTCTCAACCTCTTTCCTTGACCTCTGTCCCTGGCTTGGGTGGGGCACAGTTGCATTCTTGGAGCTGGTTGAAGGGGCATTAGCATGTGCAAATACAGGCTGCTGCCCATCTGTACCTCCTTGAGAAAGGCTTCTAATAAATTCAGAACCAAGTGACACTTCTCAATCTGGGCTAATCCACCCTCTTAATGTCACCCCATGAAGCCTCTGTTAATGGTGTTGGGGACAGAAAGACCCCTCCCACCCATATCTCTACTCCATTCTTCCTTCTATCCTTAGACTCCTTCTGTTCTCCTCTAAGAAGCATCCAGATTCTTCAGCCCTATTAGTGCCCCTTTCCCCATTATAAGGGTCCCAGGAGAGCCAGCAAGAAAGGGACCCTGCAAGGGAAACTTGGAGAGGCAGGTTCCTGGGCATTATCAGGAATTTGGGATAGGCAATGCCAACAAGAAGGGGGTCTTAAGGAAACCATTGTACTCCTTGGAGTGGGCTTGGTAAAAGCTAAGCATGAGATAGAAGTATGACTAGTGGTATGTGAGATGTGTTTGAGCATGCAAAAGAGTAGACAGGGCCCAAGAGTCCTGTTGTTTTCAAACTCATTTTTGATCTTGGAACCCTTTATCCAAATTAAATCTCTTCAGAAATTATAAATGAAACAGACAAAAGCAGAGCTTCCCTAGTTGAAGCTGACTCAAGCATGGCCAGGATGGAGTTCTAGCTGAATCCCCAAGGGCCCCAAAGAACACAATTTTAAAAAGCAAATGAAGGAAAAGTATTAGTTCAGGAATCCCACAGACCTGGTTCAGATCCTAATTCTACTACTTACAAGCTCTTTGACCTTTAAGTTACTTCAGGTTTCAGCTTCCTCATCTGGAAAAAGGATGACAGGGGTTGAGCATCCCTAATCTAAAAATTTTTTAAATCTAAAGTGCTCTGAAATTATGGTACATTTTAGATTTCTGATTTTTTGGATAAGGGTATGCTCAACTGATATATCTAAGCAAATATTCCAAAGTCAGGGCTGGGGATGTGGCTCAAGCGGTAGCGCGCTCGCCTGGCATGCGTGCGGCCCAGTTTCAATCCTCAGCACCACATACAAACAAAGATGTTGTGTCTGCCGAAAACTAAAAAATAAATATTAAGAAAATTCTCTCTCTCTCTCTCTCTCTCTCTCTCTCTCTCTTTCTCTCTCTCTCTTTTTTTAAAAAATATATTCCAAAGTCAAAAAACAAAACTCTGAAATCTGAAACACCTCTAGTCCCAAGCATTCAGGATAAGGGATACTCAACTATATTAACTACTTAATCTTGATGTATTCTTGTGAGGGGAGAGACAGTTAAAATAAGTGATAACAGTGATTATTCTTATGGATGAAATATCATACCTGGTTCAAAATAACATCTGTCCTAAGGAAGATGAATAACAGAGGTTCAGGTTGTTTCTCAAGTGTGATTGGCTGAGGTACATGTATGACCATATGGGGATAAGGAACATTCCGGTGAGAAGAAAGTGACCTTTGGAGGGATGCAGTATAGGGGATGTGGTGTGTCACAGCATGCATTTTGAATATAAATATTGAACAACAAATGTGCACCAGGCACACTTCTATGTGCTCATCAGTTAACAAAGTATAGTGTATATGTGTGCATAAAACCTCTCAGTATACACCCTTTTCTCCTTGGGCCCTGTCTCCCTGTTCTATCCTAGGCACGCTAGTCAGGGGTAGCTCTTTGTCAGTGACCAAGAAAGGGCCAGGAAATTTGTGGGGAACCCTACAAGGAACCGGCTTATACCTTGATTTTATTCTCATTAACTTGATGTGTGCTTTCTCTTCCATCCAGAGCCCTGGCTCCATGGAGTTCGGGCTGCTCAGCGAGGCAGAGGCCCGGAGCCCTTCCCTATCGCTGTCAGACGCCGGCACTCCCCATCCTTCGCTCCCAGAACACGGCTGCAAAGGCCAAGAGCACAGCGGTGAGCACGCCCCCTCCTGGGGATGTAGGACATAACAACTCAGCTTCTAATCCGGTGTGACCCTGCCTGGCCGCCTGGGTGGGAGCAAGCGGGTGGTTGAGGAGGTTCCAAAACCCGACAATTCTCTCAGGCCTGGACGCCCTGTGACCTTACTCTCCCCCGCCATCCCCAGACTCGGAGAAGGCCTCTGTCTCGCTGCCCAGTGGCTCTCCCGAGGACGGCTCGCTGAAGAAGAAGCAGCGAAGGCAGCGCACGCACTTCACCAGCCAGCAGCTGCAGGAGCTGGAAGCGACCTTCCAAAGGAACCGCTACCCTGACATGAGCACGCGCGAAGAGATCGCAGTGTGGACCAACCTCACCGAGGCCCGCGTGCGGGTACTGCCTACCTGACCCTCAACCCTCACTAGCCTGGGCCTCCCTCCTCCAATCCCCTCCGCAGCTGTGGTTCTGAAGTCTGCCTGCTCCACCTCGAGGCCAACACCCGACACCCCGTGTTCGGAATCGGGACACCCCCATTCCTGCCCTCTAACCTTCAGTCTCTGCTTTTACCGTTCTTTACCACTGGCGAGCGCGTGTTGCTTCTTCCCCGACCCGATCTCTTTGTTTCTTTCCTTTACCATCTTTGATCCATCTTACTGTTCCCCCAGACCCTGAGGCTGCTGACTCTGTTCTACCACCCAGTTTCTGTTCTCGGGTGCCTGGCCCCGTGCGCTTTCAACCTGTCCCCAGCCACCTCGTTTCGTTTATCCTCCGCACGGCTCGGGCTGGGACCTCAATCCCCGCCTGGGTGCTCCACTTATCAACCACTGGGCTGGCCCCCAGCCCCATCCACCCCGAATCCTAATAGCTTTTCTCCCACGCCCGCAGGTGTGGTTCAAGAACCGACGCGCCAAGTGGCGGAAGCGCGAGCGCAGCCAGCAGGCAGAGCTGTGCAAGGGCGGCTTCGCAGCGCCGCTGGGCGGGTTGGTGCCGCCCTATGAGGAAGTGTACCCCGGCTACTCGTATGGCAACTGGCCACCCAAGGCGCTCGCCCCGCCGCTCGCCGCCAAGACCTTCCCGTTCGCCTTCAACTCTGTCAACGTGGGGCCTCTGGCATCGCAGCCCGTTTTCTCGCCACCCAGCTCCATCGCCGCCTCCATGGTGCCCTCAGCCGCAGCTGCCCCGGGCACTGTACCAGGCCCCGGGGCCCTACAGGGCCTGGGCGGGGCCCCTCCCGGGCTGGCTCCGGGCGCCGTGTCCTCTGGGGCAGTGTCCTGTCCTTACGCCTCGGCCGCAGCAGCCGCGGCTGCAGCCGCCTCTTCTCCCTACGTATATCGGGACCCGTGTAACTCGAGCCTGGCCAGCCTGCGGCTCAAAGCCAAACAACACGCTTCTTTCAGCTACCCCGCTGTGCCCGGGCCACCCCCGGCTGCCAACCTCAGTCCGTGCCAGTACGCCGTGGAACGGCCTGTATGAGCGACGGGCGGGTGGATCATCCCTTTGGGCGGGGTCAATAATTCACAGCTTACCCGGACTGGGGTCGTCTAGACTGGTTTGCCCCCGCCCCAGTGTCTGAGAGGGGTTCACGAGCAGCTGGGAGGCGGATAGCTCAGGAGCACTCCATCCCCTTCACGGCTCTAAGGGGTGAACTGGGCCCTACAGGCAGATCACGACCCTGGGACTAAGTCCTGGAATAGGGACCAGCCCCCCTGGGCCAACTCACCCTTGGCCCATCCCGCCTTCTCCAGACTCCCTCTACTCCGTTTTCAAAGATAAATGAAATAAATGTGCGCGGACTGTCAAAGGCCTGATGATTCAGAGTTGCGGTTGAGCCCTCATCCCTTCAACCTCCCCCATTGTCTAAAAGAAATCTGGCTGCAGAGGAAGGAGGTGAAGGTCCAGGCTTCTGGGGCTTCAGTCCCATTCACTCCCCTAAAGAATGGGGAAACCAGGACTCCTGGAGCAAAGGTGTGCACGCGTATGTGGAGTTGTTGAACCAGCTACTTCGCTGGCATCGGTCAAAGCTGGTGCTGCGGCGCCACCTCGTGGTCTCAGGGAGAACAGCTGGTAGGTCTTTCCAAAGTTTGCAAGGGTCAATTCTGCAACTTAGGAAGCTTAAGACTTTGAGATAACGTTACTCCGCCTTTCTGCACCCGTTTTTCACTGTTCCTATGAGGGGCTTGAGCCTCTAACAGCAATAAAATTATGGTCTGTAACAGACATTTATTAAGTGCCTACAGGCCTAGGATTGTTATTGTCTGTGTGTGTGCCTCATCCTTCCTCACACCCCTCAAGCCTCCCACCTGCAGATCACCGTATTACCAGCAGCCTTCTCCCATCACAGGAGCCCACTTCTTCCTCCAAACCCCTAAGCTCCATCTTCCATTTGGTCTGCATGCTTAATTTAAAAATAGAACAAAAGGAGAAAGATTTCTGGATAGAAATATAAATAACTCAGTTCTAGGAGCCCATCCAGTCCTAGTGCCTTCCCAGGGCCTCCTTGGCCTTCACTCATTCATTAAAGTACTAGACCACACCCTTACCCCAGGGTGACACTTCTTGTCTGTGATAACTTCCTGCCACCTTGGCGCACATTTCCCATGGGGAAATAATGCAGGGAAATCTCCCTAATCATTCTCCCAAATCTAAGCCCAACCCCTTAGTACCCTTTTGGAAGAGGAAATCTAAGGCTCTTTCTCTCCAATCTTTCACTGACTTTTGGCCATGGCTTTGACCTTGGGCCTGAAGTAGGTTTGTCGGAAGAAGTGGGCAAAGATGATGAAATAGGTGGCATACAAGACAAAGGACCAGGCGAATTCTTCCACTGTGATGTAGCACCCTTGTTCCTGCCTCCAGATGAAAGTCAGGATGCCAATGATGGCTCCTATAAACATCTGCAGGATCTGCAGGCTGGTGATGAGCATTGAAAGAATCCTGGGGCACTTCACTTTGGCAGCCTTCAGAGTGTAATAAGTGTACATAATGGCATGTACACCGAAGTTCATGGTCATGAACCAACCACCTGAAGGTACTTTGTTCTTGTATCCAAAGCTTGTGAATAGTAGCACTGTGCTGTGGTGGTACCAGTGCACAAAGATGAGTGGTCGCTTGCGCAGGATGATGAAGGCCGTGTCTCCTGGGAGATAAGAAGTCACATAGCTGGCAAACCTTCCAGTGCTGGGACCACCCTCTACATTGGGTGTAGGGGCCCAGGAGGAATTCTCAGGGTGGGGAGGAGTTTTTGTGGCAGAGAACCTGAAGAAGGGCTTAGGTGACATGTGTTGTTAGGACCTAGGGGTGGGGAAGGTATTCTCCATATGATGAGTGAGGGGAGGGCTCTGAGGAAGGGTGTGATTCACTGGGCACCAGAGAGACAAAGTCTTGTCACTCACCGAGTTCAATGATCTTGCTGAGAAGAAAGACACAGGACCAGAATCTGATTGTGGCATTTTCAATGTAGTTGGTGAAGCACACAGTTTGCTTCAGGCCCCCCCTAAGTAGCACAGTCCCCATATAGCCCCATGTTCTCACTGCCCCCAAGATACTGAAATGGAACAGAGAAAGAGAGTGTAAGACATCAATCCACCCTTTCCCCTAGCTTGACAAGGTCATTAAGTCTTGTGCTCCATCACCTCCTTACCCTTGCAGGGGGAACAGATCACAGATTCTGAGATCCTGGAGCCAATTTGAAAGATTCATCCAGTATTCCACAGGAAATGAGGGTTGGAAAATACCAGGGAATGTGAAGGGAGCTGAGACTGAAAGTAGAGTTAGTGTTCTTGGGATGGGGTGGAAGCCTAAGAAGTGAGTAGCAGTTTGGGGAAAATCAAAGGATTTGGGGGAAGAAAACATGGGAAGGAAGGACTGGGACAGTCTTGGAAGAGGGTGTTAGTTTCTGATAGTATTAGAGGCTGGAGAAATATATATATATACATTTTTTTGGTACAGGTAATTGAACCAAGGGGTGCTTAGCCACTGAGGCACATCCCAAACCTTTTTATTTTTCATCTTGAGAGAAGATCTCGCTAAGTTGCTTAGGGCCTCAATAAGTTGCCAAGGCTGGCTTTGAACATGTAATTCTTCTGCCTCTGCCTCCTAAATCTTTGGGATTACAGGCATGTGTCACTATGCCCTACTGAGGCTACAGAGATTTGGAAGTACAGATTCCATGAGTGCAAAAGGGATGGAGCAGAAATTGCCAGGTTGGGGTCTAGAAAAGAAGGAAAAGAGGGCAATATAGAAGAAGGTAAAAGTTGGGAGTCAATAAAACTGAGTTTCTGGAAAGTTTTAAGGGATGGAATGGAGGTCTAAATACTAGGTAGGAGGAGGGACTACCTTACCTGAAGATTGCAAGGCAGAAGGACCAGAGGATGAGAGGTCCCTGCAGGTTGAAGCCTTTCCGATCCTTCATGTAGTTCTGCCCCACAACAATGAGCAGCAGGTATATCAGAACTATGAAGAATGAGGTTGTCCTGGCAGGCAGAAGGCAGAGATGGGCTAAAAAGTGGCTGTTGGTCAGAGGAATGCCCACTCATCTCTCCAGGTTAATGTCTAGATTAGAGTTCCAACTCTGCCACTTACTAGCCATGTGATATTTTGGTTTTCTTATTTGTAAAGGTGGTGGGAGGTCCTCTCCTGACCATGTTAATTATAACACAGGGTAGGGGCTATATCCAAGGTGATTATTGCATTCTTTATTAGGCTGGAGACTGATGACCATTGGCCCATGACCCAGGGCTGTGGTGTAAGAATGTGGCAATAGCTTCTGCATTGGTTGGTTTATGGCAAATTGGCTTGAGCACAAAGTCAGCCCAAAGACACCTCTGGGGTAGCTTTAGGGCTAAGCCAGAGAGCCCTGGGAAAGCTTGGGAAAACTCCCTGGTTTTGCTTCAGTCTCCACAGAAAAGATGATGGGGCTTTTAGGGAGCATGATAATTAAGTAGAGCAGGTTGGAGGGGTTCTAATCAACCTCATTCTTCAGCTACCGGTTCTCTCTACACTCTTTCTTTGGCTTCTGTCTCTTCCCACACCCTGCTCCCCATACTCATTTCTGCATCCTTTCTTCTAGCTCTAATCTCTTCGAGGTGCCACACTACCTGCACCTTGGACAATGATGAGTTGGAGCTAGTATGAGGGATCCTATAACTTTGCTCTTTAAGAAAATCATTGCTGGCCTTCAGCCTACCCCGAACCCTCGCCCGGAGCACACAGTAGGGTCTGCCCACCGCACACACACACACCTGGCCCTTCCCCATTCCCAGGTCTCACCAGTATTCTTCTAAAAAGGGCCTTAAATCCTGGAACATCTCGAAGTTATAGGGCTGGAACAGTTGCCCCACTTCGTGGGAAACATTCATAGCTGTGACCATTTGGTTCTGCAGGCGTCCAGGTCCAGGGCTTGGAGGGCTGATAAAGAGACTGCGGGGCCGAGGACAAAATGAACCTCAGAGCGGGACCGAACGCAGCCAGGACAGAAAGAAAATTCCTGGGAGAGGCAGGAGGGGCTCGGAACCGGGTGTGAGCTACAGACCAGCCGGCTCGCGCCGCCGCCGCCGCCGCCGTATACAATGCGAATTGGTGAACTGCGGGCCTGACTGTGCTCGGGCCCCCTCCCCGCGCTCCGCCGTTATCCAATCTTGGCCGAGATACGCCCTGGTCCCGCCTCTGGGCCGCACCCTTCCCTGCATCCATCATCCCTGAGGGCCCCGCCCCTAGGCGCCCGCCGCGCCCCGCGAGGCCCTGAATCCTGTAGTGAGCCCTGGCCCCAACCACTTTGCCACCCTTTTCTCCATCATCACTTCCACTGCACCTGCTTGGCTCATCCTCCACCGCCTCGCAGAGAACTCAGCCCTGCCGGCCGTAACCTTTGACTCAGCTTGCTTTAATCTTAACCTTCTTGGCAGTGAGAATAAAATGGAGGTGTCCTTGGCCATGGTGCCCTCACCCAGAGATGGGGGAGGCAGTTTCCAGGATCCTTGAGATAATGGGAAAAATAGGCGTGGGATGAGGAAGAACTAGGCTGGGCAATGAAGAGCTCCTGTAGTCCCTTCTGCCTCCGAGATTTGGATCTCTGGTTGTGGGTGGAGGGAAATGAACTTTAATCAATTTCATTATTGAGACTGTTGATGTTGATGTTTGAGGAGGCGGTTGTTGAAGCTATTGTGATTTCTTTATAGTTTCCTGAATTCCTGAACTGCTCCTGTCTGACACCCAGTAATAACCTTGCAGAGGAAATGGGGTCACCCCCTGGGCTTCTGAAATTATTGTGTTTGGGTTTCCCAAAGGTCTCCTAGGGTTCAAGGAACCAGAGATCTAGTGCATCTCCCCAAGGCCTGCTGTTTTCTCTCTTCAGTCTGTGCTTGTCTAATAAAATCTAATTCTTTTCCCCCTATGTGCCCAGTCCAAAAGAAAGAAATGTTTTAAAACTTTTAAGAGCTTACCTGGCTATTCCTTATTTCTCTCCTACACTTTATGAAAACAAAAGAGAACTACAAGACTTGAGGCAGTTAGAGATAAGATGGAAATTTGCAAGGCAAGTGCTAAGAAAAATAAATACAAAATAGTTAAAATCAAGATATGTAAATAAGCAACTATGTGCAGTAAAGCCCAAAGGCTCTGAAACTACAGGAGCCAGGTAGAGATCTAATTCCACTTCCCTATCTATGGAAGGGTGGAGTAGAAAAATTCTGTCCGTGCTATTTAATTGACCCAAATGTACATTCTTTTCTCTCTGCAACTCATTCCCTTTAACCTGATTACTGCAACCACCACTGTAGTCACCTTAACTGGCTGTACCACTGCCTTCTTTAATACAGTGCTTCTCTTTTTATTGCACTGAAATCAGAAAAAAAGTTCCCAAACCTAGCTGATTACCAGATTCCTGAGCCCCTACCCAAGAAATTCTGACTCCATAGATAATCCCAGACAATACTTTGAAAACTAACACTTTCTGTCCTATTATCCAGAAAATGATTGACTAAAACCTAAACTAGGTCATGTTGCTTTTCAGTGGCTTCAGTGGCTCCTGATTGCACCATTAATTAATTGTTTTATGTTGCTATAACAAAATGCCTGAGGCTGGGTACTTGATAAATGAAAAACAACCAAGATCTGACAGCCATACCAGAGGTTATTCTGGCTGCGCCATAACATGGTGGATGGCATCTCATGATAGGGGCACATCTGAGAGTGACCACATAGTGAGAGAAGAAGCAAAAGAATGGGGAGGGGCCAGGCTCACTCTTTTATAACAATCAGCTCTTGTGGGAACTAACCAAGCTCTGCAAGAACTACATTAATCTCTATCAAGGGCCCCCATGATCTAATCATCTATTAAAGACCCCCACCACCTCAATACCGTTACATGGGGGTACCATGCTCCTAGCAAAAGAATTTCTGGAAGACACACTCAAACAATATTCAAACCATAATAACAGTCTACTTGTTATGAGATCTGAGTTCAAGTCCCAGTGCTACCATTAACTATTGGCTATGTGATTTTAGGCAAGTTACCTAACCTCTCAGATTAAATATTCTTCAACAGCAAAATGCAAATAGTTACACTTGCCTACCAAGGTTGGTATCAGTTTCCAATTCAGATAATGTCAGTGTGTCAGTGACAAGATATTATGGACTAGACACATGGAAGTTGGAAGTTTACAAATGCATAGAGAAAAGGTACTCAGTCTTGGATTTCTCTCAAATGAAACTGTTTTATATTTTCTTGTGTGAAAGTTTAATGAGGCTTGGGGGAGGTGTGTGTGGAAGAAGGAAAGAAAAAGGAAAATTTTTCAGAAACCTTCCCTAACCTTTGAACTTGGTTTGGTACCCCTATTACTGCTTTCATAGAATGCTATTTCTTTCTTTCAATGATAATTTAAAATTACTTGGTTGTTTTAATGATTTATTGATCAATGCCTGTTTTCTCTACTAGTCCTTGAGATCCATGAATGGAAAGGCTATTTCCATTTTTACTTAACATCATTCTCCTAACACTAGGCACATAGTGTATATTCAAGAAATATTAGTTGTGTCAGGTGCAGTGGTTCACATCTGGAATCCCAGGAACTCAGTAGGTTGAGACTGGAGGATTCAAGTTTAAGGCCTGGCTCAGAAAATTTAGCAAGGCCCAAAGCAACTTTGTGAGACCCTGTGTCAAAAAAAAATTATATATATATATATATATATATATATATATATATATATATGTGTGTGTGTGTGTGTGTGTGTGTGTGGTGTGTGTGTGTAGGCTAGGGATGTGGCTCAGTAGTAAATATTGTCTGAGTTAAATTCCTAGTGAAAGGAAGGAAGGAAGGAAGGAAGGAAGGAAGGAAGGAAGGAAGGAAGGAAGGAAGGTTGGTTCATTGCATGAGAGATTATATGGAAGAAATCCTCAGTCAGAAAATCTGGGTGATACTCTTTGTTTTTCCAGGATAAATATTCCAAGCTCATCTTCTCCTGAAAGAGTCAGCAGAAAGGAAGAATTGGTAACCACAGCATGGTGCAAGCAAGATGGACAACTCAGGGTATGGCTTTGGAAGTTTACATAATACTAGTCACTTAACATATTAGGTGATGAGAAATAGCTGCCTACTATGTCTATGCATTCTCAGTCCAACTTCTTTCCCCATTTTCAAACATTTATTTGAGGGTTGGGAGTGTGGCTCAGTGATAGAGTGTTTGCCTGGCCCTTGGTTTGATCCCTAGTACTGCAAAAAGAAAAGAAAACCGTTAATTTGACATCTCCAGTATATTTTGGTAGCATTCTCAGCAAAATTTTAAAGATGTTGTTTTGAAGGTTCCAGTCAGCTGGCCCCATTGATTTAGGCTATTCTTCCCAACTACCATTTATCTAATCTCTCAGGTTAGGAATTATGTTTTTTATTCTTCCATATGACACAAAGTTCTATCATTTCTTCTAGAAGTGGCCTGGTCATTAGGATGTCTCTATGCAAGCTGGGTGTAGTGGTGCAGCATGTAATCCCAACTACTCTGGAGGCTGAAGCAGGAAGATGGCAAATTTGAGGCCAGCCTTGACAACTTAGTGAGACCCTGTTTCAAAATAAAAAATAAAAAGGGCTGGAGACATAGTTCAATGATAGGGTGCCCTTGGGTTCAATACTGGTTCCATTCCCAGTATCAGGGGGAAAAAAAGGTTAAAGATGGTAAATGTTATATTATGTATCTATAACTACAATATTTTAAAAATATTTTAAGGGAGAGTCACAAAATAAGTGTATAGTTTTAAATAGGAAAGATAAAGAGTTAAATGTACATATTACACAAAAAGATTATTTATAGTCTCACCTATAACCTTTGATACATGGCTAAGGACACAAACAGGCTCATTTTATGTGCTCCAGTGCCTTCAAATGTACTGCTCATTTGCTGCCATAAAGGTACACTTGCAAAGCACATAACTTTATGTCCCTAGTATTGAGAGAGAAAAAAAAAAAAGACTCAACTTCCTTAGTAATTAAGGGAATGCAAATTATGGACTACGTATAGTATGTTCCTGATTAACAGCTATTAAATGAAACAAAAATTAAATACTGAACGCTGTTCAAAGCACTGAGGAACAGATTTATTAAAATTTGGCTAGTTGCCAGGATAATTGATATAATCCTTCTGAAAACACATTTAGGTAATACTTAGCAGGAGCCAGCTGGTTTTAACCCAGTGAAGTAAACAAAAAAGAAAAGAGAGTTTGTATGTATTAAAATACTTATGCCAGTGGAACTTAAAATAATACAGAACTGGAATCAATCCACAAATGGATAATTAAATTATTTAATACTAATGTCACAGAACACCTTATATCTACCAGAATGTAGAAACATGAAACTATATTTATAAAATAATATGAAATAAAAATAATATTTAAAACCATATCTACTATATTACCTCAATTATCTAAAAGTTATGATGTCTGTAAAGATGAAAGTTGAAAATAAACTCTGAAATGTGAAATAATTTGATAGGGTGGGTGAGGTATAGGCCAAAACTTATAGGTATTTTAAATTTCTTTTCATGTTTTCTTTTTTTAAAAAAATTTTTTTGGTAGTTGTATATGTACAACATGCCTTTATTTTACTTGTTTATTTTTATGCAGTGCTAAGGATCGAACCCAGTGCCTCACACATGCACTCTGCCATTAAGCTACAGCCCCAGCCCTCATGATGTTTTCTTATATTTGTAGATGGACACAATACCTTTATTTATTTATTTATTCATTCATTCATTCATTCATTTATTCATGTGGTGCTGAGAATCGAACCCATTGCCTCACACATGTTAGGCAAGCCCTCTACCACTGAGCTACAACCTCAGCCCTTTTCATGATGTTTTTATGTTGATGTCATAATATTTTGGAATGCTAGGCATTCCAAAAGTAATGCTTTATTTTTTATTTTGTTTTATTTTTATTTTTGAGATGGGGTCTCCCTATGTTGCCCAGGCTGGCTTTAAATTCCTGGACTCAAGTGATCCTCCTCCCTCACTCTCCTGAGTAGATGCTACTACAGGTGCATGTCATCACACCTGGCAAAAGTGCTTTTAATGACAGGAAATTCTCAAGATGTAAAGTTAAGTTTTTAAATGCAGAACATGAGGCTATATTATAGTATGGGCTCTTAGAGGGAAAGAAAATATATATATATATTTTTTTTTCAAATGAATACACTTTCATTATCAAGGGTGACAAACAAAAAGAAAAAAAGACCAAACATGTAAAAACCCAGGGTACTGGAAATACAAACTCAATTCATTCAAATTCAAGCTCATCCAGACCCTGGGTGCAAACCCTAGTGAGGTGAATGGAAGCACCAAGTCAGATAAAGGGGGACAGGAGTGAATCTGAGGCCAAGAGAAAGGGTGGGAAGGGCATCTCCCTAGGTCCCTTGGTGTTCACTCCCACAGTGGTATCTCCACCTTCCAATGACTGTGACCCTTCCAGTCCCTGTCCTCTTGGCTTCCACCCCACCCCAGCCATGGCTTTGAAGGCCAGTCCTGAATGGTCCTACCCTCCCTTGCTCCATCCTCACTTGCTCAGGCTTCTAGTCTTGCTCTTCTCCTCCTCCACATTCTTCTCAGTGATTAGTAGCAGGTTGGGGTACTGTATAAGCCTTAAGTGAGGCTGGGGGCCATGGGAGGTGGGATGGAGACAGGTGAAGAGAGGAGAAGAGCTGTCCAAAGACCCTTCTCTTCATGGGATCCCAAATTGTACAACCATCTCCTCTTTTGCATCTACACGGATCTAAGAAAGTGCACTGTAGGCATAAGCTATCCTGGAGACCTGCTCCAAGTCAGAGAAGGGGATAGGCTCGCTGGCCAGCACTTGGTGGGGCTGGCTGGTGAGAGATTGCAGCGGTGGCAGCTTCTTCCAATGCTGCTGCTCAGCACAGCCAGGCGGGTGCTGTACTGCCTTGCCCGGTGCATGTACTCATGCTGCTCCATGCCCTGGGAGTCTGCAGCAGACACATGATGATGTTGCTAGCTGTTTTTGCGAGGATGGAAGAGAGCAGGGCCTGCTCATCTGTGCGAAGGCAGGCTGTGGTAGTTGGGCTCAGCTCCATTGAGGGCTTTGGTGCGGGGTCGGGGCGGGCAATAGCAGCTTCCGCTCCTCTCGGTCCTGGTCCGAATCTTCGTTTACGCTGCTGTAGCAGCACCCCATGGCCGGGGTCGGGCCACTTAGAGGGAAAGAATATTTGTAAAATTTTTGTTGAGAAAAATATTGAAGAAAACAATGTAGAGAAAGAAGATTAGACAGAAATGCTCCAAAATGCTAATAGACTTTGTCTCTGGACGGTAGAATCTTTAAATTAGTTTTACAATCAGTAAATGCTCAAAACTAATAATAAATAAATTATTGAAATTTCTTGGATTTAAGTCTTTTTCTTCTTCCTACCTCTTTCTTATTTCTTTGGTGCTGGGGGTTGAACCCAGCTATCCTGGAGACTGAGGTAGGAGGATCTCTTGAGGCCAAGAGCGTGAGACTAGCCTGTGGGAGGCGGGCACAGGGGATGTGACTGGATGACATGACACAGAACCATAAAGAAAGAAAGAAAAAAAAAAAAGAATTTTAAGACAGCAACAACAGAGCATCAAACCAACATCTCTTCTTAGTTCTGTAAAACAAATAAGGTCACGGAGCAAATCGAAATCCTCCCAAACTGGAGAGGCAGAGGGGCAAATACAGAGAATTATAACATACCAGAGAAGAGATCTCTAAGGGAAACCAGTGAGGTAGGAGAACCTGAACTAGGTGCTAGTCCACATGATAGGTATGCATAAGTACAAGAATTTTAAAAATCCAGGAGGAGCCCAGTGTGATGGTGCAGGCCTGTAATCTCAGCAACTCAGGAGGCTGAGACAGAAGGATTGCAAGTTGGAGACCAAACTCAGCAACTTAGCAAGGCCCTAAGGACTTAGCAAGACCCTGTCTTAAAATAAAAAATAAAAAGAGCTGGGGATGTGGTTCAGTGGTTAAGTACCCTTGGGTTTAATCCTTGGTACAAAAAGAAAAAAAAAAGAAAAGAATAAACATCCAGGAAGAGAGATCTGGGGTTATAGCTCAACGGTAGAGCGCTTGCCTCACACAGGATGTGAGGCACTGGGTATGATCCTCAGCACCACATAAAAATAAATAAAATAAATAAAGATATTGTGTCCATATTAAAAATTTTTTTTTTTTTAATTCAGGAAGATGGGCTGGGGATGTGGCTCAAGCGGTAGTGCGCTCGCCTGGCATGCGTGCGGCCCGGGTTCCATCCTCAGCATCACATACAAACAAAGATGTTGTGTCCGCTGAAAACTAAAAAAATAAATATTAAAAAAATCTCTCTCTCTCTCTCTCTCTCTCTTTAAAAAAAAAAATTCAGGAAGAGGCTGGGGATATGGCTTATTGGTAAAGTGCTTGTCAAAAGGCGTCAGGCTCTAGGTTTAATACCCCACCACCACCCACAAATCCAGGGGGAATCTCATCTTGGAGGGTCTCCCATGATTTTTGAGTTTTACCTCCAGGAGCTCAACTAGACTCTCATAGTAAAGATAGAAGAAAACTCCCATTGTGGTCCTTGAAGAGAAGGGGAAAAATAACCTGTTATAGTTTGGATCTTAAAATGTCCCCTAAAAGCCCATGTATTAAAAAAGCATGATCCTCAGGTTGACATTAATGGAAGGTGGTAGACACCTTTAAGAGGTGAGGCTTAATGGAAGATTTTAGGTCACTGGGGGTGTGTCCTCAAAAGAAGATTGTGGGATTCTGGTCTCTTCCTCTCTGCTTCTTGGCGTCCTTCAGGAAGACTCCCCAATGTTTTACTGCCTCACCACAGGTCCAAAATCAATGGAACCAGGTGACTGAAACCTCCAAAACTGTGAGGCAAAAAACCCTTTCCAAAGGTTTTTTTTTTTTTTAAGTTGATTATCTTAGGTATTTTGTTTCAGTAACAGAAAACTGGATAACATAGAAGTATTTTGAAATATGAGTCCTCAATTTACAATGATTTAAGATTTCAAATGTTATGAATATAAGCAATGAATATTCAGTAGAAACCGTATTGTGATTTTAAATTTTATTTTTTTTCTCAGGCTATTGAGACACAGTGCAATACACTCTCAGGATGCTGAGCACCTATAGGAAGCTGAAATTCCCAGGGAGCCACAGGCCGGTAAGGGTAAACAACCAATATACTATAGTGTATTTTTCTAAACTATGATGTTCAGGAGGTTATGTGTATCAAGGACATTTCCAACTTAATAATTTTTAACTTAGAATGGGTTTGTCAGGATGTAATTCCCTAAGTCAAGGAACATTTGTATATCAGAACACCCTGACTGGGTGTGGTGGCACTTACCTGTAATCCCAGCATTTTGGGAGACTGAGACAGGAAGATCAAGAGTTCCAAGCCAGCCTCAGCAAAAGTGAGGCACTAGGCAACTTAGTGAGACCCTGTCTCTAAAGGAATACAAAATAGGGCTTGGGATGTGGCTCAGTGGCTGAGTTCCTCTGAGTTCAATCCCAAGTACCAAAAAAAAAAAAAAAAAGCCACCTCTGTTTCTCTAACCAAGACCTATCCTCAAGAGAAACTAGTTAACCATAGCCTAACCTGTTTGAGTTTTATCAGAGGCTAACTGATGTGGGGAAAAGGAAATCATTCCAGCCAGCTCTAGTCCTCCACATGGAAGAAGGAAGCTATCCAACTCTAAGCAACTCTAGCCATCCTGTCTCACCTAAGGAGGGAGCAACAACAACAACAACAAAACAAAATAAACAAACAAACAAAATCCCTGAGAAACACTTATGAAGTTCACAGTCCAGAAGCCCAGGCTCATTAAAAGACTGAGACCTAAACATAGGACTAGCATATGCTTCTTCCATACCTTACACCATATTACTAAAGCCCTACTTATAACAAATGCTTTTAACCAGTACCTCATGTCTGGCTATCAAGAAAAACTACAAGGCATACTAAAAGGCAATAAACACAGTTTGAAGAAACAAAACAAGCATCAGAACCAGGCATGGCAGGGATGTTGGAGTTATTAGACCAGGAATTTAAAACAATTGTGTTCACTATATTAAGAGCGCTAATGGATAAAGTAGATAGCATGCAGAACAGATGAGAATTGTAAGTAGACAGAAATTCTTAAAAAAAGAAGCAAAAAGAAATGCTAGAAATGTCACAGAATTGAAGAATACCTTTGATGGGCTTATTAGTGAATTGGATACAACTAAGGAAAGAAACTTTAAACTTGATGATACTTCAAAAGAAACCTCCAAATCTGAGGTCTGGGGATGTGGCTCAGTGGTAGAGCACAAGCTTAGCATGAAAAAGACCCAGGGTTTGATCACCAGCATATATGCATGCGTGTGTACTCATACAAATAAACACACACACACACACACACACACACACACTGTGCAGTGGCCAGCACTCTGCCAGGGTAGGTTCCTGCTCAGGAGGTGTGAGCTGCAATGAAAAGTCTGAAATAATTAGTAAGAAATAGAGACAAAGCTAGAAATTAGATATAAAAAGCAAAGTGTGTGATAGGTCTTCCAGCCCTAATAGGAGCTGAAACTGAACAACTGAAAAATGGCCCCAAGTCTTTATTTAAGGGGAGTACATCAAAGGCAGGGATAAGGTTTCAGCAGAAGGAGTCTTGGTAGTCTTGGTTCAGTGCTTGCTTCTTAGTGGATGTGGCAGCGGTCTTGCAGTAAACAGGTTGATTGGCATTTTGGCAAGCCAACCCAATTCTGAGAGGCTGTGTGGCTCCAGCGGGTCACCCCATCTCCAATGCTGTGCTGATCTTGTGATGGAGTAGGTAGGAAGCCACCTGAACCAGGTGTTCTCAAACCAGCAGGGTTGCTGCTGAGAGTTCCTGACACCAGGCTTTCCTGTCTAATGGCTTCAGCATTGTTTTAGTTCATGCACAGTTCATAGATGGTTCCTGGCACACACACACACACACACACACACACATACACACACACACACATCTCCAAATTTAAAAACAAAGGATAAAGATTGATATAAACAGAATATTCACTAACAATGGCAAAACAGTATAAATATTTGCAATGAGAATATCATAAGGAGAAGAGAGAAAAAGGAACAAAGAAATATTGAACAATAGTTAGCAAGAATTTCCCCAAATTAATGTCAGATATGAAACCATGGAGCCAGGAAGCTCAAACACCAAGATAAATACCCCCAAAAAATGACACTTAAGCATATTATTTATTTATTTTTGGTACTGGGGATTGAACACAGGAGTACTTTACCACCAAAGTACATCCCCATACCCTTTTATTTATTTATGTATTTATTATGTATTTATTTATTTATTTATTATTTTTTAATAACTTTATTTATGTGGTGCTGAGAATCAAACCCAGTGCCCCACATGTACTAGGCAAGCACTCTACAACTGAACCACAACCCCAGTCCCTTTTTTATTTTTTATTTTGAGACACTGTATCACTATGACCTTGTTAAGTTGCTGAGGCTGGCCTGAGACTTGGGATCCTCCTGCTTCAGCCTCCCAAATCACTGGGATTATAGGTGTGTTCCACTGCATCTCGCTAGGATGTCATTTCGAGGCCCTGGGTTCCATCCTCAGCATCACATAAAAATAAATAAGTTAATTAAAGAGATTGTATCCAACTACAACTAAAAAAATATTGAAAAAAAATATTAAAAAACAACAACAACAATAAGGAGCTGAGATTGTGGCTCAGTGGTAGAGCGCTTGCCTAGCATGTGTGAGGCACTGAGTTCAGTCCTTAGGGCCATATAAAAATAAAACAAAATAAAGGCATTCTGTCCATATACAACTACAAAATAAAATTTAAAAACAAAGTAATCCGGGCTTCTTAGAGGTGGCTGACTCCATGTCTAGGGCAAGAAATATAGAGAAGCTTAAAATATATCATTATATCAGGAAGAACGGAAATTAACAAAAACTACTGGTTCGTCAGAAAGATTCAGGATACTGTGTGCATGTACTAATATGTAAGAACAGATCCCATCATTATGTATAACTATAATGTACCAATATAAATGTGGGGAAAAAAAGACTCAGGAGACTCTGGACTGGGTGGTGAAGGCCTGTAATCTCAGCTACTTGGAGGCTGAGGCAGGAGGATCACAAGTTTGAGACTAGCCTGTGCAATTTGGCAAGATTCTCTCTCAAAATGAAATGAAATGAAAGGAGGTAGGATTAACTCAGTGCTAGAGCACTTGCCTAGCATGTGTGAGGCCCTGGGTTCAGTCTTCAGTACTATGCAGACATACACACACACACATACACATACACACAAAAGACTGAGAGCCAACCTAAATAAACACGTTGGCAAAAAAAAAAGGTATACCATTAGAAAATCAATGAGAGTAATAGCTATAATGGATTGAAATACATCAAGTGGATTAAATCTATTTATTCATAATCTATTTATTTATTTAGTTAGTTATTTTATTGTTGGGGATGGAAACTAGGGCCTTGCTCATTCAAGACAAGCCTTCTACCACTGAACTACACTCCCACTTTATTGGTACAAAACCAACTTTATTTGGTCACTTTAAAAGGATACTAGGGGACCAACTCATTATTTTGAAAATTGGTAAAGAAAGCAAATAAATCAATATTTCTTATGCTTTACCTATATTAACTGTGTCTCACAGTAACCAAATAGGTGCTAAGGGAAACTTTCTCCTTGCAGAAATATTCCAGCTAATAAGCAAATTAGAAATAATAAAATTAAAACATCACAATTGGTAACCTAATCAATTAATGGGTCTAGGAAAATATCATCAATAGCTGACAACATTATTAAAACAAGGTATGGGGGCTGGGGATGTGGCTTAAGTGGTAGTTCGCTCGCCTAGCATGCATGAGGCATGGGGTTCGATTCTCAGCACCACATAAAAATAAAAATAAAGACATTGTGTCCACCTAAAACTGAAAAACAAATATTAAAATAAAATAAAACAAGGTGTGGGGGCTGGAGTTTTGGCTCAGTGGTAGAGAGCTTGCCTAGCAAGTTCAACCCTCAGCACCACATAAAAATAAATAAATAAAATAAAGGAATTGTGTCCATCTACACCTAAAAAAAAATATTAAAAACAAGATTTGCAATATACAATGTCATTAACAAAGTTGTTCTGCTTTTATTTTTTCCATATTTTTATTGATGCATAATAGTTGTACATAATGCTGGAGTTTGTTATTAATATTTGTACATACACACAACATTACAATATAATTTGGACAATATCATTCACTATATTTCCTCTTTCTCTCCTCTCCATCTTTGCCCTGGTCTCTTTCCTCTATTCTACTGATCACCGTTCCATTTTCATAAGATTCCCCCATCTTTCATTTCCTTTTTCCTCTCTAGCGTCCACATATGAGAGAAAACATATGGCCCCTGATTTATTGAAATTGGTTTATTTAGCTTAACATAATATCTTCAAGTTTCACCCATTTCCCTGCAAATTACATAATTTCATTCTTTTTTAATTTATTTTTTAGTTATAGTTGAACACAATACCTTTATTTTATGTGGTGCTGAGGATTGAACCCAGGGCCTCGCATGTGCCAGGCGAGTGCTCTACAGCTAAGCCACAACCCCAGCCCACATAATTTCATTCTTTATGACTGAATAAAACTCCATTGTGCATTGTTAGGGTCTAGACATAGGTGTTCTCCTAAGCTCATGTGTTAGACAATGCAAGAATTTTTTCTTTTCTTTTCTTTTTTGGTATTGGAGATTGAACTCAGGGACACTCGACCACTGGGCCACATCCCCAGCCTATTTTGTATTTTAGTTAGAGACAGGATCTCACTGAGTTGCTTAGTGCCTTGCCATTGCTGAGGCTGGCTTTGAACTCACAATCCTCCTGCCTCAGCCTCCCAAACTGCTGGTATTATGACGTTCATAACCGCACCCAGCAATGCAAGATTTTTAAGATGTGAAATGATTGGGTTATGAGAGCCTTAATCTAATCAGGGATTAATCCCTTTATGTGGATTAACTGTATGGTAACTGTAGGCAGGTGGGGTGTGGTTGGAGGAGGTAGGTCACTGGGGTGTGACTTTAGGGTTTATATTTTGTCCCTAGTGAGCTCAGTTCCATTTCTGCTTTCTGATTGCCATGTCTTGAGCTGCTTTCCTCTTCCACACTGCTTCTCTATGATCTTCTGCCTCACCTCGGGTTCAGAGCAATGGAATTGAACATCTGTGGACTGAGATCTCTGAAATCATGAGCACCAAATAATAGTTCCTCCTCTAAAATTGTTCTTGTCGAGTCACAGGAGCAAAAAGCTGACCAAAACACACACACACACACACACACACACATTCTTTATCTATTTATCCAGTAACAGACACCTAGGCCTGTTGTAAAGACCTTCTCCTATTGTAAATTGTGCTGCTATAAACATGGGTATGCATGGATTTCTGTAGTATGCTGATTTTAATTCTTTAGGATAGACACTGAGAAGTGATATAGTCAAGTTATATGGTGGTTCCATTGCTAGTCTTTCATAAGAAACTCCCTATTGATTTCCATAGTGGCTGTATTCATATACAGTCCCACCAACAGTGCAAAAGTAGTCCTTTTCCTCCACATCTTCTCCAGCATTTATTATTTTTGTATTCTTGATAGCCATTCTAATTAGAGTGAGATGACATCTTTTTAAAAAAATATATTTATTTTTTAGTTGTAGTTGGACACAATATCTTTATTTTATTTATTTATTTTTGTGTGGTGCTGAGGATCAAACCCAGGGTCTTGCACCTGCTAGGTGAACGCTCTACCTCTGAGCCACAACCCCAGCCTGAGATGAAATCTTAATGTAGTTTTTATTTATTTTCTCTAATTGCTAATTATGTTAAACATTTTTTTTATATATTTTTGGCCATTTTTATTTCTTCTTTTGTGAAGTGTCTGTTCAATTCATTTGCCCATTAATTAATCGGGTTACTTTTTTATCCTCGCCCTACTAGGGATTGGACCCAGGGACACTTTACTTTACTACTTAACTACATCCCCAGCTCTTTTAGTTTTTGAGACAGGAGCTTGCTGGCCTCAAACTTGTGATCCTTCACTTTCAGTCTCCTGATTCTCTGGGATTAAAGGCATGCCAAAATTAAGTCCCCCAAAATTCTCTGAAGACTTACAGTATTTCTTTTTGTTTCATTTTGGTTGTTATTGCTGGGAATTGAATCTAGGGCCTCACAAAGACTAAGCCTGTGCTTTTCACTGTTTATGCTATACTCATAGCCCTCTTCTGTTACTTTTTGGTTATTATTAGTGTGTGTATGTATGTGTGTGTGTGAAGTTTTTTGAGTTCTCTATGTATTCTGGATATTAGTCCTCTGTCAGAAGAGTAGCAAATAATTTCTTCTGTTTTATAGGTTCACTCTTCACATTCTTGTTTCCTTTGCTGTGCAGAAACTTTTAATTTGATGTCATTCCATTTGTTTACTCTTGGCATTATTCCTTAAATTTTATGGGTTCTATTGAGAAAGTCATTGCCTATGCCTATGTGTTGGACTATTGACCCTATTTTCTCTTCTAGGAGTTTCATAGTTTCTGGTCTAATTCCTAGGTCTTTTATCCATTTTGAGTTGACCTGTACAGAGTGAAATAAAGGTCTAGTCTCATTCTTCTACATATGGACAACCAGTTTTCCCAGCACCATTTGTTAAAAAGGCTATATTTTCACCAATGTATGTTTTGGGCACCTTTTCCAAGGATCAGAGGACTGTATCTATGTATTTTATTTTTTTCCATTGGTCTATGTGTCTGTTTTTAGGACAGCACCATACAGGTTTTGTTACTATAGCTTTATAGTATAGTTTGAAGTCAGGTATTTTGATGCTTCCAGCATGGCTTTTTTTTGGCTTAGAATTTCTTTGGCTATTTTGGGTCTTTTGTTTTTCCAAATGTATTTTATGACTGTCTTTTTATAGTTCTGTGAAGAATTTCACTGGTGTTTTGATGGGGATTGTGTGGAATCTGCATATTTTAGTAATATGGCCATTTAAACAATATTAACTCTGCCTGTCCATGAACTTGGGATATCTTAACATCTGTGTCTTCAATTTTCTTTTTTAATCTTCTGTAGTTTTCATTATAGAGGTCTTTCACCTCCTTTTTTTAATATTTATTTTTTAGTTTTCGGTGGACACAACATCTTTATTTTATTTTTATGTAGTGCTGAGGATCGAACCCAGTGCCCCGCATATGCCAGGCGAGTGCGCTACCGCTTGAGCCACGTCCCCAGCCCTCTTTCACCTCCTTGATTCGATTTATTCCTACTTTTTTGTTTGTTTGTTTTTATTTTTGTTTTTGAGGCTATTGTGAATGGGATTGTTTTCCTGATTTTTTTCCTCAGCAGATTCATCATTGGTATATAGGAAAGCTACTGATTTTTATTGTTATTTTGCAACCTGCTATTTTGCTGAATTTATTAGCTCTAACAGCTTCTAGGAGGGTTTTTTTGATTTTGTAAATATGGGATCATATCAACAGCAGTGATAATTTGACTTCTTGCTTTTCTATTTTTATCCATTTTATTTCTCTTACTTAATTGCTCTGGATAGAATTTCTAGTACTATATTGTTCAGGACTTTAAAGAAAATGCTTTCAGTTTTTCCCCATTTATTATGAGATTGGCTTTGGACTTGTCATACAGAGCCTTCATGATTTTGTGGTAAATTCCTTCTATCTCTATTTTTTTTTCAGTGTTTTTATCATGAATGGTGCTGGATTTTGTAAAAGGCTTTGTCTGCATCTGTTGAGATGACTATGAGATTTTTTGGTCCTTGATTCTACTTATATGGTGAATTACATTTATTAATTTGTATATATTAAACCATCCTTGCATCCCTGGGATAAAACCAGTTTGGACATGATGTACAAGTCTTCTTACTATGTTGTTGAGTGCAATTTGCTAATATTTTATTAAGAATTTTTGCATCTAAGTTTATCAGGGATATGAATCTATAATTTTCTTTCCTTGATGTGTCCTTATCTGGCTTTGGTATGAGTGTAAGACTGGCTTCATAGAATTAATTGGGAAGTATTCTATCCCTTTGTATTTCATGGAATGGTTTGAGGAGTATTGGTATTAGTCCTTCTTCAAAGGTCTGGTGGGATTTAGCTTAGACTCTACATGGTCCTGGGCTTTTCTTGTTGGATAGCTTTTTATTATGCTCCTATCTCATTGCTAGTTATTGGTCTGTTTAGTTTTTTTTTTAATTTTTATTCCAATTTGTTATATATGACAGCAGAATGTATTCCAAATCATATTACACATATAGAACACAATTTTTCAAATCTCTGGTTGTACACAAAGTAGAGTCACACCATTCATGTCTTCATACATGTACTTAGGGTAATGATGTCTCATTCCACTATTTTCCTACCCTCATACCCTTCCTCACACTCTCCTTTGCCCTATCTAGAATTCATCTAATCCTCCCATGCCCCCCACCGCCATCCACATTATGAATCAGCATCCTTAAATCAGAGAACACATTTGGCATTTGGGTTTTGGGGATTGGCTAACTTCACTTAGCATTATATTCTCCAACTCCATCCATTTACCCGCAAATGCCATGATTTTATTCTTTATTTTTAGTGCTGAATAATATTCCATTTATATGTATACCACATTTTCTTTACCCATTCATCTATTGAAGGGCATCTAGGTTGGTCCCACAGTTTAACTATTGTGAATTGTGCTGCTATAAACATTGATGTGGCTGTGTCCCTGTAGTATGCTGTTTTTAGGTCCTTTGGGTATAGATGGAGGAGTGGGATAGCTGGGTCAAATGGTGGTTCCGTTCCCAGCTTTCCAAGGAATCTCCAAACTGTTTTCAATATTGGCTGCATCAATTTTCAGCCCCACCAGCAATGTATGAATGTGCCTATTCCCCCACATCCTCACCAACATTTATTGTTGTTTGTATTCTTAATAGCTGCCATTTTGACTGGAGTGAGATGAAATCTTAGAGTAGTTTTGATTTGCATTTCTCTAATGGCTAGAGATGTTGAACATTTTTTCATATATTTGTTGATTGACTGTATATCATCTTCTGAGAAGTGTTAGTTCAGGTCCTTGACCCATTTGTTGATTGGGCTATTTGTTTTTTTTTTGTTTTTTTTTTTTTGGTGATTAGCTTTTTGAGTTCTTTACATACCTAGAAATTAGTGCTTTATCTGATGTGCAGGTGGTGGTAAAAATTTGTTCCCAAAATGTAGGCTCTCTATTCACCTCACAGATTGTTTATTTTGCTGAGAAGAAGCTTTCTAGTTTGAATCCATCTCATTTATTGATTCTTGATTTTCATTCTTGGACTATAAGAGTCTTATTAAGGAAGTTGGGGCCTAATCCAACATGATGGAGATTTGGGCCTGCTTTTTTCTTCTATTAGATGCAGAGTCTCTGGTTTAATTCCTAGATCCTTGATCCACTTTGAGTTGAGTTTTGTGCATGGTGAGAGATAGGGGTTTAATTTCATTTTGTTGCATATGGATTTCCAGTTTTCCTAGCACTGTTTGTTGAAGAGGATTTCTCCCATGTATGTTTTTGGTGCCTTTGTCTAATATAAGATAACTGTAATTATAGGGGTTAGTCTCTGTGTCTTCTATTCTGTACCATTGATCTACCAGTCTATTTTGGTACCAATACCATGCTGTTTTTGTTACTATAGCTCTGTAGTATAGTTTAAGATCTGGTATCTGGTATCTGCCATCTGCTTCACTCTTCTTGCTAAGAATTGTTTTAGCTATTCTGGGTCTTTTATCTTTCCAGATGAATTTCATGACTATTTTTTCTGTTTCTATGATGAATGTCCTTAGGATTTTGATTGGAATTGCATTAAATCTGTATAGTGTTTTTGGTAGTATGGTCATTTTGACAATTTTTTAAAGATATTTTTTAGTTGTTGATGGATTTTTATTTTTTAATATTTGTATATGGTGCTGAGAATCGAACCCAGTGCCTCATGCATGCTAGGCAAACGCTTTACCACTGAGCCACAACCCCAGCCCCTCATTTTGACAATATTAATTCTGCCTTTCCAAGAACAAGGGAGATCTTTTCATCTTCTAAGTTCTTTTTAAATTTCTTTCTTTAGTGTTCTGGAGTTTTAATTGTAGAGGTCTTTCACCTCTTTTGTCAGGTTGATTTCCCAAGCATTTTATTTTATTTTATTTTGAGGCTATTATAAATGGGGTAGTTTTCCTCGTTTCTCTTTCAGGGGATTTGTCACTGATATACAGAAATGCCTTTGATTTATGGGTGTTGATTTTGTATCCTGCTACTTTGCTCAATTCATTTACTAGTTCTAAACATTTTCTGCTGGGATGTTTTGGGTCTTCTACTTATAGAATCATATTGTCAGCATATAGTACTAATTTGAATTCTTCTTTTCCTTCTGTATCCCTTTAATTTATTTTTATTTTTTAGTTGTAGATGGATACCTTTATTTATTCATATGTGGTGCTGAGGATCGAACCCAGTGACTCACATGTGCTAGGCGAGTGCTCTACCACTGAGCCACAACCCCAACCCCCTTTAATTTCTTTCATCTGTCTAATTGCTCTGGCTAGTGTTTCAAAAACTATGTTAATGGAAGTGGTGAAGAAGGGCATCCCTGTCTTGTTCCAGTTTTTAGAGGAAATGCTTTCAATGTTTCTCCATTTAGAATGATGTTGGCCTGGGTCTAAGCATAAATAGCTTTTTTGATGTTGAAATATGTTCCTGTTATTCCTAGTTCTTCTAGTATTTTGAACATGAAGAGTGCTGTATTTTGTCAAGTGCTTTTTCTGCATCTATTGAGATGCTCATATGATTCTTATCTTTAAGTCTATTGATGTGATTAATTATATTTATTGATTTCCATATGTTGAACCAACCTTGCATCCCTGGGATGAACCCCACTTGATCGTGGTGCACTATCGTTTCGATATGTTTTTGTATTCGGTTTGCCAGAATTTTATTGACAATTTTTGCATCTATGTTCATTAGAGATATTGGTCTGAAGTTTTCTTTCTTTAATGTGATTGTGCCTCATTTTGGAATCAGGACGATACTGGCCTCATAGAATGAGTTTGGAAATGCTTCCTCTTTTTTCTATTTCATGAAATAATTTGAAAAGTATAGGTATTAGTTTTTCTTTATAGGTCTTGTAGAATTCAGCTGTGTATCCATCTGGTTCTGGGCTTTTCTTGATTAGTAGGCTTCTGATGACATCTTCTGTTTCATCACCTGAAATTGACCTATTTAAAGTGTGTATATCATCCTGATTCAATTTGGGAAAATCATATGACTCCAGAAATTTATTGATGCCTTCAATATTCTCTATTTTATTGGAGTACAAGTTTTCAAAACAATTTCTAATTATCTTCTGTATTTCTGTAGTGTCTGTTGTGATATTTCCTTTTTCATCACGTATGTTAGCAATATAAGTTTTCTCTCTCCTTCTCTTTTTGTTAGCATGGCTAAAGGTTTGTCAATTTTATTTTTTTTGAAGAATCAACTTTTTGTTTTGTCAATTTTTTCAATTGTTTCTTTCATTTCAATTTCATTGATTTCAGCTCTGATTTTAATTATTTCCTGTCTTCTACTGCTTTTGGTATTGAATTGTTCTTCTTTTTCTAGGGCTTTGAGATGTAATTTTAGGTCATTTATTTGTTGACTTTTTTTTTTTTTTTTTTTTTTAAGGAATGAACTCCATGCAATGAACTTTCCTCTTAGTACTGCCTTCATAGTGTCCCAGAGATTTCCATATGTTGTATTTGTGTTCTCATTTACCTCTAAGAATTTTTAATCTCCTCCTTGATGTCTTTTGCAACTCTTTGTTCATTCAGTAGCATATATTTAGTTTCCAGCTATTGGAGTAATTTTTATTTTTTATTTTATCATTGATTTCTAATTTCATTCTACTGTGATCTAATAGAATGCAGAGTAGTATCTCCACTTCTTTGTATTTGTTAAGAAATGTGGCATGATATATGGTCTATTTTAGAGAAGGATCCATGTACTGCTGAGAAGAAAGTGTATTATCTCGTTGAGGGATGAAATATTCTATATAGAGAAGTTAAGTCTAAGTTAAAGATTGTATTATTGAGTTCTTTAGTTTCTCCGTTCAGCTTTTTTTTTAATATTTATTTTTTAGTTTTCGGCAGACACAACATCTTTGTTTGTATGTGGTGCTGAGGATGGAACCCGGGCCGCACGCATGCCAGGCGAGTGCGCTACCGCTTGAGCCACATCCCCAGCCCCTACCGCTTGAGCCACATCCCCAGCCCCCGTTCAGCTTTTGTTTGGAAGATCTAGCCAGTGGTGAAAGAGGTGTGTTAAAATACCCAGAATTATTGTATTGTGGTCTGTTTGACTCTTGAACTTAAGAAGAGTTTGTTTGATGATCATAGATGCTCCATTGTTTGGGGCTTATATATTTATAATTGTTATATCTTGTTGGTCTATGGTTCCCTTAAGCAGTATGAAAAGTTCTTCTTTATCCCTTTTGATTAACTTTAGCTTAAAGTCTACTTAATTTGATAAAAAGATGGAAACCCTTGCTTGCTTCCACATTCCATGTGAGTGGTATGATTTTTCCCAACTTTTCACCTTCAGTCTGTGTATGTATTTTCCTGTGAGGTGAGTGTCTTGAAGGCAGCATATTATTGGGTCTTTTTGATCCAATCAGCTAGCCTATGTCTTTTGATTGGTGAGTTTAGGCCATTAACATTCAGTGTTATTATTAAAACATGATTTGCATTCCCAGCCATTTTTGTTATTTAACTTGACTTGTTTTCTCCTTTGATCAGTTTTTCCTTTAGTGTAATACTTCCCTCTGCTGATTTTCATTGTTGTTTTTCATTTCCTCTTCATAGAATATTTTGCCAAGGGTGTTCTGTAGAGCAGGTTTTCTAGCTGTAAATTCTTTTAACTTTTGTTTATCATGGAAAGTTTTTATTTCATCATCAAATCTGAAGTTTAATATTGCTGGATACAAGATTCTTGGTTGGCATCCATTTTCTTTCAGAGCTTGATATATGTTGTTCCAAGATCTTCTAGCTTTCAGGGTCTGGGTTGAAAAATCTGCACATAACCTAATTGGTTTCCCCCTTATATATATAATCTGACTCTTTTCTCTTATGGCTTTTAATATTCTCTCCTTATTCTATATATTAGGCATTTTCATTATAATGTGCCTTGGGGTGGATCTGTTGTGATTTTGTACATTTGGTGTCCTGTAAGCATTTTGAATTTGGTTTTCCAATTTGTTCTTCATGTTTGGAAATTTTTCTGATATTATTTCATTGAATAGATTGTTCATTCCTTTGGTTTGGAACTCTATGCCTTCCTCTATCCCAAGAACTCTTAAATTTGGTCTTTTAATGCTATCTCATATTTCTTGAATGTTCTGCTCATGGTTTCTTACCATTTTCACTGTGTGGTCTACATTTTTTTCAAGATAATATATTTTGTCTTCATTGTCTGAGGTCCTGTCTTCCATGTGGTCTAATCTGTTGGTGATGCTTTCAGTTAACTTTTAATTTGGTTTATTGTTTTTCATTCAAGGATTTCTGTTTGGTTTTTCTTTAGAACCTCTATCTCACTATTGAAATAATCTTTTGCATCCTGTATTTGTTTATGTAGCTCTTTGTCAAAATAATCTTTTGCTGCCTGTATTTTCTCTCTTATATCATCCTTTAATTCAAGAACATTTTAATTACGTACATCCTGAACTCCTTCTCTGTAATTTCATCTGCTGTGCTGGCCATGGATTCTAATAATGTGGTATCTTGACTTGTTTGGGGCACTTTCTTCCCTTGTCTTTTCATGTTGCTCATGTATCTACGCTTCTAGCATTGTGGATCTGAGATGTTATCGTTTTTACCCTATTGGCTTATGTTGCCCCTGTAGGGTTCCAATACCTCTCCTCTGAGGGGTAGAACAATGTTAACAGTTCCTAATATAAACAATATACCACCTAAAAACAAATAGTTGCTAATGTTTACAGTTTGGTCATAATGTACCAAAATTGTGAATTGAATTATTATCTACAATATAATCAGTAGGTTAGTAAAAGGGTTTACAGATTCTGATGGTGGACAAAAAACCCGGGGTGAGGTGTAGGAAGATATGCTAAGGAGGTAGGAGGTGAGGATATAGTTATTATATCTTAGGAAATGTAAAATAGAAATCTAAAGAAGAAGGTTATTAGCAAGAGAAAAGAGAGGAAGTAATTTTGGGTAGACAAGTAAGGGGGAAGACAGTAGAGTACATAAAACAAACACACATATATATTAAGAAAAATAAAAAATGTTAAAATAGTAAAAATTGGAGACGAAAAAATAAAAACAAAACCAAAAAAGAATATACAACACAACTGTAATATACTATTCAGTCATCTCAGACCTTGATATCCTAACCTTGGTTTCACATATGTTGGGGGTGTGAGGGTGGAAGAATAGAGAGGGATAAGAAAGAAAAAAAGAAAAAAAATTGAAGGAAGAAACAAGGATTGTTTTGGTTGTAGTTCAGTATCTTCCCTGCTTTCCTTCTCATCTAATAGGTGGGGTTGTCTGTTGTTAGCTGGTATCTCCACCCTCAGGATGGTGAGGGTAACCAGGGAGGGA
The DNA here is from genome assembly GCF_001458135.2 of Marmota marmota marmota. Taxonomy (NCBI): domain Eukaryota; kingdom Metazoa; phylum Chordata; class Mammalia; order Rodentia; family Sciuridae; genus Marmota; species Marmota marmota. Next base: position 7,597,942 of record NW_025999999.1, on the reverse strand, counting down.
GAGTTGGTCATGGGTGGAGGGCACCTGGAAGTGGGGTGTGGCACCTGCCAGTCCCTGAAGGGAGACTGCACCTCAGGGATTTCTTTGGGGGCCTGCTCCTGTGATGTGAGTGCCTGGTCTTATCTCTTTTTTTTTTTTTTTTTTT
>NW_025999999.1:7574885-7597787 GCF_001458135.2 Marmota marmota marmota | reverse complement strand
CTTTTTTTTTTTTTTTTTTTTTTTAAAGAGAGAGTGAGAGACAGAGAGAAGAGAGAATTTTTTAATATTTATTTTTTAGTTCTTGGCGGACACAACATCTTTGTATGTGGTGCTGAGGATCGAACCCGGGCCGCACGCATGCCAGGCGAGCGCGCTACCGCTTGAGCCACATCTTTTTATCTTACCAGAAGACCTCCCAGTTCCTGGTCTCTGTGTTAGTCTCTAAACTATATCATACTCACCCTCTCCCTTACTACTTCCTAATGAGGGACCTTTCTCTTCAGGGCTCTTGTGTGTGGCACTTTGGGTGGGCTGCTCACTGCCCCACTGAAAGCTGTTTTTATGTTGGGCAGCCACTGTGCCAGGTTAGCAGCTGCTGGGGAAAGAAGGAAGTTAGAAACTGGGTACCTGGCCAGCCGGAGTTCCAAACTGGGAATTGTCTCCACTAAAGATGGTGATGAAAGTGACCCAAGATGGAAGCATTTGCTTTCAGCAATGGGGTGTCAGGTCAGGTTGGGGAAGCCGGATGATGGCATTGAATGAGGAGTTCAGAGACTAGGTCTGTGGCATGCAGCATGTAGCTGTAGCTGTCTTCAGAGCCTGTGTGAAGTTCCCTGGTGCAGGTGAGGTATGACTCATAGTGGACTATCTCCGTTGCTGCTGAGTCCCAAGATGGGGGCGATGGGGGAGTTCCATGTTGGTTGAGGGAGTCCACACAGGAGTGGCAGCTGGAGATCCTGCACGTGGATAGCTTCCAGGTGTCCTGTGTGGGATCTGAGTCCAGGATTTCTGTTTGGGTGAGTGGCTGAAAGTTTTGTGCGGGTGCTGATACCGATGGTCCCTCTTGGGCACCCAGTAGGCCTTTGTGGGCGAGTAGTTGGGAGACCTACTCTGATGCTGAGGCCTGGAACCCTGGACAGGCACAGTGGCCATGATTCCTGTGAGGAAGCAGGAATATTGCTTGCAGAGAAGTAGTATTCTCACTTCTTGGGTCCCAGGTCATGGAGGGACACAGAATGCTGCCTCCCTCTGGCCCGCCATCTTGGATTCTCCTGTTTAGGTTTTTGTTTGTTTATTTTTTTTTAGTTGTAGATGTACACAACACATTTTATTTATTTGTTTGTTTATTTATTTATTTTTATGTGGTGCTGAGGATGGAATCCTGAGCCTCACACTTGTTAGGCAAGAGCTCTGCCACAGAGCCACACCCCAACCCCTGTTTTAGGTTTTTTTAATTGAGCCCCTCTTGGCTCAATTTTGGCAGCTCATATATATCTGGAAATACATCTATTTCTTCTGTTTTCCAATTTATTGGAATAGAAGTTTTCAAAATTGTCCCTAATGATTGGATTTCTGTGATGTGTGTGATTTCTCCTTTTCATCTCAATTTTATTCATTTGAGTCTTCTTTTTCTTTTGATTAGTTTTATAAGGTTTTATCAAACTCATTTATCTTCTCAAAGAACTGGATCTCTGTTTCATTGATCCTTTGTATATTTTTATTCTCCATTTTACCAATTTCAGCTGTGATATTAATTATTTATTTCCTTCTACTGGTTTTGGAATTGCTTTGTTCTTATTCTTCAAGATGCATCATTAGGTTTATTTGGGATCTTTTTTTTCTTATGTAGGCACTTATACATATAAACTTTCCTCTTAGAATTGCCTAGTGTCCTAGAGATTCTGGTAGGTTGTATCACTATTCTTATTTAATCCTAAGACTTTTTAAATTTCTACCCTGAGTTTTTTCTATTACTGATTCATCATTCAAAAATGTATTGTTGGGTAGGGGCTGTAGCTCAGTGGCAGAGCACTTGCCTAGCATGTGTGAGGCACTGAGTTTGATCCTCAGCATAAAAATAAAAAAATAAATAAAATAAATAAAGGTATGCTGTCCATACACAACTACAATTTTTTTTTAAATGTATTGTTCATGGGGCTGGGGTTGTAGCTCAGTGGTAGAGTGTTTGCCTCGAATGAGGCACTGTGTTTTGATTCTTAGCACTGCATACAAATAAATAAAAAATAAATGTCCATTGACAACTAAATTTTCTTAAATGTATTGTTTAATCTCCATGTATTTGTGTACTTTCTGTAAGTTTTTAAATTGTTGATTTCTAATTTCATTCCATTGTGATAAGATAAGGTGCAAGGAATTAGAACTTTTTTTTTTTATTTGCTAAGAGTTGCTTTGTGGCCTAAAATATGGTCTATTTTGGAGAAGATTCCATTAGGATAAAGTATATTTGACTGTTGTTCAATGAAATATTCTATAGATGTCTGTTAAGATCATTTGATTTATAATATTTTGGGGTCTGAGGAATCTTTACTAATTTTATATCTAGATGACCTATCTACTGGTGAGAGAGGTGTTTAAATGTACTGTGGTGTATCTGAGCCTTCAACTCAAGTAGCACCTGTTTTATATAATTAGATGCACCAATGCTAAGCATAATTTTACCATGACTATATCTTCTTGTTGGGTTGTTTCCTTTACCAGTAAGATGTGACCTTCTTTGTCTCTTCTGATTAATTTTGGTTTGAAGTTTGCTTTATTAGATATGGGAATAGCTACTCCTGCTTGTTTTCAGGCTCTATTTTCATGAAATATCAATTTCCATCCTTTTCCTTTCAGCCTGTGGCTATCTTTACCTGTAAGGTGAGTCTCTTTCAAACTACATAGAGTTGGGTCATACTTTTTAATCCATTCTGTCAGATTGTGTCTTTCAGTTGAAACCATTTACATGTAATGTTATTATAAAGAGATGTTTACTACTTCCTGACATTTTGTTAATTTCTAATGTTGAATTTGGCCCTGTTTCTGTTTCTTAGCTACTCTTCAAATTATATTATTTGTCCATTTGTGAGCTCTGGAGTTCTTGTGTTTTTTTTTTTTTTTTGTATTTTCTGTAGTGCCATGTTAGTAGTCATGATTTATTTTAGTTTCTGCTTTAGTTTCTACCACACCAGTTCATTAAAATAATAATAAAATGAACATCAGTATTCTTTATTCATATTCACCAATTGTCAACAGTTGACATATTTGCTCAATTGCTCTTTTTGACCAGTAATTACATTCCATCTTTTGAAAAGAATAAGGGCAGGAAGAGAATCAGGAAACTGGAACACCAATACATTGTAGGTGAGATTGCAAAATGGTATAAGCACTTGGGAAACATTTTGGCAGTGCCTTATAAAAGTAAACTTGCACTTAGCATATGACCCAGCAATTCCACTCTTACATATGTACCCAAGAACAAATGAGAACATATGCCCACACAAAGACTAATGGATACATTATTTATAATAGGCCCTAACTATAAACCAACCAAAATATCCTGCAACTGGAAAGAACAATTTCTTTACAATCAGTTACTACTTTGCACTAAATAGGAATGAGATATTTTTCTTGCAACAACATGAATGAAACTCCAAAACACTAGGTTAAGTGAAAGAAGTAAAGCAAAAAATGACAACATATTGTATGATTACTTTTATATGAAATTCTAGAAAAACATAGCCATAGTGGCAGAAAGCAGGTCAATGGTTACCTAGAGCTAAGTGTAAAAGGTGCTTAGTTACCTTGAACATACTTTTTCCTCGTATTCGTGGTAGGTCATATTTTTGTAAAGTCAAGTACTATTTTGGGAACAAGTGTAAGAAAATGATTGGGGCAAAAGGAAACCTATTCTTAGGGTGATGGAAACATTTTTATTTTATTTTTTAATTTTTTTTAATATTTATTTTTTAGTTGTAGTTGGACACAATACTGTATTTTATATTTATGTGGTGCTGAGGATAGAACCCAGTGCCTCATGCATGCTAGGCGAGTGATCTACCTCTGAGCCACAACCCCAGTCCCTAGACATAATGTCTTTTATTTATTTATTTATTTATTTATTTATTTATTTTTTAATGTGGTGCTGAGGATCAAACCCAGGGCTTCGCACATGCTATGCAAGTGCTCTACCGCTGAGCCACAATTCCAGCCCACATTTTTTATTTTTATTGTTGTGGGGGTTATGTGACATTATACAGCTTATCAAACTGTACATCTAAAATGAATGGATTTTATTTTATGACAATTATACCTAAATAGACTTAGAGGAAATGTTTTAAGCCTTCTTTTTTTAGTTGTAGGCAGACTTTAATTTAATTTATTTATTTATATGTGGTGCTGAAATTGAACTCAGTACCTCACACATGACAGGCATGTGCTCTGCCACTGAGCCACAACCCCGGCCCTGGGAAATTTCTTTTTTTAAGGAAGAACTGCCAGCTGTGGTGGCATAGCCTATCATCCCAGTAACTGGGGAGACTGAAGCAGGCAGATCTCAAGTTAAGAGGCCAACCTCAGCAACTTAGCAATACCCTCTCTCAAAATGGGCTAGGTATGGTGGCACATGCCTGTAATCCCAGTAGCTCAGGAGGCTGAGTCAGGAGGATCTGGTTCAAAGCCAGCCTCAGCAATGGCAAGGCACTAAGCAACTCAGTGAGATCCTGTCTCTAAATAAAATACAAAATAGGGCTGAGAATGTGGCTCAGTGGTCGAGTGCCCCTGATTTCAATTCCCAGTACCCCCAAATAAATAAATAAATAAATAAATAAAAATGGATGGGGATGTAGCTCAGCAGTAAAGGGTTCCTGAGTTCAATCCCCAATACCAAAAAATAAAACATAAATAAATAAATGGAAGAATTAGGCAATGTAAAGGACTGACTTGAAAAACTCTCAAAGATATATTATTACAATTAGTTTTGTACAAGAAAAAAAACCTGTTAGTATCTCTAGTTGCATTGATTATCACTTAAATTTATGGAAGTAATTAGGAAGAAGGCTGGCCATACAGAGGGAAATTATATAGCTGAGAGAAGTGGTGGGCCTTTTAATTTCCCTAGAATTTTTATGGGTGTCCATATCATCTATTTAAGGAATATATGACTAAGTAGAATAAAACCAATATAAAAATAAACTGAAGCTAGGTGCAGTAGCACACATCTATAATCCCAGGTACTCAGGATACTGAGGAAGGAGGATTCCAAGTTCCAGGCCAGCCTTGACAATTCAGCAAGATTCTGTTTCAAAATAAAAAATAAAAAGAACTGGGGATTTAGCTCAGTGATAGAACATTCATGGGACCAATCTCTAGTACTGCAAAAATAAATAAATAAATAAAACGAATTTTGACTTAGAATGTTAAAAAGAAAGAGAAAAATGTGATCATTTTTTAGACTTAAATTTGGTGAAACAGGTCATGCCAATTACATGAACATACTGGTACTTTTAAAATATAATATAATAATAGCAATATTTAACATTTACTGAGTTTGGCCATGTGCCTGGCATTGTCTAAGAACTTGATAATAACAAGTTAAAGCACACACAAGTTTGGTTATCTATCTCAGACACACAGCTAGCCAGAAGCTGTGACAGCCTAAGGAGTGCCTGGATCCTGGCAGCATGGAAGAAAATAGAAGATGGAGCACATCTTGTAGGAGCCTCTTGTAGGAGTAAAGTCAGTGTGACAAGAGAAAATGTACTATTATATTGGCCATACCCATTCAAGAGGCCTTGGTCTGAAAGTCTGAAGCAACTAAAAGGCCCCAGAGAAGGATCCAGTGGTCCAAAACCTAAGCATCATGCTGTAGGAGTTAAATCCTAATCAGTTTCCTTGGTTGAAACAAAGGGAAATAAATCAGACAGGCCACAAAGTGTTTCCAGTCTGACCCAGGAAGTCTGGTAATACCTCTACTACAGATATTCTGTCTCCTGCCAGGGGTGTAGTTTGATGTGTGACTTTTAGCAGCTAGGAGAACCAGGGAGGGAGAGAAGCCTTTAGGAAAATGAGGGAAAATGTGGAAATTGTTGGGGGTTACATGATGGAGAAATCTTCCCTTTTTCACTCTGCACAAGGCTTCAGGGAGGAAATGGGTATAGGAGGACAGCTGCAAATAATGTAACAGGGTGTTGCTTCATAAGCCCTGAGGCTTGGGTGCCAGCATGACCTCCTGTTCTCATTTATTTCTGGATCACTGGCTGAGAACATGAGTCATTGCATCTCACTCTATATATCCTGACATTTCACCCAATCAGTTACACCTCTCTTCTGGGATCATTTCCAAGAACCCCTATTTCTACTGCTTCCTTGAGATACTTGTTTTCTGGTTACTCCGTAAAAACCAGTTAATTCCCTCCAACCTCCTTCCTGCATATCTGAGAATTTGGAAAACAGTATATTCTGTCCCCAAGATAGGGAAATAGATGGATTCGTACTTGGAGTAGATACCACCTTCCAACATTTTTTGTTTGTTTTACTTGTTTGTTTGTTTTGGTATCAGCTATTGAACCCAAAGGCACTTAACCACTGAGCCACATCCCCAGCCCTTTGGGTATTTTATTTAGAGATAGGGTTTCAGGCTGGGGATGTGGCTCAAGCGGTACCGCGCTCGCCTGGCATGCGTGCGGCCCAGGTTCGATCCTCAGCACCACATACAAACAAAGATGTTGTGTCTGCCGAAAACTAAAAAAAAATAAATATTAAAATTCTCTCTCTCTTTAAAAAAAAATAGAGATAGGGTTTCACTGAGTTGCTTAGGGCCTCCTTAAGTTGCTGAGGCTGGCTTTGAACTTGTGATCCTCCTGCCTCAGACTCCCCAGCTACTGGGATTACAGGTGTGTGCCACTGTGCCTATCTCCTGTTTCCCACTTTTTGGACCTTGAGTTTATAGATGAATTTTACTATTAGTTGAGTATCAACCTTATGTTTTTTTCTAGACGGTATTTCTTGTCTCTCCCAATTTATAAGAAATTTTCTAAATCCACGCATGGTGGTGCACATCTATAGCCTCAGCTACTTGGGAGGCTGAAGCAGAAGGATCACTTGAACCCTGTAGTTCAAAGCCAGCCTGAGCAACATAGCAAGAACCCATCTGAAAATATATAGATATAGAGGCTATATAAATATGGATAAGAACTTTTCTCAGTTCCAGGGGCCATGCCTGCCACAATATCCAATCTATTTGCACCTCAACCAAATAGATTCTGCTCTCTCTGGTATGCCCACCCTGTTCTAAGGCAGGGTATTCATAGTACATTCAAATTAGGTAATTCATGGAAAACCTTAATTATTAAACAAATAAATTAGTGTAGTGGAAAACAACAATGCAGAAGGGGGCCTCTTTGTGGAAATGGAAAGAAAGAAAGAACTTAGTGGAGAGGCTACTTGATAGGAGCTCTGACTTTTGGTTAAAGGATATAGCAGCCTACAACAACCTGAAGATTGGGAGGAGGGAAATACACCAATATGCTGATCTCATTCATCTCTCACCCTCTGATTATTTGTGACACTGGCAAAATTCATCCAGAAGCCACAGGGCCTAGGAGCCTGTTAGTCAGTCAGTGCAGGTCAGCAGGTGCACAGAGCAGGGTGGAGAAGAAATGTACCTGGAAAGCAAACTGAAGATGATCTTTAACCTGCATTACTTCAGTAAACTTAACGGATAGCCTAGTTCTGTATAACTGCCATCACAGTCTTTTTTTTTTTTTTTAATGTGTGTTTAAAAAAATATGTAAAAAAAAATTGCCACTTTAACCATTTTTCAGTGGTTAAAACTTAGTGGCATTAATTATATTCATAGTGGTTTGTTTGTTTTACAGGGCAGGGATTGAACCCAGAGCCTCCAGGATGCTAGCAAGCACTCTGCCAAAGAGCTATCCCCAGCCCATACTCATAGTGTTTCGTAATCATGACTACTATTTCCAAAACTTTTTCATCACCCTAATAAAAACTGTACCCATTAAGCAACAACTACCCATTGACCCTTCTAGTCAGCTTCTTGGTAACTCCTACTTTTTTTTTTTTTTTGGCATTTGCTTATTCTAGGTATTGTATTATAAGAAATCATTATAATATTTGTCTTTTTATTTCTGGCTCTCTCTCTCTCTCTCTCTCTCTCTCTCTGTGTGTGTGTGTGTGTGTGTGTGTGTGTGATTCTAATCCTTACGAGCATATCACTAGCTGATATAGTGGCTGATACCTATAATCCCAGTGACTCAAGAGGCTGAGGTAGGAGGACTGCAACTTCAATGTCAACCTCAGCACCTTAGTGAGACCCTAAGTAACTTAGTGAGACCCTGTCTCAAAAGAAAAATATATTATATTTTTATAATATAGCACAGTGGTAGAATGTCCCTGGGTTCAATTTCCTAGTTCCAGTGGAAAAAATTGCATTTATTATGAAAAAATCTTCCCATAAATACACAGGCCCAGGTGAATTCCTATGAAGAATTCACCAGGTGGTTTCACAGGTGAATTCTATTAAACTTTTTTTTTTTTTTGTACCGGGGATTGAACTCAGGGGCACTTGACCACTAAGCCACTTCCCAAAACCTACTTTTTATTTTATTTAGAGAGAGGATCTCACTGAGTTGCTTAGTACCTTGCTGTTGCTGAGGCTGGCTTTGAACTTGCGATCCTCCTGCTTCAACCACCCCAGCCGCTGGGTAAACATTTATTATTATTATTAAGAAAAAATAATGCCAATAATTTTCTTATTATTAAGGGGAAAAATGCCAATTTTATAGATCTTTCAGGATGTAGAGGTGGGAACTTCCAACCAGTTTTATTAAGCCAATATAACTCTGAGACCAAAACCAGTCAATGACATTACAAAGAAAAATTCAGATTAGTATCTCTCATGAGTACAGATTTTAAAAACCATAAAATTTTATATATAAAGATTTTAATGTATATAATACAGTTGGGAACAATGGTGCATACCTATAATTCCAGTAGCTCAGGAGGATCATGAGTTCAAAGCCAGCCTCATCAACTTAGTGAGGCCCTAACTAACTTAGTGAGACCCTGTCTCAAAATAAAAAATAAAGGGCTGGGGCTGGGGCTCAGCAGTTGTGCACTTGCCTGGCATGTGTGAGGCACTGGGTTTGATTCTCACCATGGCATATAAATAAATAAAACAAAGGTCTATCAACAACTAAAAATATATTTTAAAATATAAATAAAAAATAAAGTGGGCAGGGGACATAGCTAAGTGGTTAAGCACCTCTGGGTTCAATCCTTGGTATCAATAAAACGGGGGGGGGTGAGATTAATTAATACAAATAAGTCTATGCTGGGAGCCATCCATGAATTAAAATAATGTTGAAGCCATTAGACAGGAAAGTCTGATGTTGGGAACTCCCAGCAGCAATCCTGCTGGTTTGAGAACACCTGGTTCATATGGCTTCCTACATAGCTCCATCACAAGTTCAGCACATTATCTGAGATGGGGTGACCCATCTGAACCACACAGCCTTTTGGAGATGGGTGTGGCTTGTCAAAATGCCAATTAACCCATTTACTGCAAGACTACTGCCACACCCACCAAGAAGCAAGCACTGAACCAATACTACCAAGACTCCTTCCTCTGAAACCTTATCCCTGTTTTTGATGTACTCCCCTTTAAATACAGAATTGGGGCCATTTTTCAGTTGTTCAGTTTTAGTTCCTATCAGGACTGGAAGACCTAACAGATGCCCCCCTTTATATCTAATTTCTGGCTCTTTCTATTTCTTACTAATTATTTCAGACTTCTTAATTTCTCATGTGGCTCACACCTCCTGAGCAGAAACCTACCTTGGTGGGGTGCTAGGCATCCCACAATATCTATAAATTGCAATGATGATAGAACTAACAAAGACATCAAAGCAGTTAATAAAAATATGCCATGTTCACAAAAGTAGAGGAATATATGACTATGATGATGGGAGAAATGAAAGATATATGAATGACCAAATGAAACTTCTAGATATGAAAAATACAATAACTGAAATGGAAAATATGCTAGATGAACAGAAGCAGGTGCTAAAGAAAAAAATCAGTGAGCTTGAAGAAATAACAATAGAGCCAGGCATGGTCATGCATGCCTATAATTCCATCTACTCTGGAGACTGAGCAGGAGGATCACAAGTTCAAGGCTAACTTTGGCAACTTAGTGAGACACTGTCTCAAAAAAAAAAAATTGTAAAGGGGTGGGGATATAGCTCAGTGGTAAAATGCTCCTGGGTTTCATCACCAGTATTTTGAAGAAAAGAAGAAGAAATTAACCAAAATAAAACACAATTAGAATAAAAAAGAACAAAGTACCATTTACATATGGAATGGAAAGCAAAATGGATATATATAAAACAGGATCCCAGAATGAAAGAAGATGGTTGGAAAGAGGTTTAGAAAAAAATTTTTAAAAAAGATAAATAAAAAAATATTTAAAGAAAAAATGGTCACAAAATTTCCAAAATTGCTGAAAGTTATAAATCCACAGATTTGGAGCTTAATGAATCCCAAAGAGATTAATCAAAAGAAAATCACACCAAGTTTTTTCATAGTGAAAAAACTGAAATCAGTGATAAAAAGAAAATAAATATTTTTTCAGAAAAACTAGAGAGACAAGCAACCAGAAAAACAAGACACATTACTTACAGAAGAATAAATAGAAGAATGACAATAGATTCTATCAAAAACTATGCAAACCAGCAAGGAAAAATATCTTTAAAGTACTGACAAAAAAGTCAACATAAAATTATTTACCTGGCAAAACTATTATTAAAAAATAAAGACCTAGTTCCTCAAAAAGTTAAGCATAGAATTACCATATGACCCAATAAGTCAACACATATGTATATTATCAAAAGAATTGAAAATAGGAACTCTAACAGACACTTGTACATCCATGTTCATTGCAGTATTATTCAAAGTAGCTGAAAAGTAGAAATACTAATATGTCTGTCAACTGTAAGTGGATAAACAGAATGTGGCATATACATACAATATATCATCCACACAGAGGAATGAAGTTCTTATACATGCACAAGACAGATAAACCTTGAAAATATGATGCTAAGTGAAAAAAAAAGGAGAAACAAAAGGATGAATATTGTATGACTCTATTTATAATGAAATATCTAAAACAGGCAAATTCATAGACACAGAAAGTAGATTAGCGGTTATTAGGAGTAGAAGGAAAAAGGCAATGGGTAGTGTTGTTTCAGGTGTACAGAGTTTTGTTTGAAGAAAAAGTTTTGGAATTAGATAGAAATCATAGTGAACATTGTAACGGAAATGTCACTGAATTGTGGCATTGTAAAGAATGCCACTGAATTGTGCACTTAAAATCAGTTAGGGCTGGCTTGCCTTGCATGCACAAGGCCCTGAGTTCGATCTCCAGCACCACAAATTTTTTTATTTTTTTTACCAGTGTCAGAGCTGTCCATGGGCTATGTGTGGACTGTTGCGCATAGTAGCCTCCTGAGGGGATAGGTCTGCCATTGCAAACTCCCTGTAGCACCCCCTCAGGGATTGATCACCTGATGCAGGTGAACCTCCCCCTCAAGCTCTGCCTAAAATCCCACATAGCACCTGAGATGGGTGTGACCTGCCAAGATGTCAATCAACCTGATTGCTAAACATCCCAAAACAAGACTCCACTCTTAAAACCTTATCCCTGTCTTTGATGTACCCCTTAAATAAACCACTGGAGTCATTTTGTCTTTGTCTAGTTCAAGAACCCATGTGGACTAGATCTATCAGGGGCTTCGCTTTTGTAAATATATTTCTAAGTGTGTTTTATTATTTGTTAATTATTTGAGATAATAAGACTTACGGTGGCTTAATTATTTGTGATATTAAAATTTAGAGTGACTATTTAGGGTGGCTTGGATTCCTCTGGGTGGAAGAACACTCCAATGAGACGCTGGTTGTCTTCCCCTCGAAATACCAGAGAAATGAAAAATTGTCCTCCATTTGTGTCCTATGAATTGAAATGCATTCTGCTGTCATGTATAACAAGTTAGAACAAATAAATAAATTTAAAAAAAAATAGGGCTGGGCCTGGGGACTAAGTCTAGTATTGGAATATTTGTCTGGCATGTGGCCCTGAGTTCAAACCCCAGAACCACACAAGAAAAATTTGGTTAAAATGGAAAGGTTTATGATCAGCAAAATCCTAGCTACTCCTCAGCACCTCAAATAAATAAATAAATAATGCAAAGGATGAGAGAGCAAAAATCAGGGACATCATTACCATTTTTCTTCCTCCTCCTTCTATTCTTATTCTTCTAGGAATTAATATCAGGGGCACTGTACCACTGAGCTACATACCTAACCCTTTTTTTATTTTCTTTTTTTTTTTAGAATTTATCTGCTTATTTATTTATTTATTTATTTATGTTTTTGGTTGTTTATGGACCTTTATTTTATTTATTTATATGCGGTGCTGAGAATCGAACCCAGTGCCTCACACATGCTAGGCAAGTGCTGTACCACTGAGCCACAACCCCAGTCCCCCAGCCCTTTTTATTTTTTATTTTGAGATCGGGTGTCACTAAATTGCTGAGACTGGGTTTGAACTTTCAGTACTCCTGCCTCAGCCTACAGAATCACTGGGATTATAGGAGTGCACTGCCACACTCAGCCCATTACCAATTTTAATACTATAAACAATTGTGTGCCCCCTAAAATCCGATAACTTAGATGAGAAAGATAAATTCCCAAAAGGACTCACATTAGTGAAACTGACTCAAAATTAAGTAGAAATTTGAATGGAACTATAACAAGTAGAGAGAATAAATTGGTAATCTTAAAACTTTCCACAAAGAAAAGCCCAGACCCAGATGGCTTCCCTAGCAAATTCACCAAATATTTAAATAAGAATTAAGGCCAATCCTTCACAAACATAAAAATAGAAAATAGATGAGGGAGGAGTTGCCAATTCATTCTATGAAAATAGTGTCATCCTGATACCAAAACCAAAGGTACCACAAGAAAACTACAAATAAACTTTAATCAATACAGATGCAAACCCCCCACTCCCGGAGAAAATGCTAGCAAACAGCATTCAGCAAAGTATAAAAAGGATTATAAGTCACAATCAGGTGGGACTCATCCTAGGAATGTAAGGTTGGTTTAACATAAAAACTGACTAGTGGAATATGCCATATTGATGCAATAAAGGATAAAAACTGCATGATAGGGCTGGGGATATGACTCAGTGGTACCGCAATTGTCCAGCATGCCCAAAGCCTTGGATCCACCAGAAAAATAAATAAAACAAATGACCAAAAGGAAGACAGAACAAATAAAGTAGTCAAAATATAAGCCAATTTGGCCAGAAGTGGTGGCAAACACCTGTAATCCCAGCAAATCTAGAGGCTAAGGCAGAAGGATTGCAAGTTTGAGCCCAGCCTCAGCAACTTATAGAGGCCCTAAGCAACTTGCAAGACTCTGTATCAAAATTTTAAAAAAGAGGGGGGCGGGCACTGGGGATGTAGCTCAGTGATAAAGCACCCCTGCATTCAATTCTCCAGTACAACCAAAAAAAAAATAGAGGAGGACGAGGGAAAAGAGAAAGAGAAAGAAAAGGAATTTGCAATAAACTATGAATGGAACTCCAATATTCTGTCAAAGTTTTTATAAATAAATGAAAACACTTATGCCAAACATTATATATACTGATGAAATATTGAAAGTTTACCCTTTGAGAGTAGATACCTAGGGCTAGGGTATAGTTCAGTGGTAGAGTGCTTGCCTTGCACAGGGCCCTGGGTTGGAGCTTTAGTATCAACAAGGGAAAGAGAGAGTGAGAGTAGTATAACCACTTCCAGTTTTGTACTGGGAGATGTTAAGCTGCACAGTAAGAATTGACAAGCACATAAAAAGCATAAGAAAGGAAAAAACAAAACAGATTATGAGATTATGCACATGGGTTAGGGATATAGCTCAGCAGAACACTTACCTTGCACGGGAAGTTTTCAGCCATTATTTCTTCAAATACTCTCTCGGCCTTTCTCTCTTCAATTCTTTTTCTTTCTCTTTCTCAGACCTATAAATTTCCTTTTTTCTATCTTCAAGTTCATGGATTCTTCCCTCTACCTGTTCAATCTGTCTTTATATTACTTGGTGAATTTTTTGATTCAGTTATTGTTCCTTTCAACTCAATATCCTTTTTTTTTTTTTTAGGTTTTATATGACTTAGTTGATATATCCACTTTGTTCATACATAAATGTGACTTACTCTATATCTTCCTTTAGTTCTTTGAGTTGCCTTTAAAACAGTTATTTTAAAAACCCAAACAGTCATTTTAAAGTCTTTGTCTAAATAGATCTGCTATGAGGTCTTTTTCAGGGATGGCTCTATATATTTATTATTTTTCCTTTGAATATGCCTCACTTTCCTGTTTCTTTGCCTGATTTATAATCTTTTCACTAAAAACTAGACATTTGAAGCCAGGCATGGTGGCACAAATGCCTGTAATCTCAGCTACTTGGAAGCCTGAGGCAGGAGGATCAAAGTTCAAGGCCAGCCTCAGCAACTTAGTAAGACCTTATCTTGAAACAAAATAAATACATAAATACATAACTAAATAAATAGGTGGAGGGGCATGGGCCATAGCTCAGTGATAGAATGCTTGCCTTGCACATGTGAGGTCCTGGGTTTGATCCTCAGCACCACATAAAAATAAATAAAGACATTAAAATAAATAAATAAATAGTTGGAGATGTAACTCAGTAGAATAGTTCCCTCAATACCACAAAAAATAACAATAATAATAATAAATTACAAATTAGAACCATGAATGTAGTTTGTTTTTGTTTGGCAGTACTGGGGATTGAATCTAGCACTGGATCCTGGGTTGGATCTTCAGTATCAACAAGGGGAAAAGGGAGAGAGAGTAGTATAACCACCCCAATTGAATCCAACACTGGATTCAATCCCCAATAAAAAGGAAAAAGCAAAGAAAAACAAAACAAAAACCAAACCCCAGACATTTGAAACTAATAATGTAACTCTGGAAATCTGATTCTCTCCTTCCCCAAGGTTTTGTCATTATGTTGTTATTGGGGGTGGCAGGTAAAATTGTTGTGGGGTATATAGCTTAGTAGCATAGTACATGCCTAATATATATATAGGAGGTCCTGGGTTCAATTTCTAGCACTGCAAGGGGAGAAAAAAAAAAGTTGTATAGTTTAGCCAGGTGCAGTGGCACATGCCTGTATTCCCAGCTACCCAGGAGGCTAAGGCTGGAGGATCACAAATTTGATACCAGTCTGATGGCAACCCTATTTCAAAAAGAAAAAAAATTGTCATAGTTGTATATGTGCCAACAGTCAGTCCAAGATACAAACTTAAGTTCTTCTCATGTAATTTCTTTTTTAATATTTTTGGTTAATTAATTGATTTATTTCTATGTGGTGCTGAGGATTGAACAGAGTGCCTCATACATGGTAGGCAAGTACTGTATCACTGAGCTACAAACCTAGTCCTTCATGTAATTTCTTTCTTGACCCTGGGCATGCACTGTCAGTAATTTTTCCTGTATATGCAGTTGTTTTTGAATGCTCTTGTATTTAGTATCTGGCTCCCAAAAAAAGGGAAAAGAGGGGCTGAGGCTGTAGCTCAGTGGTAAAGTGCTTGGCCTCATATGTATGAGGCACTGGATTCAATCCTCAGCACCACATAAAAATAAATCAAGATACTGTGTGTTCATCTACAACTAAATACATGTTTTGGGGGCTGGGGCTATTGCTCAGTGGTAGAGTGCTTGCCTAGCATGGTTGAGGCTCTGGGTTCGATCCTTAGCACCACATTAAAAATAAATAAATAAATAAAGTTATTAAAAATATTAAATAAATAAATACATGTATTTTAAAAAAGGGAAAAGAGAAAAATGACAGGGGTGGAAAGAGTATTAACTCTTTATATCTCTGGAAGTCACTTCAGCTGGAGTGGGAGGACCTTGAAAAAGTAGTAGAAGTACAATAATGGACACTACCTTTTGTATTTCTGTAGTTAGCTCCTCACTATTATTGCTCCTGGGGCTGCTTTCTAGAGCCTGGAGTTACTGCTGGGGCTTGCAGATAGATGAGAGATTTGGCCTCACTTTGCAAACAGCCTTGGGTACACCTTCTCCTCCTCCTCAACCTCTTCCTCCTCTTCTTTTTCTAGTACTGACGCTTAAACACACATTACCACTGAGCTACATCCCCAGCCCAAGGAACACTTTCTCAGGGTCCTTGGCTCCCAGCCACTCTTTCTACTTTGTTTTTGTAATCCTCAGAAATCTCCCTTTGCTCCAACCCTCACTTTCTTCTAGATTTCTTTCCATCTTACCTATCCCAAGGAAATATAGCACCTCCTTAAAAAAAAAAAAAGATGAAATACAAGGATAGAAGTGCAACTTAATGAATTAATCTAAATCACTGCTCAACTCAAGGAAATTGCTTTTATGCCACTCCTAATCACCAACTCTTTTCCTCCTTGCTAAAGGCAACCAGTATTTTCATCTTGATTGGAATCGCTTCCTTTTCCTTCTTTGTCTTTACCTTGGAAGGGCTGGAGGTTCTGCGGTGAACATTATCGCTCATACAAGCCATGTTGCCTGCAGCTAGCTTTACTGTAACAGGTGTACTACCTCATGGATAACCAGTACAGACTAAAGATCAGAAGGCTTCACCACTCTCCAGAACCAAGGAGTTTCAAAAGAGGGTGTGTGTGTCTTATTCTTTTTGTATCCAGTTCTCACTCTCACTCAAAGAACACAGGGAATACATACAAGCAGATTCTCTTGCTGTGATTCCTGAAGTTTTTGAATGGAACTTTTGTTAAGGGTTCAACTAGTATTCTCAACTAATTCTTCAATTAATATTCTCTAGCTCCCTATGCAGTGAGCAAGAGCCCCCACCTACTGGCTACCTCAGTAACTGCAGACAGCATAAGCAAACTCGGGGAGCAAGAGGGATCTGAAAATTCAGTGGTCACCTAGAGATGTTGTTTTCCTGACAGCCATATTAGCATTGAACTACAATCCACCAAGAAAGAAAAAAAAAATCCTTTTATTGAGCAAGTGGCAGTGATGTAGTGCCTGCAATAACAGGGACTATGCTAAGTTCATTAGAAAAATTCTCAGTCCTTACAATAACCACCCTCTGAGATGACAGGGTACTCTCATTTTACATATGACAAAACAGAAGACAGAGGTTAGGGTTAGGATTAGGTTAGGGTTACCTTCCTAGTGAATGTTGCTAGAGAATTTGCTAAACTGCTTCATTAATGTAACACATCAGCTGCAGATAATGAACAAGTTTAGTTTTGCAAGGCCTAAAAGGAAAAGAAGTCTACTATAAAAAAACAAACCCCAAATCACACACACTTATACACACAAAAGTGTTAGGATGTAATTCAGTGGTGAAGAGCTTGTCCAGCATGCATAAGACCCTGGGTTCCATCCCCACTGCGGCAAATCAAAGAAAAAAAGCAAACAAGATAGGAAAAGTTTCCAGATATGTTCATAAAATGCAAAAGAAAAACAAGTGGCTGGGCATGGTGGTTTACGCCTATAATTCCAGCTCATTAGGCTGAGGCAAGAGGATTACAAATTTGAGGCCAGTCTCGGTAACACAGCCCCATCTCAAAAACAACAAAAAACACCCAGAAGCTGGGCATGGTGGTGCATGCCTGTAATTGCAGCAACTCGGGAGGCTGAGGCAGGATTCCAAGTTGGAGGACAGCCTCAGCAACTTAGTGAGAACGTTCCCAAAATAAAAAATATAAAAGCCTGGGGATGTAGTTCAGTGATAAAGTATCCCTGGGTTCAACCCCAACTATAAAACACCACCACCACCAGGAAAATAAGGTAGGCTTTGGTTTTTAAACAGTAAGATCACAATTGATTCATCTGGGGAGAAAATTGATAGATGTACATTGTATTCAATTATAAAATGCAAATACCAGAAAACCAAATATTTGCAATCCATGATAGATGGCTAATCTGCTTAATATATCAAAAAGCACAAATCGTTAAGAAAAATATAAATTAATTGAAATAAGGTACAGAGCTGGCTACACTAAATAGAAAAGAAATACCAATGATTAAATGTGTAAGAGAAATGTACATCCAATACAAACAGCAATGACATGGATAAACAAATATGGTAGATGCATACAATGGAATATTATGCAATTTGCTACAACATAGAGGATATTATGCTAAATAAAATAAACCAGTTACAAAAAGCCAAATACTATTGATTCCACTCATATCAAGTATCTAAAGTAGTCAAAAATCATAAAAACAAAGTAGAATGGTTGCCAAGGCTGGGGGAGGATTAAGAGTTTGATGGACTGGGCTGGGGATGTGGCTCAAGCGGTAGCGCGCTCGCCTGGCATGCGTGAGGCCCGGGTTCAATCCTCAGCACCACATACAAACAAAGATGTTGTGTCCGCCGAAAACTAAAAAAAAAAATATTTAAAAAATTAAAAAAAAAATTAAAAAAGAGTTTGATGGATATAGTTTCAGTTTTATAAAATGAAAAAGTTTTAGAAATCTCTGCACAATGTGAATATACTTGACACCTCTAACACTTAAAAATAGTTAAGATGGTAAACTTAATGTTTTACCACAAAACAAAGAGCCATAAACAAACCAATAACATGATAGTATTTTCATTTATCCAAGTAGCAGACATTAACATGGTAAGTAATGTTGGTTAGAAGGCAAGCAGAGGCACTTTTATGCATTGTTGCTAGAACTACAATTTAGGATGGTTTTATAGGGCAATAATGATCAACATGTTAAATGTACAATTGGGGGCTGGGGATGTGGCTCAAGCGGTAGCGCGCTCGCCTGGCATGCATGCAGCCCAGGTTCGATCCTCAGCACCACATACAAAGATGTGTCCGCCGAAAACTAAAAAAAAAAATATTAAAATTCTCTCTCTCTCTCTAAAATAAATAAGTAAATAAATGTACAATTGGTGCAGGTTGGTGGTAGAACCTTGCCAAGCATTCCTGAGACACTGGGTTCAATGCCCAGCACTGCCAAAAAAAAAAAAAAAAAAAANTTAAATTGATCCATGGCATTCACACCACACTAAAATTCTGCCTGTAACAGAACAGTGAATTTTATCCCAAAATATTGGGTAGGTCCATGCTGGCTGAAAGCTTCAGTCCCAGACACATGAATGAGAATGAACTAGAATGCATGCTCAACAGACTATACATATACATTAACCATTCTTTAAATTCCCCTTACTAGGGCTCTGAGGAAAGTAGGGGTGAATGTGGTCATGTACACTCACATGGGCAGAAGTCTTCAATTATAAAAATTCATGTGACCTTTTACCATGTCTTAAGCAATAATTAAGATTTTATCCGTGGGAAATCACCTCTGAAAATCACAACAAAAATCAATAAGAAATGATTTAATATAAAATGTACAAATTTCTTAGTATGAGGACTTCCACAGAACAGGAAGACTGGAACAACTAAAATGATTTTCTTAAAAAAACAACATTCTTCTTACGTTGTCCCTGATACTCAACACTCAAAAACAAATCTGTACAAAACTAGGAACAAAGAAAAGGACCAGAGAGGACGTTAATGTTGCAAAGTCTTAGGACCTACTCTAACCTTCTGTCCTCACCAAGACCCTCCACTAACAGTGCTGAGGGTTTCCAGGTCCACTTGAGAAGATGAGTGGCTTCCCATCATCATCCTTGTTTTACCTAAGGTGACCCCAGGTCACTCACTGTCAAACTTGACAGAATTGACCTGGACAGAAATAGAACCTCCCCGGTAGCTGCCCCGTTTCTTCTTGGTTTTCTCATGCCGGAAGGATTTGCCTTTGGTGAACTTCAAAACCTGATTGGCTCGCTCCCCCCAGTCTCCAGCTGCGCCTCGCTGGTAAGGAGAGAGAGGCAATTAACACACAGGACAATGCCAGGGCCCCCGTGTCTTCTCTTTCCACTCCCTACCCAAGACAAACTGAACCTGGAGGGCTTCAAATGCTTCCTTGAGCCTCCCCCACTTCCCAAGAATGGTAAACACCATCCCCTCTCACCTTGGCATCAAAGGAGTTATCTGCCACTCGTGAATCCACCTCAATTTCTTCCTCTCTGACCCTTCGGAATGGGGAAGATGATCTTTTTTCTCCCTAAAGAATTATGTAGGAAATTAAAGATGGGGTCATTTAGCGGCTGAATGGTGCCAGGGCAAACTGTAAAGATGATAGCATATTTTCCTTTTAAAGACTGGCTCCCGAGAAGAAAACAAGACAACTTACTTTCTTCCTTTTCGGAAATGTATTAGGAGTCTGAAGCTTAATCTTCTTGGCTTCAGGAGTTGCTGTCTCCTTGGTTGCCCCATTCTGCTTCCGTTTCTTTCCTGAACCTACAAAAGAAAAAGCCAGACTCAATAGTAGTTTCCCATTCCTCCTCAGAAATTATGCTGGGCCCAGGTCCTAACCCAACCAGGAAAGCAATAAAAACAGTAAGAAAACACACCATGTGTTGGCCCTGTTTCACTTTAGCCAAAAGCAATGAAAAAACAGAGATTTCTTACTAATTTTTTCTTTCCTTTTTTTTTTTTTTTTGGTACCGGGGATTGAACTTGAGCACTGAGCCACATCCCCAGCCCTTTTTTTACTTTTTAATTAAGAGACAGGGTTTCACTGAGTTGCTTAGTACTTCGCTTTTGCTGAGGCTGGCTTTGAGGGTCCACAACAGAAAACTGTTAGGCCTTCTCTCACTGCCCAACATCCAAAAGTATTATCCTGTCAGACATGGGGAACAAAACTGAGGACAGGTTCTCTGGATACAGACCTGGCTTGGAAACTGCCACTGTTGCCTTTTTCTTCTCTTCCTCCTCTTCTTCCTCACTGTCCTTGCCTAATTTTCCATTCTGGGCAGTCAATGCTGAGGTGCCATTGGCCTTGAGGGCTTGTTGTTTTGGAGTGCCCTTGCTCTTGGGTTTTTCTTCCTCTTCCTCACTGGAGTCATCAGAGGAAGAGCTACTGCTGCTCTCAGCCTTGACTTTCTTTACAGAGGCTGTCTTAGAAGGCGTTATAGCTCCTGCTGCCTTCTGGGGCTTCTTCTTAACTGGGGATTTAGATGTCTTCTCCTCTTCCTCCTCACTGCTGGAACTGTCTGAATCAGAGCTGTCCCCACCACTCTGAGGAGCCTGTTTAGCAAGGAGAGATGGTGCTGTTTTGGCAGTCACCTTGGACTTAGGGGTGACCACAGTCTTCTCTGTATTGTCCTCCTCACTGGAACTGCTCTCCTCCTCACTGGAACTACTATCCGCCTTTCTGGTCAGAGGCTTCTGGCCACTGCCTGCAGGTTGCTTAGTATTTGTAGCTGGCTTAGCCACAGGTGGCTTGACAGTGGCAGCTGGCTTACTTTTGGAATTCTTGATGGTACTAGCTGGCTGGGCAGGAGCTTCATTCTCAGAGCTGTCAGTGTCTAGACAGAGGAAAACAGAATGAACAGCTCCTCAAATCGAATTCAGGGAGCCCTATAGCAGCTGCACTGAGGGCCTCTGTATGCCTTACCTGAGCTATCTGAAGAGCTTCCTCCTGCCTTTTTTGCTGGATTTGGTTTTGTGGTTGCTTTGGAGATGACTGCCTTAGCTGGGGGTTTCTTCTCTTCTTCAGAACTTGAATCTAGGAAGAAATAACTGGCACTATGCTGGGTCCAGAATCCCAACCCAACCAGGAGAGAACTTGGGAGCACTTGACCAGTGAGCCACATCCCCAGCCGCACCCCCCCCCCCTTTTAAGACACAGGGTCTCACTGAGTTGCTCAGTGCTTCACTTTTGCTGAAACTGTCTGAGGATGGCTTTGAACTCTCAATCCTCCTGCCTCAGCCCCCTGAGCTGTTAGTATTACAGTCATGTGCCATCACACCCAACTTTATTTTCCTAATTCTTATAACCTCCCCAGACCCATTTTTAGGGGGAAGCAGCATCTCTGACTCACCAGATTCATCACTACTGTCTTCACTGCTTTCCACAGGCTGTACCTTCTCCACAGCTTTCTTGGGTGGCTGGGTACCCAGGGATTTCTTCAGTGGTGGAGCAGAAGGTGGGGGGACTGAACTGTAGGGACCTTGTTAAAAAATGATATATACAAGGGCTGACTCAGGCGTAACACTTGCCTAGCATGCACAAGGACCTTAGCTCAATCCCGAGTCTAGGTTATACACAGCACTGTGACATCCTCCTTACTTTCTTAGATTCCTAGCTCTGGGAGAAGCTAGCTGTCATGTCATGAAGGCACTCAAGTAGCTCTAAGGAAAGGTCCATGTGGTGACTGCAACTAAGCACTGGCCAGTCATAAAGCTTGAATTCCCAAGTCCAATCACCTGGTTTTTTCTTAATGGGTTTTTTCTCTTCCTCTTCCTCCTCACTGGAGGAATCTTCACTGCTAGAGCTCTTCTGTGCAGGGGTGACAGCTGTTTTCACTGGGACTTTGGCTACAACTTGCTTTTTAAGTACAGTCTGTATCGAGAGAAAAATTGATAACCAGAGGAAAATACTGAGCCAAACAATTCTGCTTGAGAATGAAGACTCTCCCATCCCCCTGGCCACTTCTTCCCTGAGAAAAGTTAGAGCCCAGAAAAGGTATATCACCTTCTTGGTGATGGCTGTTGCCTTCTCCTCCTCTGAGTCATCACTGCTACTGCTGCTGCTGCTGCTGCTACTGCTGCTGACTGCTTTGCCATTGGTTACTTTAGGATCTACTCGAGTTGGTATGCCTGAGAAGAATCATTTAAATAAATCCTCTGAAGTCTTTCATTTCAGCCTCTATTCAGACAAGCTCTTATAAATATAACCTAACCTTTATCACAAAGAAAACTATAGAAGTCTTCTTTAAAAAACAAACAAAAAACCCCACACTGTTCATGATCACCTCCTCTAGTTCAATAACCAATACCATTTCAATCTGGTGTCTAATGAGCAATTTTAATACCAGTCCCCAGGGCACTCTGGTCCCTGGCCTTTTTTTTTTTTTGGGGGGGGGGGACGGGGGGGTCACTGGGGCTGTTAATCCACCGGGTTCCGACATCCCCTGAGC
>NW_025999999.1:7565582-7570071 GCF_001458135.2 Marmota marmota marmota | reverse complement strand
TCTTTTTTTTTTTTTTTTGTATTGGGGAATGAATCCAGGGGTGCTTTACACTGAATCACATCTCCTTCTAAGTTGCTGAGGCTGGCCTCAAACTTGCAATCCTCTCAGCCTCCAAAGTTGATGGGATTAAAGGAGTGCGCCACCATGCCTGGCACTATCAAAGTCTTTCCAAATGTTCATTCCTTTTACTCTAGTATTGCATTTAAATCTAAGAATTTAATCTTACACTGAAACAGGGGCACAAACACTAATACAAGCTGGTATCTGATACAATGTGGATTACCCATACCAAACCACTAGAAATAAGCCTCCCAGAGAAGAGTGGTAAGTGTGATATATTCAGTAAAGAACTGCATTCAGCTGGGCGAGGTGGCAGACACCTGTAATCCCATCAACTTGGGGAGGCTGAGGCAGGAGGATCAAGTGAGTTCAAAGCCAGCCTCAGCAACAGTGAGGCTCTAAGCAACTAAAATACAAAATAAGGCTGAGGATGTGGCTCAGTGGTCAAGCGCCCTTGAATTCAACCCCCCCTCCCAAAAAGAACTGCATTTAAAGGTGGGCATGGTATTACGTACCTATAATTCAAGCTACTCAGGAGGCTGAGACAGCAGAATCACTAGAGGTCAGCCTAGGCAACTTAGTGAGATTTTGTCCCAAAATAAAATTTAAAGTCTGAGGATGTAGCTTAGAGGTTGAGTGCTTACACAGCATGTGGGAGGCCCTGGATTCCATCCCCAATACTGCTAAAACAAATAATTTTATTCAGTTATTAATTAAACTGATAACTGCAAAAAATGGCAAGGTTTTACAGTATGCAAATAAGTAAATCTCATAGGCTAGGGATATAATTCAATGGTAGATAGACTGTGTGCTTAGCATGTGTAAAGGCCTCAGTTCAATACCCAGCATCAAAAGAAAAAAAAAAGTACAGGCTTAGTGACAGCCAGGTAGAGATGAACTCACCTCTGTAGTTATTACTATATTACTCTCAGCAAATTAATCTCTCAGACTCTTTTCTTCTCCATAAAAAGGAGATAGTACTACACATTTTATTAAATTGTTGGGAGACTATGCAATAATACACAGAGAGGGCTTAGCATCCAGAAACAGTATCTGGATTTTTTCTTTCTTTCTTATTTTGTACCAGGGATGGAACTCTGGGGCACTCAAACATTCAGCCACATCCCCAGCCCTTTTTTGTATTTTATTTAGAGACGGTCTCGCTGAGTTACTTAGCACCTGGCCTTGCTGAGGCTGGCTCTGAATTTTTTTTTTTTAAAGGGTCTTAATAAAGCAATGGAATTTCTGAGATGGAGTTAGGTTTTCCTCAACTGCCAGGGTTAAGGCAGTATTGTATTTTTTTTTTTTTTAAAGAGAGAGTGTGAGAGAGAGAGAGGGAGAGAGAGACAATTTTTCCATTTTTCGGCGGACACAACATCTTTGTTTGTATGTGGTGCTGAGGATAGAACCTGGGTCGCACGCAGGAGAGCGCGCTACCGCTTGAGCCACATCCCCAGCCCTGAATTTTTTTTTTTTTTAATATTTATTTTTTAGGTGTAGATGGACACAACACAATGCCTTCATTTTCTATGTGGCACTGAGAATCGAACCTGAGTCCTGGGAGTGCTCTATGGCTGAGCCACAATCCCAGCCCTGGATTTGAACTCTTGATCCTCCTATCCCAGCCTCCTATGCTGCTGGGATTACAGGCATGCACCACCACGCCCAGTGAGAAACAGCATCTGGCTTTTAGAAGTCCTTCATAAAGTTAGTGACAAAAACTAACTCCAGCTGGCGCAAAGCTGGGCAGGATTGCGGGATTGCCGGTCCAAAGTCAGCCTCAGCAACAGAGAGGCTCTAAGCAACTCAGTGAGACCCTGTCTTTAAAATAAAATACAAAATAGGGCTGGGGATGTGGTTGAGTGCCCCTCAGTTCAATCCCTGGGTAACCCCTCCCCCAACAAAAGGAATACTAACTCCAAAATGCCCAATTCCATGCACACTGCCTAACAGTCAAAACAGTTCCAATAAGAAAGCAGTTAGATCACATAGAATAGATTCCAGATTAAGGTAGTCCTTTATACACTAATTTGATCCTCTACTTTTGCAGCCTGAGTCTGTTTCAAAAGGACAAGTTTACTTTTAGTTATCCTATCATTCCCAGGAATTCTACTCTATGCTCCTCAAGGTGTTCCTCATGCAAGCATAACTCATGTTTTTTGAGATGTAGATTACAAGTCTTTCATATTCCTGATCATCTTGTTCTCACAGGTGTTTGGAGCACCATAAATTGCCGTAACTAGGATAACAGTTGTCACTCACTCCCTACTTTCTGTGCACAAGAACTGGGGCTGTTACTTTGTATATTTATCTTACTGAAACTTGCAAAAATCCTAAAAAGTGGATGACATTTCTGTAGGAAAAAAAAAAAAACAGACTAAGAAAGGTTAAGCGAGTAGCCAGGATTATAGATCTAAAAAGTGACAGTTCTGGTCCTAAACCTAGATTGTAACGAAAATCCTAGCCTTCATTTTTGAAGCAATTTCATTTTACTCCCAAGTCCCAGCTAAGTGCCATCGAGGGTAAGGTCAAACCACGTTTTGTTAGGCGAACACAAAGTCCCCCACAAAGTCCGTGCCCGCTGTGGGACGCATCGCTAGCTCCTCTCCGCACTCTGCCAGCCATGTGACCTAGGCCACGCGTGACCCACGCTGCCGCCGCTGCCTGAATCACCAGGAAAAAGCAACAGGACTCTGCGCTATCTAGTTAGAAGGCGCCGATGCCCCCGGCTTTCTCCCATCACTCTGGATAGGTCGACACAAGTCTCGTAGACAACTGGACTGGCGGACCCAACCGACCTCCCCGAAAACCTAAACCATGTCAGGGCCTGAAGCCTTGGGGTCATCCCACCCCAGAACGTGCCCCAAGCCAAGAACTTACAGCGCCTGTCGCTTTGGCGAACTTATTTGCCACCTCCGAGAGTTGGTTATCACGCAGAAAGCCTAGCACTAGGGGATACAGGTCGCTGGGAATCACGCGGCGCATGCTGGAGTCCGCCATTCTCCCGGCAAAGCGCGTCACTACCGTTGCCGACGCAGCACGCCTCAGGAACTCAGGAACTCTACGGGGGAAGAGGGGCGGAATGAAGGGTCCAGTAACCTCCCTGCTACGCGCGGGCGTCTGCGGAAGAGGTGGGGCTCAACAGGGTAGTCCCACCTTCACCCCGGAAGTAGAGTCAAGGCGAAAGCTATTTCGGGTCCCACGCCTGCCGCCATGTTGGTAAGGGCGGAGCCCAACTGTAGCGTCTTCGTGGAGGCGGAGCTCTGACGTCACTGGTCTTGCTCCTGGCCGTGGCGGGAAAACTCCGGACTTCCCGCGCGTTCTTTGCTGAAAGTATTTTTTGTACTTTTTTTTCGGTACTGGGGAATGAGTCGTTGAGCTGCATCCCCAGCCCTTTTTTAGTTTCGCTAAATTACCCAGGCCGGTCTTGAACTTGCTATCCTCCGACTTCAACCTGAGTTGCTGGGATTACAGCCTAGGGCCTTTACGCCCGGCTGGCAACAACGGTTTCTCTCGCCCCACCGGCTTTGAGTAATTAATGGATGGGAGGGCAGTCCTTGGCCTCTCTTGTGGTCATAATGTCTCCTAACAGCTTCCACTCCCGCTCCAACCCAGGAGATCCTGTCTGACACACCACCCCGCTTCCAGATTCCTGCCTATGTTATAGAGGAGCATCGAGTTACCCAAAAGTTTTATTCCCAAAGCTGCTCCTCCCTCAGTCATTATTTGCCTATAAAACAACCCTATCCCCCTTCATTTATTCATCCTTAATTCAGTTCAAAGAAGGCAGAGGGGTCATGCAGCAAACTTGAATATCACAATAATCCAATTCAACTCCCTTGTGTATCAGAGTTCACACTGACCTTTTCCTTTAGGTGATAACAATGTCCATCAGCCATTTTTCAGGTCACATTAGCAAGCAGTCAACGACCTGTTCAATCTTACCTACTTTCCCATTAATATTCCCCAAGAAGGATAAGGAACCATTTCTTCGTGGGACACCCTTCTTTGCCTTTCTCCAAACAGGAACTCCTCTCTCCTGGAGAGAATTCCTACATCTCCTGCATCCCTCTCAGAAAATTTTTAACCACATGTATTCTTTAAAACATTCAAGCATTCATGAATGATGATACATGCTTGTAATCCCTGTCACTCAGGAGGCTGAGGAGGACTGCATGTTTAAGGACAGCCTCAAGAACTGATGAAGTCCT
This sequence comes from Marmota marmota marmota, assembly GCF_001458135.2. Classification (NCBI taxonomy): domain Eukaryota; kingdom Metazoa; phylum Chordata; class Mammalia; order Rodentia; family Sciuridae; genus Marmota; species Marmota marmota. The sequence goes on along the minus strand of NW_025999999.1, from coordinate 7,565,800 downwards.
CAGGAACTGAGGCCCTGTCTCAACATTTAAAAAAGGACAGGGTGGTGGGGGTCAGATGTGGCTCAAGTGGTAGCAAGCTCACCTGGTATGCAAGGATCGCTGGGTTCGATCCTCAGCACCACATAAAAAATAAAATAAAGATGTTGTGTCCACCGGAAACTAAAAAATAAATATTAAAAAATTCTCTCTAAAAAAAAAAAAAAAAAAAAAAAAAAAAA
>NW_025999999.1:7538632-7564028 GCF_001458135.2 Marmota marmota marmota | reverse complement strand
GGGGGGGGGTACTGCTGGGGATCATACCTGCTTTGAATACACAATCTTTTTTTTGCGGGGGGTGGGTGGGGGGTTTTTACTAGGGATTGAACTCAGGGCACTCTGCCACTGAACTACAGCCCCAGCCCTTTTATTTTTTGAGAGGGTTCTGTTAAATTGCCCAAGTTGGCCAGGAACTTGTAATCCTTCTGCCTCAGCCTCCTGTAACTGTGATTATTGGTGTGGGCCCAGAAAACTGACTGAAATGCAGAATCTCAAGAAACCAGAATCTGCATTCTAAAAAGATGACCATGTGATTCAAATGTCCTTTCAAATTTTAAGAAGCACTGTCCTGACTTATTAGACAATACACCCCAGGAGCCACTTTCAAATCCAGTAGGATTTTCCACCTCACCAGAAAGAAGTCCTAAGAATTCAATAGAGGTAAGCAGATCCCTGATTGTGTTCACAGGAAAAGTGAAATACCATGTGGCACTAGCACCATAGAAAGAAGTACAATAACGCTTGGGAGTTCTCTCTAGTTCATATTTATTAGTCTGCATAGTGATTAAGATGTTCCAAACACTTGGGGAACCCCTCAGTCCCAACCATCTGACATAGGAATGCAAATTAACTTGTTTCAACACCTGTTATAAAAAGAAAAAAACAAATACCCCTTTAAAAAATTGATTTAACACATTTTTTTTATTTCACTTTTTTCCATTTCTTTATAAAACAGTCATCTCCTCACTAGCAGCTCTCTCCCCTAGAGTTGGGGAGGTGGGTGGAGGAGGTTGGGCACCTCCAAAGAAAAAGGGAAGGGGAGAAGAGCCCAGGGTTACCTCCGGAGGTTCTTCTGGGCCTGTTTCAACAATGTGTCAAAGTCAAGAGAGTCAAATTTACTCTTTACAGGAGCAGGGTCAAAGTCTTCCCGGTTGGAGTCTACAAAAGTAGAGAGAGATGAATATCAAGGTCGCTGACCATACTTCCCAACCACAGGGTTCTCAATGCCAGCCATCATATATCCAAATCGTGAATGGGGCTAAAATGGCCCCAATTTTAAATCAAAGAGGTAAAGGAGAGCCCTCACTTCTTCCCTCACCCCAATCCTTAAGTTATTTGTATGTCCAATGAGAAGTCTGCCTAGGTCCACTCTCAAGGATAGGAACCCTTTTGGGGAACAGATATAGTATGTATGCCAAAACTTCAGGCCCTCCCTTTACTCACCAAGATCAGAATAGCTCCTTTTGCAGAATTGCCTGCGGCCCCCAAAACAGAGATCAAAGGGCTGCTCATCTGCTTGGCGCAGCTTATGGCCACTCTCGATGGCTGCAAATGCCTCCTCAGCATAGCGATAAGTGACGAAGCCATAGTTATCACTGGTGGGGAGAGCCATTTGGGCACATTAAGAAGACATAGTAGGACTGGGGTTGTGGCTCAGAGATATAGTGGTTGCTTAGCATGCATGAGGCACTGGATTTGATCCTCAGCACCACATAAAAATAAAATAAAGATATTATGTCCACCTAAAACTCAAAACATAAAATATTAAAAAAAAAAAAAGAAGGCATAGTACCCAAGAATATAGAGGTGGTTCTCAATGCCCAACGGCCCTCTGATAGTAGAAATAAAGGAGCCCCATATTGCCAGCACACCAGAACAAGGAAGCAAGACAAGAAACATTAAGGTAGACAAATGGGACAGTAAGGATATCCTGACCTTGGACCCAAACTTACCCTTGGACTCGGAAATGGATGGTGCACTCCTCAATCTCCCCAAAAACAGAAAACCTCTGTTTCAGCTCTGACCGAGTCATGCGGCCAGGTATCTTCCCAATGAAGACTACCCTTCTTTCTTCCTGTATTGGGTATCAAGGAAAGTGACAGAGTGAGCAAGAGCTGTAGCACAGATGGTTCTCTGAGCTCTTGGCTCAGGACAAGCCCTCTTCTCCCATGACCTGCTCCTCTACTCACTATTGCACGCTCCTTCTGCAGCACTCTCTGCCTTTGGTAATGGTCATGTGAACGGTAAGAGCTGTACCTGACAAGAGAAGATGTTGTCAGCCCTCCAAACACAAGACAACTCAAGACTCAGAACTTTTAGGCATCTGCATCCCAGAGTCACTGCCTCAGGAAACATGCTCACCGCCGCCTCCTGTCACTTCTCCAGCGGGGGGATGGGGAGCGAGAGCGGCTTCGGGAACTAGATGATGAGGATGAGGAAGACGAAGATGATGATGATGAAGAAGAGGAAGAGCATCTTCTGGAACGTCCAGAGGAACTGCAGCTGGACCTAGAGAATTAAAGGGCACATGGAAATGCTAGGAGTGGTACAAGTATAGTCCATTTACCTTAGCCAGGTCCCAGCCCTGCCTCTGTCAGGAAGCTCAGGAACAAAGATAAAGCAGAGCAGAGGAGTCTAGATCATGGATGAAAAAACAGAGGTCCTTCATGGAACTTTACAATATCTGGAATGTTTGAGTGTGTTTTGTCAAACATCATGTTTATTTTCAACTATGCAACAGAAAACTGAAAAAACATTTTTTAAAAAAATTTTTTAGTTGCAATTGGACACGATCTTTTGTTTTTTTTTTTTAATGTGGTGCTGAGGATCAAACCCAGCGGCTCGAATATGCTGGGCAAGCACTCTGCCACTAAGCCACAACTCTAGCCCCTGAAAAACATTTAACAAATCAGAAAGAGGAAGAAAAATAACGGGAGACTCAAGAAGATAAAGGTCTGGCCCTAGTTCTCATAACCAGCTTTATCTGTGGTGCTGAAACCTGGCCGGGGTCTCTGAGTGATAAATGCTTCCCAACCATGTCTCAGGAATACTGTGACCATGACTTAAAGGGAGATGACTGTGTTAGACCTATAGTAGGGGCCATTTCTGGAGATATGATCACTGCCAAAACCCAAGAATTCCTTATTGAGTAAGTAGAAAACTTGGATCTGTTACTGAGAAAAAAAAAGATACTGCCAAGAAATAAATGAGGCTACAGTGACATCCCAAGGAACTGTCCCAGACACTGTCCTCAACAGATGATTAAATGAAGAAATGTTTCCCATTAACAATTAGCCCTTTATCCCACGTACCACCAAGAAAATACCACAAATGAGGACTCATAACAGTATGTGAAGAAAGATATAGTCAAGATCAAACCCAAAGTCTCCCCAAGGCATGTCTCAAGGAAAATAGGAGACTGAGGACTACCCCAAACTCCTACAGGGGATAGAAGCTATAGTTTCATAGCTTTCCTCTTTCAACAACCCACAAAAGGAGAGAAGACAAAGGCCAAAGACAGAAATAGAAGACTTTGTGCCTGAAAGTACCCAAGCCAATGTGTAAAAACTTTCAAAGTAAACCAGAGAAGACAGTGCATGAACTTCCTAAATGGAGAGGACCTAACAGGCCATCAGAGCTCACCTTCGCCACCTCTTGTGTGGGGGGGAGAGGGACCTGGACCGGGATCGGGATGAGGAAGACGACGATGAGGAAGATGCTTCACTGGTCCGGTTGGACCCAGAGCTGACAGAAAGGCTGCTGCGGCCACGACGGCCCTGCCAGCCCCGGCTTGGGGGACTGGCTGACCTGCAGGCTTTTCGGTAACAGCGCAATGACCGCTGCTTGGTTGAGGGCTCAGGGGGAGTCCTAGTGTTCATGTCATTCCGGCAGGGTGAGGCCTCAGGAGACAGCAAGGCAGATGGGGCAAGGCAAGGCGCTGAGGGATCTGCCTGCTCATTGCTAGTCCTGTGATCAAGTGGCTCCTGGGAGGCAGTTATGCATGGGAAGAGGGGAGCAACTGGGCCCAGGGATAAGACAGGTTTGATGGTGATGTCCTGATGTCGTTTGACATTCCATCGGGAGCCCACCTCTGGAATGACTAGGGCAGGCATCTTTTTTGGGGGTGTCCTGCTCCGGACACAATAGTCATGGTCCCCAGAGCCCACATGGACTGGACTAGGGCCATGGACCCCATCTTGGAGGCAGGCTGCAGCTGGATGTTTGGCCTCTGTAACTCCTTCAGGCTTCAGGGTTCCCTCCTGGGCGGTGGACTTAGGAGATTTGGCTTTGGCCAGCAGTGAGACGGCAGCCAAGGGCTTCCATAACTGATGGGGAGGGGTAGCTGGAGGGGTGAGCCCTGTGGGGGGGGAGGGAGGATGGAGATAGCAAGGTGAGATCCGATTCTACACTTCCAGATACCATCTCTAGGCTCCAGAGACCCCACTTCTCACAAAAGTACACAAAGGATGGTCAACAGCCCAACTTCTCCCATTGTTTCAACTGCTCCTTACCCCATGTTCCCCATCTTGGGAACCAGCAATTGAAAACCCAAATAGCCCAGGTCTTCCTAATCCCTCATGCTCTCAACTACCCAAATGTAGCTGGTGACCAGGTTTTATCTGACCTGCCTCTCCATCCTTAGATCCACTTCCTCCACCCAGCACTGCCTAACTTCTAGGCTGCATCTTGCTTGAACTCATAAAATAACCTTATCTCTCTGCTTCCAGCCTCATACCTGCCCACCCTTCTACAATCCTGCTGGATATACCATCTAAATACCAATATATTATTTCTTCAATACACAGGATAAAGTCCAAACTTAACATGGCATTCAAAATTCCCAAAATCAATCTCCTATTTACCACTCCAGTTTCATCTCTTGCTTTTGCTCTACCCACTACCTTGATCATCCACTATGATTCAGGTGAAACTGAGCCATTCACAATTCCCCAAAACATGGCAGGCTGGTTCTGATTCTTCAATTCACTCCAGCTATTCCATTTGCTTAGACAGCCTTGTCCCCTAAATCTACACCTGATTGATATCAATGATATTCTCAAGCCTGAGCTCAAGAGATAACTTTCTATATAACCCTTCCCTGAATGCCCACCTCAGTTCTCACTGAAAACCACAGGCTTCTTTCACATATCACCTTGGATACTCAATACGCTCATTTGTTTACATATCTGACTCCTACCTAGACTGTGAGCACCTCAAAGAAGAAGATCACATCTCTGTATCCTCCATGCCTATATACACTTGATGCAGAACAGACACTGCACATGTTTGCTGCACAAACTAGTCATAGGCAGAGTTCCCCAACCTGAACCCACCTGCCACGTTGGCCAGTTCTGGGGCTTGTAACCGGTCTAGGGGTCTCTTCTCCTGGGGAGTGTCAACGCTGCTGGCAGGGGGAAAAAGGGAGAGGCTGGTTCATTGCCTCCTCAATATTTTATACATCTGCTTTCCTCACAAAGCAAGAGGAGAGGGTGAGTGCAGAGAAGAACAGGATGCACAAATTGCCCCCATTCATCCTCTTCCAACACAAAAGGGATCTTTAGTGACTGAACTGTACACTGAATTTTAACTCAGCTCTGCCCAATTCCAGGAGGCAGGCTGACTATGACCTTGAATACCCCCATATCTTCTTCAAATCAGGAAACTTGCCTACCCAGCTCAAACCAACCTAAAACCAACAGAGGGGAACACACTTGGCAAAACAGGATGGTATACCATGTACATGAAAAATGAAAAAGACCTCTCATTTCTGGAAGACTTCTCCAAGGAGTCAGGGAAGCCATAGTCATTAATACCTCCCCCCACTTTAAATTATTCCCTCACCTGCAATTAGCAAGCTTAAAAAGTCTATTAAATGCAAGAAAGAAATCCCAAAAGGCATAACTTCCCAGATGATGATTAATAAAGCACCTGGAATCCCCAATTTGAATCAGCTGGTGGAGAGTACACACCCTCCCACTCAGCACTACCCAAGATAGTCCTGGTCACAAAAAGCAGGGCAGGGGGTGGAAAAACTGGGAAGAGGGTAGAGCTGATTTAATGTCCCTGCAAAAGAGGTATCCAGCCGATGGTCCTGGAGCACTGGCCAGAATGCTGACCAATAGCTATAGGGTTAATTCACATATCTCCATACTTACCCTGAGTTTCCTACAGCCAAGGTGTCAGCAGGAACTGGAGGAGGGCACTCCTTTTTGGCTGCAAAAAAACCAAACTAGTTAAAAAGCCCAACCAGCTGTTCCAGACTGAAGTGGCAAAGAAGGGCTTACTCTGAGGCCCAAAGAAAGTCTACTTTGTGCTGGGAGCAGTGGCGCACACCTATATCCCAGCAGCTCAGGAGGCTAAGATGGGAGGATCTCAAGTTCAAAGCCAACCTCAGCAACAGCGAGGCGCTAAGCAACTCTGTGAGACTCTGTTTCTAAATAAAATATACAACAGGACTGGGGATATGGCTCAGTGGCCGAGTGCCCCTGGTACCCAAAATCAAAAAAATAAAAAAAGAAAGTCTACTTTGTCTGCTCCTTGATGGGCTCTCTCCAAAGATTCAGTCTCCTCTACTGGGTACCAAGGTACTGTGTTTAATCTGTTCTCTGCTCAGAAATACACATATCGCCAGGCACAGTGGCACACACCTACAATCCCAGCAACTCAGGAGGCTGAGACAGGAGGATAGCAAGGTCAAAGACAGCCTCAGCAACTTATTAAGGCTATAAGCAAGTGAGACCCTGTCTCAAAATAAAAAATAAAAATGGCTGGGGATGTGGCTCAATAATTAAGTGCCTCTTGGGTTCAACCCCCAGTACAAAAAGAAAAAAAAAAAAAGGGAAAAGAAATATAGTCCAAATTTATAAGCTTACCATTGAAGGTTCTACATAACCTGCCTACCTAAATTCCTAGCAGCACAGCCTACTTTGTGTGTGGGTTGTGGTGGGGATTAAACCCAGGGCCTTGTGCATATTAAAAACACATATTCTTGGGCTGGGGATGTGGCTCAAGCGGTAGCGCGCTTGCCTGGCATGCGTGCGGCCTGGGTTCGATCCTCAGCACCACATACAAACAAAGATGTTGTGTCTACTGAAAACTAAAAAAAATAAATATTAAAATTCTAAAAAAAAAAAAACAAAACAAAACACATATTCTCCAACTAAACTACATCCCTAGTTCATAGCCTACTCTTGTCCCACACTTGTATTTTCTACTTTGCCTTGTATTATAGGTATTTGGTACTAACTCAGTAGTCATATCTGCATATTCTTCTCCCCAATTAGACCATAAGCTCCTTGCAAACAGGAGCCTCCACAGCACCTAGAGCCATGCCTTCCAAATACACTGTGCAGCTGGGCATGGTGGCACATGCCTATCATCACACTGACTTGGGAACTTCAAACAAGAGGATCACAAGTTTGAGGCCAGCCTCAACAATTTTAGCAAGGCCCTAAGCAACTTAGCAACCCTGTCTCAAAAAATAATCCTAACCAACCTGGAACTCGCTATCTGGCCTTTTTTTTTTTTGTTTTGTGGTGCTAGGAATCAAATCCAGGGCATGCCAGGTGAACGCTACCACTGAGCTACACCCCAGCCCCTCCATCTACTCTTTTAATATTTGCCATGCGTACCACCATTATCCCTAGCTTAAGATTACTGTCATAGTTGAAAATTATCTCCCCATTCCAATTAGGGGGCTGCTGTAGTAGCTGAGACTACTGCTCCCATCCAATCTAACTGAAGCAACAAGGCTGAACCCAAAGGAAGTAATAATAAAAAAGAGTAAGAACCAAACTATCCAGGTTCCCTCACCTTCTGATTTTTCAAACTGCTCCAACAGACTGGACAAGTCTGATGCCTCAATTCCTGTGGAGACACACAATCAAGAATTAAAAACAGGTCCTACAAATTCAAGTCCCAAGAAGACCCCAATCACTCCACTTCTCCCTTTACATGCCCCTTGCCCACTATACTAAGTGATCCAAGGAACAGCACAAAGCTTAAATGAGTGAAACCAACCCAGAGCTCTGCTTCTGAAAACCCTCCAAAGATACCAACAAAGCTACCTCATCAAGATGGTTTATCCTGTTCTACAAATACTCCCAGGCAAAACCCTGTACCCTTTCACACAAACTGCACTGTGTGCCACTCACCAATCTCACTGATGAAAGCCTGTACCACATCCTCAGGACCCTGGGTACGTGGGGTGGGCAGGAAGGATAGTTTCCTTAAACGGGCTGGGTGGACAGCAGGCAGCTTGGGGACAATGCTCTGCCTTGGTAAGGGAACAGCCTTAATAGCAGAAGAGGAGGGCTTTTCCCTAGGCCTAGTCTCCTGGGTCTCGGGCTTTAGCCTCTCTGATGCAGGCTCCTCAATAGCCACACACTCAGGAGACAGATATGGTGGAGCCTTGATCCTGGGGCTCTGTACCAGGGACACCTTGTGTTTCAGATGGGGAGATGCAGGCACTGGCTTGACCTCCACTTTGGTGGGCTCTATTTGTGGAGCTCCATGGCCAGCTGGCCCAAGACTGAGAGATGGAGCCATAGGTGCAGGAGGTACATTTTCAGGAGGACCAGCTGGAATGCTACTGGGCTCCACCTTAGGTTGGAGAACAGCTCTCCCAACAGGAGCTGGAGGCAAAGGAGGTGGGGGTACAGCAGACCAGAATGGAGGGTGTTGTAGCCCTGGGCCCCATCCCATGGGCCCATAAGTACAACTGGAGTTGTAAGGTGAGACAGGGGCTGGAGGGGGTACCCAAGGCACATTGCAAGCAGGAGGCACAGCATAGGTGCCAGGAGTACCAGACACTAGGGGCACCGTTGGTGGGGGAGGCAGACAAGGATACCCAGAAGGGGACACAGGGGGATAGCAAGGCCAGGGTGGCACAGGGGCATAATGAGTATAGGGATCAGGTGGCACTGGTCCCACAGACCCTGGAAGACCAGGAGGTGGCAAAGGAGGTGGGGGAATATTGGGGACCCTTTGTCCACTTGCAGGAAGAGGCAGCATGGGGGGCATACCCAGCCCACCTCGAGGGAAAGGCAAAGAAGTGAGCACTGTGTGAGGCATGGGCCCAGCAGAAGACATGGACTGCACAGGAGAAGGAGGTCTTGCAGGCAGTGGCATCTCTTGGGATGGCACCACCTGTTCACTGGAAGTTAAAACCATAGGCTTGTTTGCAGATGGCTCAGGACTAGGAGAAGCAGGGCTGGGACCCACAGGCCCAAAGCAAGCCTCAGGAGGAGCGTCAGGACTTCTCTGCGGAGTTGTCTTCTTGGCTGGGGCTGGTGGGATGACAAGACAAGGGATATCTGCCAGCCCTGTGGGGGTCTCTGGGAGGCTGGGCCACTTCCCAACTGGAGGCTGGGAACTCTTCTCTTCTGCCTCTGCTTGCCGTTGCTGCCTTCGTCGTCGGTATTCAGATAGGCTGAGTGGCCGTGGTCTGGCTTCCTGGGCTGTGGCATTAGTACCATTTTCCACCTTCAGAGGACCTACAACCTCCTTGACTTCAGGGATGATGGTCTTTGGGGGCTCTGAGGACTCTGAATCCACGAGGAGCTGAGTAGCTGGGCTTCCCTGGGCTGATGATATTGCACCACGCCTGGGGTCTGTTGGTCGGGACTTAACCAGCACAGAATCAACTGGAGCCAGGTCCCTGGGAACAGAGTCAACTGGCACAGGGTCAGCTAGGACAGCTTCAACTGATGACGAATTATCTGAGATAGGAACATCTACTGCAGGGTCAACTGCTGCCGAGTCAGCCAGGGCTGGGTCAGTCAACACTGGGTCAGCTTGGAGAGGGTCAACCAGCTCTGAACTTGATGAAGCCAGGTCAAGAGGTACAGAGTCAGTCACAGCAGGGTCAACTGCAGTGGTATTAGTTTCAACAGAGTCAAATGGCATGGGGTTGGCTTGAGGAGAGTCAACCAATGAGAGATGGGGTGAAAGAGGGTTGGCTTGGACAGTATCAACCAGCTTGGAGTAGAGATCTAGAGACCTTTCTTCAGTGGGACTACCTTGTCCAGCACTTCTCTCCAAGTTCCCAGAGCTAGGCTTCTCCAAGGCAGTTGCCCAGGCCCGAGCCCAAGCCTGTGGCTTCCCCCTACCCTGGGAAAGCCCACCCTCTCTCTTAAGTTCCTCCTGAGGCAGTTTCTGCAAGCTGCCTGCCTGAGAGGTCACTTCTTTAGCTACAATAGATTGACCACGAGACGATGACCTCAGCCTCCTGGCATAACCTTCCACACAGGCTGCTTGCTGCTCCTTGCTCTTCTTCCTCCTGCTCTTTCGAGCTCTCTGGGAACCCAGCACTGCATTGGCAGGTGGGTTCTTTAGTCCCTTGGACACCAGTGGCTCCACAACCTCCTTCGGCTCCAATAAGGATGCTGAGTCCAATGACAACCCCTCTTTCTCAGGGCAGGGGGCTATCTTGGGTATAGCAGTCTCTGGTTCTGATTCAAGTGTGGGCATAAGCAGCTGCAAGGCAGGACTGGCCTCTAGTGAGTCATCCAGGAGCACAGACTGGGGTCCAGTAGGAATCTGCCGCACTACAACTGGAATTTCCAGGTCATCACCAGTTGTAGCTGCCTGACCCACAATCTCCAGCACCACACAACCCTCAGACAGTGTCAAATCATCTGGCTGTTCCTGAAGCTCATCCTCAAGTGATGCCATGTGGGTGAGGTTGGGCAAGCAGTAGGGGTGCATGGCCCGTACCAACTCACTCAAGGAAGAGATGCTTTCATCACCAGTTGCTGGCACTGCCACCTCTGCTGCTGTTGCCTTATCTTCTTCCTCAGGGCAGGCCAAATACATGGGGAAGTCTAGGATGGTGCTCATAGAGTTGTCAAGCTCCCCAGCAAGCATCTGGCCACTGAAGCTGGCTGCCTCTTCCTCCTCTTCTCCATCACTACGCTGCTGGGGGGGAGGGGACTGGCCCCAGCGAGGTCTTGATCTTGGGGGTCTCCAGCTAGGCAGCTTGGGAGAAGAGGTCTCCAAGAAAGAAGGTGGGGGGAAGTCCCAAGAGGGATCTGCAAGAGACATCTCAACCTGTAGGAGAAAAGATAAGACTCAGCAGGAGTTTTCTTCAGTGAAGTCCTTTCCAGACCTGTCCCACATATTACCCGCCTACAAGTTCCTGAAGGACCCAAGACCAGGCTTACCCCACTTACTCTACTACTGCCTGTGCTGGGTCCCAATGGGTCAATTGGGGTGATGAGGTCACGTTCTGGGGGTGTTCGAGAGAGACTGAGCAGCTTATGCAGCTAAGAGGAGAGAAACACCTGAGATCAGTTAGTGCTCCAGAGCTATGTGAACAGACCCATAGATGCAGCTATAACCTTTCAATAGCCACATGTCCCCTCTCCCTAGTCCCTCACTCACAGAAGAGCCCTCCCGCGGTGATACAAGCAGCTCAGAGTCAGGAATGCTGTCAAATGGAGACAGGTTCTCAGAATCTGCATTGTCCAAGATCTCCGTCAGAGCTGTCAGCAGTGACACTTCATTCTGTTCCTCCAGAGATAACCTGCTCTGCTCCAAAAAAAAACAGAAAAGTCCCACCAACATCTCTAATGAAATAACTGGACCACTTAAAAGACTGGATGCAAAGAAAATTAGCCTCCCAGGATCAGTGCAGCTCAATCTGCCAGCAAGAAGGATGTGAATACCAGGAGGCATAGGTTCCAATCTCATTTACAATCCACCACCTCCCTAGTGCCAACAGAGACCTGTTAAACTTATGTCTTAAGCTTGGATTTTACACTCTCCACTTTCAGGTAAAATGTAGGATGCTCAGCAAAGGACCCTTGGCTAGGTTAGAATGGGGCTCAAAAACAAAGATCAATAGCCCAGATAAAGGGAAAGGCCTTGGACTATATTCTTAGCTAACCAGGACATCCTAATATGCTACCCTCACATGGCAGCCTGCAGCTTAACTCCCACCTAGAGACAAAAAACACTTTAAGAACTCAGGTTAGGCATGCAGAAGCCAAGAACCTGGAGAACTGAGCCATGCCTAAAACAACTCCAAGGATCTCAGGTAAAGCCTCCCAAGCAAAGCTAAGTCCAGCTCCAGCTCACCTCTCCAAGGCTCCCAAAATCCTCAATGAGAGAAATAAGAGAGGCATCCATGTAACTCTGCATGGTCCCCAGTAGTGTCTCATCTTGTAGCAACAACTCCTCCATTTCCAGATCTTTGTCCCTCAGAGATGGGCCCAGCCGAGACAGATTGACAAAGCCAGAATCATCCACCTCTTCATGTAGCAGCACCTGGAGCAAAAGAGGGGAGGGTCAAAAGGGCATGGCCACTCTGGGGGCAACTAAAGGATATGAACGATAAATCCTCTATCCAGTCCCCCATAAATGAACCCATACTCAGCAGCAGTCCCACCATCACCAAACCTCTGAGTTAATTAAGCAGAGAAGTACAACCCATGAGCAAAAGAACCCATCAGGATGACAGTATTCTGGGCAGAAAAGAGTCTGGACTCCATCAAGAAACAGGTAGAACCACAGATTATTAAACTAGTAAGCAAAAATACCAAAAAGATCAAGATTGTTCAGAATTCATCTGCTAGCAGTGGGTAGGATGTCAGTCTGAGGGGTACACCAAAGGAAAAGAAGTCAGTCAAGAGACAGTTGAGCTATAACAACCTGGCCTACCTCAGATTCCACTTAGGGCCTGTTTTCTGCTAAGCTCAAATCTTACCTTCTCAAAGATACCTTTCCCAGTATCTCTCCTCACACTAATTCACACACTTTTCTGAAGAATGCACTTTTATGACAATCACATCCTGCCCCCCAACTCCATGACATTTCTCCCCTTCTCAATGAAAACTGGATTCTAAGTTCCTTTGGGACATATAACTCTACATTCTATTAGCCTATATTCTTCTTCCCTCTCAGAAGTTAAATGTGCTTATACTTCCCAATTACCCATGATACCCAACAGTACCTTATACTCAAGTGCCTTCTCCCCACCATTTTCAGGATTGAACCCAGGGCCTTGTACATGCTGAGCACACATTCTATCACTGAGCTACATCCCCAGCCTCAACAATGTGTCATCCAATCTCTCATGGTATTTCCAAGGACAGAATCTCTTCCCCACCTCTTTCTTCCAGGTGAGAGCCAAAAAAAGAGAAAGCTTGATTCTGCAAGTGAAGACGCCCTGCCCCACACTTCTCTGAGAGCTAACATCTTCAGCCTTGTTAGGAGGCAGGAAGCTGCCAGCCCAAACCTGTCAAGAGAGTGGGTGTGGGCAGGGCCAGAAGTGGCTAGAATGGGATTTTGAGGATAGAGGACAGAACCCCAGCTATCTCCACTATTAGAAACCTGGTGCAAAGGCCTGAGAACAGGATCAAACACAGATAAAGCAGACTGCCCCCCTCCCCTTCTTCATCAAAGGGAAACTTGGGCACTTCACCTCTAAAAGAAAAAAGCAACAGGTATGACTATAACCCTCCCATACACACAACCTCCTAAAAGAGCTGGAGTTCCAGGGCCCAGGGAAAGGAAGGGCTGCTTAGGGATACTTTAGGAGGCCAGGTCCAGAGATGAAGTGAAAGGTAGCATGTTTTAGGCACTAACCCCTCCCAGGCCTTTACAATCCTGTAATTACAACCAGCAGCTGTGAATAGCAGCTGGCTCAGCAAACAATCCTAGGTGAGCAAGAAACCTGCATCTCTGCTTGCCCTGCCACCTCCCTACCAGAGCCCCAGTGGCCAGGCCAGAATCTCAAGATGATGCCTAGCTCTGCAAACCATTAATCTCCACCTCCATTAGACAGGTACAGGAGATCTGGTCACAGACACCTCCCCTTACATGACCTCACCCATCTCTTGATTCCCAAATAGCATGGTTCCCATCGGACCAAGATCACCCAAGGGCTAAGCCCAGGCTAAGTATGCCAGCCACCAGCACTTCCATCTTCAATGACCTCACAACTGAGAGAATCTTGTTCTTCCAGAGTTCAAAATCAGCCAGAAACTTTTTAAAATGCATGATCACTTCCTGAGAGCCCCTGCAAATCTTCAATAGCATCTTACTGTTTTTTTTTTTTTTAATATTTTTTTAGTTGCCAGTGGATTTTTTACTTTGTTTATTTTTATATGGTGCTCACCATGCCAAGCAAGCGCTCTACCACTGGACCACAACCCCAGCCCAACTGCTCTTAATATTAAACTCCTTAATGTGGCTTACAGAGGTGCTAATCCCTATTACACTATTCTGCTTCATCTTGTCCCCACCTCCTCCTCTACCATACAAGTATCTCAGTTCCTCCTATAAGCCATGTTTGCTCCCCTCTCAAGGCCTCTCACACATTATTCCCTCTGATGAAAGTTTTGTACACACATATAAACTTGGGGTCTCAGTTTAACATGTCATTTCCCTGACCCTACAAAATAGATTATTATAGCTAATTATATAATCCCAAATGTCCCTCATTTTCCTTTCTCCCCAAACATCATCATTTATTATCTGTCTATCCTGATTAAACATAAAATCCTGAAGAACAAGGATTACATTTGTGGAGTTTATCTCTATCCCCTGTGCATGAACATAATGGTATCTCAGTAACTAGCTGGTTGGACTAACTAGCTCACACACACACCTCTTTTTGTTGGAGGGAGTTGATCTCTCCATGAGACCCCAAATAACCATCTAACTTGTATTACAGCTGGATCCCTCATCTCTCCTTCTGAGGATAGGGAGCACCACCCACAGAAGCTATGATCTCTGAAAAGATGAGGGAGAAGGGGTGGGTTGCTCCCAAATTCATGAAGCCATTCCCAAATTTAGAAGCCATTCTCCCAGGGAAGGACCTAGATTTGTCTGCTGGACCTGGTACTATCAGGAACCATGAAGCCCAACTTCTGCCTAGGATGAGAAAAATTCCATCAAGGACTCAGCTTAGCTGCAGAAGAGAGATAACAGTTCAAACCAATTCCCACCCACTGCCACCTCTAGGTGGAAACTTTTAAGAAGTCCTGTTAGACAGTAATACTTTGTAAGTGTGGAGAACTCAAGGCCAAGGAAATATAATCTGATCAGAAAAACTCTCCCACATCCAATAAATGTTCAACTAGTGTTAAATACTGAATAGGTCTCACACTACCTCCAACTTCCCCAATCCCAGCAAAAATTCCAGAAAGCCTAAAATACAGATATAAACAAACCACCCTTGGTTTGTGTCAGTTCACAGGAAAGATCTTAATTACTTCCTCAAAATAGATACTAGAGGAAAAATTTAGGAGAGAAGGATTCCTTCTCCCTTTTTTTAAGTTTGGTCCCGGGTGTATTTCACTCCCCATTCCCCTTGAATCACAAATGGGGCAGAAATGCAGGCAACCAAAACGCCAGCGCCAATGACTCACAACCCACCCCAAGCCGGTCAGACTGAAGCCTCCACAAGCTCACTCCTCCACAATCTTTTACCCTCCACATCACATTGCCATCTGCAGGGAAGAGACTCCTCGAACATCTGGAAAGTCCACCATCCGCTGTTGAAAGGCACTACAGACCAACGTTAACAGGGGAAAAACTCCAAAGCTCCTGCAAAGTTGTATCTAGCAACCTCTACCTTCCTTTCTGGCCAGGGGCCCCCAGCCCCGGCCCGGGATGGCGGGACCAGTTGACACACCCAGTTCCCAGCAGTGCCGCTTCAGCGCGGCTACTAGATGCCGGATAGCCCCGGACGCGAGCCACGTGGACAACCCTTCCCCGCCCCCACGTGGACCCGCGCCCTCCCCACCTCCGGAGCCCAACCAACCCACGTGGGTGCTCCGGCCGCCTAGAGGGGGAGGGGAGACAGACAAGTTCTCCCGGGAAAATAGCTCTCCCCCACCCCACGTGCTCCAAAAGGGGAACGGCGGCGCCGGGCTCACGTAGCCCTCCTCGGCATTCTCATAAAAAGGTCTTAACATTCAACTTCAATTCCGAATCCCTGATCTCCCCAACTGCAGGCCCTGTTTCCGACACCGGGCTCTGCCACTCCGGCGTTCCCAGGAATGGACACGTACTCTACCTCTGCCAGCGGACCCCCAGCAAATCGCTTAGGTTCCCTCGGCCCGGCCTGGTCTGACTCCGGTGGCAACCCGGCATCGACTCCTAAGCGCTTCCTCCCTTTCCTGTGGCGTCCACGTGTCACCGCCCGGCACACGCCGCTTTGCTGCCAGGCGCCGGCCGCCCGCCAGCCTCTCACCTGCTCCCCACAGCTGACTGTGCCCACGGTCCCATGCGGCGCTTGGTTCCGACTCCCCCAACCGCTGCCGCGGACTCCACCACCGGGGTCAGGGCCAGGACCCCCAGTCGGGGACGGCGCGACTCCGTCTCTCCGTCCCCGGCGCGCCGCCATCTTGGCCCCTAAACACCCAGCGCTGCTCTGATCGCCGGCGCCGCCTCGCCCAGCCGATTGTGGGAAGGGAACTACAAGTCCCGAAAGACACTACTTGCAAGACTACGAATCCCAGAAGGCCGTTGGGCGAGACTCACTTGCACTCGGGAAGAAGGCCTGGCCTCGCGCGAGGGTTCCTGGGAGAAGTAGTCGCTTCGAATGAAGGCCGTGTGCCATGAGTTCTAGTGCTTAGATTTGGGTTACTCCGGAAGACCAAATTAGTTAGTGAGCACGCGGTAATGGTGATAATTAATATTTGCGTACCACTTATATGCGTTAATTCGACCAACTGTTGGAACGCCCTCTTTGACTGACATTCTACCTGCTCTGCGTTGCTTTCACCTTAGTCCGAGTTGGGCCTGTTTCGAAATAGCACCTCCTAGTGGACATCCGATCTCTAGGCACTAATCCTCACCTAATCTCACACTGCTGCAATAGGCAAATTTACTTTTAAAATACCGCATTCTCCGTTCTTTTGCTCTTTCTCAGCTGTTACACAGAAACTCACATTGGGTTTCCATTGCCAAGTCTACGTCCCACTGCTCCAGATCTTTCTGTCCTCCAAAGACAAAAAAAAGTTCTCCTACCTTTGTTTTTCCACCTGGAATACTCAAAACACTTAAACATCTTTCATACCTAATTTAATCTAGGAAAGCCTTTTGATTATCCCAAAAGCAAAACAACGTGATCTCTCTTTTTTACCGTCCAACGCTGTCTCTATTATTCACTCATTTTCCACCTATCAACTTCTTTATATTGTTTTCCTGGGTCTGTGTGTGTGTGTGTTTACAAAAGCATAACAATTGGTTCAAATAGTACAAAAATATATGCTGGGAGCCTGGCACATGCCTGTAATTCCAGCAGCTCAGGAGGCTGAGGCAGAAGGGTGGCAAATTCAAGGACAGCTTCAGCAGTTTAGCAGAACCTGGCTCAAAATGAAAAAATAAAAATAAAAAAATTAAAGGCTGGGGGCTGGGGATGTGGCTCAAGCGGTAGCGCGCTCGCCTGGCATGCATGCGGCCCGGGTTCGATCCTCAGCACCACATACAAACAGAGATGTTGTGTCCGCCGAGAACTAAAAAAAAAAATAAATAAATATTTAAAAAAATTCTCTCTCTCTCTCTCTCTCTCTCTCTCTCTCTCTCAAAAAAAAAGGGTGGGGGGCTGGGTATAGCTCAGTGGTAGAGCACTTGCCTAACATTTGCAAAGCTCTGGGTTCAACTCCCCAGTACCACAAAAATGAAAAGTACTGGGGAAGTAGCTTAGAGATAAAAGCACTCCTGGGATCAATCGCCAGTACAATGAATAAATAAATAAATATCTGCATATACTTGACCTGCAAATTCCAGTTCTACTTCCCAGATTTAGCCTTTGTTACCTTTACTGTGTATTCATGCACACACTTTTCTTGGATATAAATATGTAGCCAGGAGGAGTGGCTCTCACCTGTATTCTCAGCTATGGAGTTCTAGGCCAACCTGGGCAACATAAGCAAGACCCTAGCTCAAAAAAAGGGTTGGAGATATAGGTCAGTGACTTGCATATGTGAGGTCCTGGGTTCAATCCCCAATACTGCAAAAAAAAAAAAAAAAAATCATGCTGTATGTGTCGTTTTAGTGTTTCTGTTTTCATGTTGGGGATTAGAATCCAGGGCCTTGTGCATATAAGGCAAACATTCTATCAACTGAAGTACATCCCTAGCCCCTGTATGTATGATTCATACTTGCTTCTTTCATGTTAATTTATTCACTAGCCAAACATTTCCTAAACTCTGAGTAACAGTTCCATTATATAAATATATTGGGAGGCTGAAGTAGAAGGATCTAAAAGTTCAAAGTCAGCCTGGACAACAATGTAGAAGACCCTGTCTGAATTTAATTTTTTTGTTTTGGCTTAAAACCACCCAGTTTGGGCTGGGGTTGTGGCTCAGCAGTTAGAGCACTCACCTAGCAGGAGCAAGGCCCTGGGTTCAATCCTCAGCACCACATAAAAATATAATAAATACATAAAACAAAGGTATTGTGTCCATCTATAGCTAAAAAGTATTTTTTTAAAAAAAGCATATAAAGTTTGTGATAGCTTGTTACAGTATATATATATATGTGTGTGTGTGTGTGTGTGTGTGTGTGTTTTAAATGAAGCCTCATTTAAAAAACAAAAACAAAACAAAACAAAAAAAAAAAAACAGCTGGGGAAGCTGGGCCTGGTGGCACATACCTATGATCCCAGTGACTCAGGAGGCTGAGGCAGAGGCAGAGAATCACAAGTTTGAAAAAGTTCAAAACCAGCCAGCTTCAGCAATTTAGTGAGACCCTGTCTCGAAATACAAAATAAAATAAAATAAAAAGATCAGGGGATGTAGCTCAGTGGCAAACTGCTCTTGGGTTAAATCCCCAGTACCAAAATAATAATAATAATAATTAGCTGGGCATGGTGACACATGCCTATAATCCCAGCAGCTCTGGAGGCTTGGGAGGGAGTTCAAGGTTAGCTTCAGCAATTTAACAAGACCCAGAGCACCACAGGAAGACCCTGTCTCTAAATAAAATACAAAAAGTTCTGAGGGACTGGAATTGTGACACATGCACTCACCTAGCATGTGTGAGGCACTGGGTTAGATCCTCAGCATCACATAAAAAAATAAATAAACAAAATAAAGGTATTATGTCCATCTACAACTAAAAAAAAAAAAATCTTAAAAAAACAAAAAGGTAAAAAGGTCTGGGGATGTGGCTCAATGGTTAAGGACCCCTGGGTTCAATCCCTAGTGCCAAAAAAAAAAAAAAAAGAAGAATTTAAAAAGAAAAAAAAACAATATTAATAATTCAATTGCTGAGTTAAAATGTAGTGCCAAATTGCCTTTTTGGAATGTTGCATCCATATACATTCCCACTAAAAGTTCAAGAGAAGAAAGAACTTTCTTTTAGTTATTTCTTAATCTTTCAGGTGAGTTAGTTTTATGTTCCCAAATAAATTTTAGAAGCCACAAATTTAGAATCATTTTTTTTCTCTATAGTCAGATGAGGGGCAACAATAAAGTTTAGTTCCAATAAACTTGGAAATAAACTGCTTATAAGAAACCAGTAAGAACAATACAAGATGGCACAATATTTCCTTTGAGGAAAAACATATTCTAAAAAATGCTCTTGCAAGAAAGACACAGTGGTGTGAGTCTGTAGTCCCAGCTACTCAGGAGGCTGAAGCAGAAGGATCAGTTGAGCTCAGGAATTAGAGGCAAGCCAGGTAACATAGTGAGAATGGCTGGGCATGGTGGTGACACTGGAGGCATGAGGCAGTAGAACAAGTTCAAAGCTAGCCTCAGAAGTTTAGCAATAGACTGTCTCAAAATTTTTTTTAAAGGTTGGGGATGTGGCAGTACCAAATAAATAAATAAATACATAAACACAGACTGTCTCAAAAGAAAAAGTGGGGGGGGCTGGGGTTGTGGCTCAGCGGTAGAGCACTCGCCTAGCAGGAGCAAGGTGCTGGGTTGGATCCTCAGCATCACATAAAAATAAATAAATAAAATAAGGTTTTGTGTCCAACTACAACTAAAAAAAAAAAAAAAAAGAAAAAAGAAAAAAGGTGGGGCTGGGTTTGTGATTCCATGGTAGAGCACTTTCCTAGCATGTTTGAGACACTGGGTTTGATTCTCAGCATCCCATATAAATAAATAAAATAAAGATCTGTTAACAACTAAAAAATTAAAAGGAAAAAAAAGGCAAGGTATGGTGGCACACACCTGTTATCCCAGCAACTCAGGAGGCTGAAGTGGGAGGATCTCAAATTCAAGGCCAGCCCTAGCAACCTAGCAAGACCCTGTCTCAAAATAAAAAATAAAAAGAGCTGGGAATAGGGGCTGGAGCTGGAGCTCAGTGACAGAGTGCTTGCCTAGCATGTGTGAGGCACTGGTTTGATCCTCAGCACCAAATAAAAAGTAAAATAATAAACAAAGATATTGTGTGTCCCTCTATAACTTAAAAAAAAAAATGAAAAATAAAAAGAGTGGGAATACAGCTCAGTGATAGAGTACCCCTGGATTCAACCCCCAGTACCAAAAAATATATATTTTTTAAAAATTTTGAGACAGGGTCAAACTTAATCACTCTGCCTTTGCTTCTCTAGTAGATGAATTACAGGCCTGTGCCACCTTAAGAAACTGCTTTCGAGCCAGGCACGGTGGCACATGCCTGTAATCCCAGTGGTTCAGGAGGCTGAGACAGGAGGATCCTAAGTTCATCAAAACCAGCCTCAGGGCTGGGGATGTGGCTCAAGCGGTAGCGCGCTCGCCTGGCATGCGTGCGGCCCAGGTTCGATCCTCGGCACCACATACCAACAAAGATGTTGTGTCCGCGGAGAACTAAAAATAAATAAATAAATAAATAAATATTTAAAAAAAAAAAAAAAAAAAACCAGCCTCAGCAATGGCAAGGCACTTAGCAACTCAAGTGAGACCTGTCTCTAAATAAAATACAAAATAGGGCTGGGGATGTGGCTCAGTGGTTGAGCGCGCCTTAGTTCAATTCCTTGTACAAAAGAAAAAGAAAAAAAAAAGAAAAACTCCTTTGGTGGAGAAAGGAATGATAGTGATGATGACAAATGGAGAGAGGATAATCATATATAGAGGCAAGGGGGAAAATCCTCTCAGAATTCCATTTAAAAAACATTTTTTTAGTTGTAGATGATATAATACTTTATTTATTTTTATGTGGTGCTGAGGATTGAACCCAGTGCCTTACATGTGCAAGGCATGCACTCTACCACTAAGCACAACCCCAAACCAGAATTCCATTTTTTTAAAATTTTATATTTATTTTTTAATTGTAGTTAGACACAATGCCTTTGTTTACTTATTTTTTAAATATTTTTATTAGTTGTTGACGGACCTTTATTTTATTTATTTATATGTGGTGCTGAGAATGGAACCCAGTGTCTCACACATGCTAGGCAAGTGCTCTACCACTGAGCCACAACCCCAGCCCCTGTTTACTTATTTTTTTTAATATTTATTTTCTAGTTGTAGTTGGACACAATACGTTTATTTTATTTATTTTTATGTGGCACTGAGGTTCGAACCCAGGGCCTCGCACATCCTAGGTGAGTGTCCTACAAGGAGCCATAACCCCAGTCCCAGAATTCCATTTTTTTTTTAAGACAGAGAGAGGGGGGGGGAGAGGGAGAGGGGAGAAAGAATTTTAATATTTATTTTCTAGTTTTCGGCGGACACAACATTTTTGTTTGTATGTGGTGCTGAGGATCGAACCCGGGCCGCACGCATGCCAGGCGAGCGCGCTACTGCTTGAGCCACATCCCCAGCCCAGAATTCCATTTTTTTAAAAGCATTAATCTTAGGTGAATTTCATCTCACACATACAAAAGAACACTGGATGTTTATATCTATTTATTCAAATCAGCTAAGTTTCCTGTCCTCAGGGACATTGTCATTAAGTTAAAAACCTTCAACATAGGCTCAACCCTTTGGCCCCAATATCCCAAGTATATTTCCCAGGCATCTGTAGCCTCCTTTTCCATTTTTGCCTGTACCACAATCCCCCAAACTGAGCCAGGTATAGTGGGGTGTACCTGTAATCCCAGCAGCTCAGGAGGCTGAGGCTGGAGAATCTTGAGTTCAAAGTCAGCCCCAGCAACCTAGCAACTAAGCCCTAAGCAATCTAGTGAGACCCTTTCTCTATTTTTTTTTTTTTGTACCAGGGCCTGAACCCAGGGGTACTTGACCATTGAATCATTTTTTTTTAATGATTTTTTTTTTATTGGTTGTTCAAAACATTACAAAGCTCTTGACATATCATATTTCATACATTTGATTCAGGTGGGTTTTGAACTCCCAATTTTACCCCAAATACAGATTGCAGAATCACGTCGGTTACACATCTACATTTTTACATAATGCCCTATTAGTAATTATTGTATTCTGCTACCTTTCCTATCCTCTACTATCTCCCCTCCCCTCCCCTCCCATCTTCTCTCTCTACCCCATCTACTGTAATTCATTTCTCTCCTTATTTATTTTCCCATTCCCCTCACAACCATTGAATCATTTCTCAGCCCTTTTGTATTTTATATTTTGAGACAAGGTTTTCCCTAAATTGCTGTGGTTGGCCTTGAACTTGGGACCCTCCTGCCTCAGCCTCCTAAGTCACTGAGTTTACAGGTATGAGCCATCATGCCTGGCTGAACCTCAGTTTTCTTGCTTGTTCAATAGTACTTTGTAGCCAGGTGTGGCGGTACACACCTGTAATCCCAGCTTTTCAAGAATAAGGAGGATCTAAAATTCAAAGCTGGCCTGGCATCTTAGTGAGACCCTCTCTAAAAATAATTTTAAATTAAAAAAAAAAAAGCCTGGGGATATAGCTCAGTAGTAGGGTGCCATCAAGTTATGTGCAGGGGTCTGGGATTAATCTCTAAAACTGAAAAAAAAAAAAATTGCCAGGCATCATGGTACATGCCTGTAATTCCAGTGACTCAGGAGGCTGAGGCAGGAGGACCACGAGTTCAAAGCCAGGCTCAGCAAAAGTGAGCTGCTGAGCACCACATTGAGACCCTATCTCTAAATACAATACAAAATAGGACTGGGGATGTGGCTCAGTGGTCAAGTGACCCTTAGTTCAATTTCCATACCACCTGTCCCCCAAAAAAACTTCAAGAAAAATTCACCTTCTTCCAAAGGTCTTCATGAAGAAGACCACAGCTATAACATAACTAGCACAGTGACTGGCACATTGTGCATCTTCAACAATGAAGTTTTTTTTTTTTTTTCTTTCTTTCTTCCTTGCTTTCCACCTTGCATAGTCTAGAAAGGAATCTCAGATTCAGAGGACACAAAGACCTCTGTAGGGTAGGTTGGTTGTAATATTCATTGTCCACCCAAGTGATAGTGATCACCATGGAATCTGGCCAAGCTAGTTGTTTGGAATGAATGACCTTAGGGTTAAGTGGTCACAGAATTGAGAAAAGGCAAATTCATGAGCAGTAGAGAGAAGAGGGTCAAGGTAGGTATTTGTCTTCCTCTGTCCACCTGACAACATCAAGCCAAACCAACCTCCTCCTGACACTCTTGGAATAACAACCTCAAAAAAAATGAAAAAGGAGTGTGGGGATATAGCTCAGTTGGTAAAGTGCTTGCCTCACATGCACAGGCCCTGGGTTCAATCCCCAGCACACACACACACACACACACACACACACACACACAAATCAGAAAGGATGCCAGGTAAAGTGGAGCATGCCTGTAATCCCAGCTGACTACAGAAGGGAGGCTGAGGGAGGAGGATTGTGAGTTCAAAGCCAGCAGCAGCAAAAAGCAAGATGGTAAACAACTCAGTGAGACCCTGTCTCTAAATAAAATACAAAAAATAGGACTGGGGATGTGGCTCAGTGGTTGAGTTTCCCTGAATTCAATCCCCAGTACCCTCGCCAAAAAAAAAAAAAAAAAAATCAGAAAGGCACTAATGTCTATTGAGTACTTACTATATGGGGTTCTCTCATACTGATTATGTGACTGGGTAGACACTGTCTGTTTTTAGTCACATCAAGCTGCATGTACCAATTATAGAGGGTAAATCTGGAGTAGTTTAGAGTGGGGTTTAGAGTCAGTTGTCCCAGGTCATTCAGCTAGAGATCCCTAATCGCTGGGATTACAAGTGAGTGCCACCCTGTTTGGCTCAAGGAAATACTTGTGAGTGTTGATGGCTTCAATAGTGTCCCTTCACGCCCTCCCTGGGGGGTTGGGGGGGAGCTGAAGGTGGGATAATCCACAATGTGGAGCTTCCCCTTTCTAATCATACAGGAAGGAGGTGGGTGTCCCTATTCCTAAACAGGCTCTATTTTCAAGTCCTAGACTCTGCATTTTTCCATCATTTCGTGCCCTCTCAGAAAAAATCTCAGGTGGGAGAAGGGGTCTCATAAACACTTCAGACTCCACATCTGTAACCCTCCTTGAGCCAGAGTAAGGGAACCAAACAACCTTCTCAACCAATCCCCCTCTAAGTAACAAAGGAGGGGACCTCCTCCCCAGTCTGGGCCAAATGCCCTAGGGAGGGGACACTAGCCCAGGTCCCCTGGAACCCACCCTGAAGCCAGCATCTGGGGACCCCCAGGAACTCTATCCTCCACAGAGCGCCACTCTCCTCCCTTCTCTCTGCTAATAGGTATTTCCTGTTTATGAGGCAGCTAGGGCTGGGCTTTTGGGGAAGGGATGGAGATGGAACCTCTCCCTCCTAGGGTTGGGTAGGGGAGTCCTTGAGGAGTTCCTGAAGGTTGGGAGTCGCCTCCCTAGAAAAGTGTTTTACATGGAAAATACACATATAGAGACTCTGCCCCTATGGGTAGAGGGCACTGGAGGGGTCAGCTTCCTGTTCTGAGTCTCTGAAGCCCACGGAAAGAGAGCAGCTTCCAGGCAGGGGGCGGAGGGCGGGGAAAGAAGGCGCGGAGGCTGGATAGAGAGGGGGGAAGGGAAGTCTTGACTGGTGCGTCAGAGCCTGCAAAGGGGGAAGGATGGCTTGCGTGTCACCCCTCCCTCGTCCAACCTGGTGGTCATCCCGCAGCCCCTCTCCCCCAGTAAAACGTGAATCCCAGACTCTTAGACGAGGAAGGGTGGGGACCCCACTTAATTAACCCTTCCAGCTCCAGTTCCAACTGGATTAGCAGGCTAGGGAGGAATGTTTAATTTAAAGAGGGGGTGAGTTGAAAGGTTGCTACAAAAATTAGGACTGTACTTTTCCCAGGCAGGTTGGGGTGAGCGCGTAACAAGGGGTCTCGCGCCGGTTGGGGTCAGCAGTCCTTTTCCTCTCGTGAAGCGCGGCCCTGAGTGGAAAGAAAGCTACACCTCACAGCCCACCCTGGCTCCGCCTCCCCCAGTCCAGACTCTCGTTCCCGTTCCCGCTCCAGCTCAGCTCCGCTCCCAACCCGGCGGTACCCGGAGGACCGACACCAAGTGCGAGGCTTCGCCTCCCACTGCTCCCCTTCGCCCTCCCTTTCTGGGGTCTCTGCCTCCGTCTCCCTTTTTTAAAAGCTGCGTCACATGCATGCCGTTCCCTTGAACGCTCCCGGGCCTTAGCAGCCCGCCCGCCGCGCGGCGCACGCACGTCGTAGCTCGCTGTGCGTTCGCCTGGGTCACTTTGACACGGCTCTCCCCTCCCACTAGCAGGACAATTAGCATATTAATAAAGCCCGGCCCAGCCCGGCTGGGGCTGGAGAGCCGGCGCCTGCGAGAGGCAGAGC
>NW_025999999.1:7509840-7538257 GCF_001458135.2 Marmota marmota marmota | reverse complement strand
TCGGCTGGGCCCCCAGCGGCGGGCGATGTGAAGATGTCAGTGGGCTGTGCCTGTCCTGGTGAGTGGGTTGCGCGGCTGTCTGGCCCCTCCCTTCCTAACCTTCCCTATGAGCCCCTTACCCCTTGTTTGGGGAGAACTTGCGTGGAGGGAATCGAAGGCTTGGGGATGTCTGGAGCTGTTGAGGGTTAAGTGGGGCCTTAGGCCGAGAAAGGCTTTTTCATCTGTGTAAATGCGCAGCAGCCCAGGGGTACGGGGAGGGGGCGCTGGAGATAGCTTGTGTATATGTTTTGGGGTTTGGGTTTTTTTTGGGGGGGAGGTAGCTAATTGGGGAAGGGCTGGGGGGGGGACTGAAATTCCCAGAATTCCAGGGTGTTAGCCAATCAGAAGTGACTCTGGACTTTTGACCCCCCCCCTTAGGTCATTAAAGAGTTGTGATTGGCTGTTTTGGGTTGCCCCCCCTACTTTGCTGCCTGTTTCCTTTTACATATCCTGTGACACCCACCCCTCAAGCCATTTCTGGGGACACTGTTTGAGGGGAGGGATTGATTGGGGCCTGTCTTGCCCCCCTCCAACTTTTCCTGCCTGTTGCCAGGGAAGGTTGGCTCTCCTGAGGGACAGGAGGTACTCCTAGTGGGTGCCAGATAATTAGGCCCTTGGGTCTGGCATCTTTGCCTTAGTGGAAGAGAGAATGTGGCAGACCCAGGAAAGCTAGGAAAATAGAGTGATTTGCATAGAATTGAGTTTGAGGTAGTAATTCTTAACCCCCAAAGTGAGAACTTGTTAGAGGACCAAGGCTCAGCTCAGATCATTACCTCCCCAAAACACATGTCAGCTCTTGCCAGGGACAGCCTGTGTCTTCCTAGGTGTGTGGGGGTAGGCTCAACCTCAGCTGCCAGGAGGAAAAAGAAGAGCCATGTGACTGGAGAAGTAGTCTATGCAGGGCCTCAGAACATTTTCTCCATCCCCAGGACTGTGGGTCTTCAAATTGGCCCTCATGTCTCAAGGAGTCAGCTTTTTCCTGGAAGTCAGTGCCTCTGAATCTATCGTGGTTTGGACCCTTTACCCTGTTCTCTGGGAGATCCACACTCTACAACTTGATGACTGCCCCCCCTCCAAGCACAAATGCACACTCCCCCCAAGGAGAGCTGCCAGTGTTGAAACTTCCTTGAAAATCATTGTGACCCAGGCCAAGCTGGGTTGGGCACACACCTAAAGTGCCTGCTGAGGTTGACATTTAAGGGTCTTGGGACCCAGAGGAAGAACTAGGAGAGCTTGAGGATCCTGGAATATCTGATTATGGGAACCCTTGGCTCCTGCAGAGGGTGGGGGAGAGGAGGAAAGGGAAGACCTTGCCAAGCTGGAATCCTGCCTGGCGCCATCATCCTTCCTCCTACCAGCTTGGTGTGCATGTTAGTGTTTGTGTTTTTTCCCTGTACTGGGCATCCCAGTTCAGATCTATCCATGCTCCAAGCCTACCCCAGGGTTGTGACCCTCCATCAACACATAAAAGCAGAGCAGAAACTAAGGCTCTGAACAAATGAGCTAAAGGGTTGAGTCTTAAATTTTGATTCTTAGTTACTACAAGTAGTGATGTAGGAAATGTGTGTGGTGGGGTTGTCAAACTGAAGGTGGATGGGAGCTTGGCCTAAAGTTGGGGAAGGGTGGCTGGGGTCCAGTGGAAGGAGGAGAAAGTTTCCCCCTCAGTCTCTGTGAGTAGCATGGGGACAGGAAAAGGCCCATGCCTGGTGTGTGTGTGTGTGGGGGGGCGTATAAAGGGGGAGGCAACTTCAGTTAGTACCCCAAAAGGCAAGTTCCTTTTGTGTGTCTGATGGCCTGGCTGATGGAGTGGGGCAAAAACATGGCTGACAGTAGGGAGTCATCTTCCTGTTTGTGAAGTAGATTGTGGATGGAGGTTAGACTTCAAGGAGAACCACGTGGGGAGGGGCTTGAGGGTAGGCCTGGAGGTGGAGAATGGTAGGAATTTGAGTAAGAGAGGGAACCAAGCTTGCATGGGTGGATGGGAGAGCACATGCTTAAACATAAGAGCATCCTGGCAGCAGGAGGCAGTTTAGGCCCAAAGACCCCCACCACCACTTTGAACAGCCCTGGGGTGAGGGCCCAGGCGCCCTGGTAGGCCTCCTGCTGCCTGTCTCCTTGCCTGTCTGAGTCTCTCCTTTGTGCTCTGCTGTCTCCCGGCTCCTCCTCCTCCCCCAGCCCAGCAGAGACAGCACATGCCCCACACATGTGACTGAAGGAAGCCAGAGCACGCAGACCCACACACATGCACATGCGGAAACACCACAAGATACACACATATACACACCCCCAGTTCCCATAGTACTGTTGGGGTAGAGAACAGCTTCTGGGGCTGAAATTACCAGAAGCGGGGAGAAGCCCTGCTAAAGGGCATCTCCCTGGGCAGGATGCTAGGGAGCCAGGCCTGTCTGGGGCAGCATGTGGCTCAGAAGGGTTAAGGCTGGGAGGAGTAGGGGGAGGGGAGGAGGCAGCAGTGGTGGCGGCTGGAAGCCAGGAGAGGAGGATGGCAGAGCGCCAGACCAACGGGAGGCCGGGCACAGACAAAGGAAGGGGGGCAGGCACACTGGAGGCCTGGGTCAGGGGCCTGGGCAGGGGGCAGTGCTAGTACCCCTCATTCTGTGGGCTGGGGCCTGGCTACTGTCCTTTGAGTCCCCCTCCAGTAGGAGTACTCTCCAGCTTCTCTCCTTCATCACCTTTGTCATTCTTTGCTGCTCCCACCACTACCAATTTTAGGTGGTTTTAACTCAGATTTGATCCCTTTAGCTGGACCTCTTCTGCCCAGTGTGTGAGGGTGGGGATGAGGGGCGGTGTCAGAGCAGGAGCAGACTTGCTGGAGAAGGGGAACTGGGAGAGAACCTGTTTTGAATGATTTGCCAGAGTCTTGAAGTGTCTTAGCATTTAGGGGCCCTTCCTCACAGTGAGAGGGCAGGCTCATGTGGCTTCTCTCTGAGGAGACATTCTGGGTACCGGTTCTGAGCTATGGACTGAGGGCAGAAGCTAGAGCACTGACCCCTTCTCCCTCCCCATGTGGACAGTCATTTGAAGCCTGGAGGGGGAAGGGAATAGAAATAGCTACAATGCCCCAAGACTCAACTTGTATCAAGTGGAGTTAGAAGTCCAGGATTCCAACATCAGGTCCTCCTGTCTCACTGTGGTCTATTCAAGTTAGGATTTTGACAGTGTGTTCGTGTGTGCTGTAAGGATTACTTTAGATACTGCCTGTCAGAGCATTTTGGAAAGTTTAAAGGTAGGAAACAGTGGCACACACCTACAATTCCAGCGACTCAGGAGGATAAAGCAGAAGGATCCCAAGTTCAAAGCCAGCCTCATCGACTTACTGAGACCCTGTCTCAAAATAAAAAGGGCTGTGGATGTAGCTCAGTGGTTAAAAGACCCTGGGTTCAATCTCCAGTACCAAATAAATAAACAAATAAATAAGGCAGGAAACAAATTACAGGAATTGTCCTGTCAGTAAGGGAGGAATGTGGCTATTTTAGAATTAGATTGGAAGTCAGTAGGGATGTCTTAAGTCAAGGTGGTAGGCTATATGTCACAGGGTCTGGTTAAATGTTACAGATTTCAATGTTTGTGAAAGCTAGGATGTATCATGGCCAGGCTGCATTGGGGAATGGTGTGCAGATTTCAGGGAACCCATTTATGGGTAAGTCCCTGAATAACAAACATTCATTAAAAATATCCCCCTGGCTGGTTGCAGTGTTGCACACCTGTGATCCCAGCCACTTGGAAGGCTGAGGCAGTAGAATTGTGAGTTCAAACAACAACAAACAACCCTGAAGTCCCCCACCCCCACCCCTGCCAGCTGCTCTGTGTGTGATAGTCACAGGCTTAAGGGGTGTAACCCAGTGTTGGTGTGTATATTGGGGTCAGACTATATATGAATCTGCATGTCTGTGCCCAGGGTTTTGGTATATTTAGGATTTAAGGTATATGACAGGTTAAAGTGTGTATTAGGTACTAATTTATGTGAAAGTGGGAGATGTTATTTATGTGTGGAGGATGTTCACAGAGCCAGGTACAATATTACTGCAGTCAACCAGTGTGTCATAAGAAATCTAGTCCTTGGGATTATATGTGAATATAGTTGGGAGAGGTGGGAAGTAGAGAAAACATTCAAATTGCAAAGAATGAAAGTAGGAGCTCCCTCTCTCTGTGGGGGGAGGGAGAGAGAAAGATTGACTTTATCCTATCTGTCTAGGTAATAGGGCCTAAATGGCTATCCAAGTTTCAGAAGTGACTCCTTCCTTGGGATACCTCCTGTGGGACTAGAGAACAGACTCCACCTCCATTAATCACATACTTTTTAGATCTGGGATGGTGGGGAGGAGTTAGCAGCCCCTTCTGGAGACACTGGGATGAGCAAGTTTGCCTTCCCTAGCTCCTGACAATGTCTTTTACTAACACCCATGTGGTTTCAAGGGTGGTGGTGGGGAAGGGTGATTCCTGTTAAGGGATCTAAGCCAGGGGTTGGAACCTATCTGGGTTGAGAGCAGGGAAGCCTAGAGTGCCCCCCCCCCCACGCCCCTTCCTTCAATCAGTGTGTATAGTCTGAAGTCAGAATGTGTCTCTGTCAAAAATAACCCCCGGGGCCTCCCCCAGCTGCTCTGGGATTTCATCCGAGGAGCCCAGGGTGGAAGCCCAGGCTAGTCTTCAACCTGAGAGATCACAGGGGTGAGCAAGAGAGATTTGGGGGAGGTTTGGCAGGCGGGTTGAAAATATTGAAAGTCTGTAGAGAGGCCAGCATCCTCCTCCATCTCTGTCTGAAGCCTTGGCACCCCTGCCCACTCCTGAGAACCAGGCTTGGGGCTGGTAGAGTGCATTTTGCTGCTGGCCCTGCAGGTCTCCTCGCCATCCAGGTCTCTCCCAGGCCGGTCGGTTAGGTCCCCAGTCTCCGATCTCCGTCTCTCTTTTGTTTTTCTCAGCAGTCCCTCCTCCCTCTCTCCTCGCTCTTCCTCCTCGCTCGCAGGGAGGGGGCGGGGCCGGCGGGGCAGCTCCACCCTCCGCCCGCCCTGGGGCCTCATTCGGAGAGAGGCTCAGAGAGCGAGCGGGGAGGAGAGGGAGGAGGAGGGAGAGAAAGGGAGAAAGGAAGGAGCCGGCGGGCGCTGCGTGTGTCTGAGTGTGCGAGTGTGAGTGAGTGTGAGTGCTGGGCTCTGCCTCTCCTGCTTCCCCCAGCAGAGGGGTTGGGTGGCCTGGGGAGGGNNTAAGAGACAGGAGTAGAGAGGAAAGAGCGGAGCAGCCATTGTTGAGGGAAACCTTGCAAACAAAGAAGGCTCCGGACTCCCTGCTGCCCCCCGCCCCCCAGGCCAGCCCCCTGGCCTCCGTCCCCTGGCCCAGTGGCCATTGTAACTTTCCCCCGGGGCTGTGGCCGCCACGGGGCTGGCGGAGGCTGTGCGTGCGAGTCTTTGTGCGGCCGGCGGAGTGGAGCTCCCAGCCAGGCCCGCCTGTCCCACTCGGGACATGAGCGGCTGAAGTTGATCCCACCTCAGTCCTCACCCCCGCCTGGGACCCTCTGGGCTTCCAGACGCTCCCCGCACCTCTCCTGGCCCCCTCAGTTCTCCCAGGTAAGTCTGGGCACCCTGCAAGCTTGTTGGGGGTGGGTGCAAGGCCCTCTCTCTGGCCCAGGCCTGGGGAGAGGTGCCCCAGATCAGAGAGCCCGGGACTGCTGGCCTGCTGACCTGCGGTCAGCCCCCAAAAGGAGGGGGCCTGCTCCCGGGTCATACTGGTTACCATGGGAATGCCCCGCTGGAGGTACCCTCTACAGCCCCAGGATGCAGCTTCCATTCTGAGAAAACTTTGCTAGTTCTGGACTCTTATTCCCTTCTCCTTCCTGAAGGCTCCCAGTTTGCTGGGAATGGGGTATCCGAGTTCAGAGCAGGATGACACATTCCCTTCACCCCCACCTTTCTCCCTCTACTCCTGCTGCTGGGGACAGGCAGCAACAGGGACAGATGGTCTGGGCGACGGTCCCTCCCCTTCTCTCACTCCCATCCCCTTGTGCTGGGTCTACTGGGAGTTGCTGTGGCTCTGGAGAGATGCTGAATTTGTTTGTGTCCATTCACTGGAGGTGTAAATAGAGGCTCCAGAGCAATGAGCTTCAGCTCCTCAGAACTATTACCCAATTCCAGGAAATGCCTATTCTTTCTCTAGAGAGAGAAACTAAGGCTCTGAGACTTTTTTTGAAATTGGAGTGGAACCCAGGTGTTCTGCTACCCTTCTCTGCAGGTTCTTGAACTGGTGCATTTCAAAAAAGTGGCACTGAAACTAAAGGGGCAAGGGTAGTTCTGCTTTTGAGGAAAGGATGGCCAAATTAGGAGATGGGGGCCAGTCCTGAGAATCTAGACTCTTGGGTTCATTGCCCAGGCCTTGGTATCTGGTGGATTTCATGAGCCTGGGCTTCCTGTATTGTCTTAGTTTACCTGTCTGTAGAGTTGAGAGTCTTGGGGGCTGAGTAGGGACTCTTTCCTGAAACACAGGCTTAGTACAACACTGGCATGCAGAGGCAGTGTGTGCTGTTTGTATCATGTGGATATGGTCCATGAGAGCTCGCATGGGGTGAGGGCCTGTTGTGGGCACCCTGATCCTACCTGGGGCTGCTGGGTTCCAGCCTTGGTGGGCATGTTGGGACGAGTTGAGGGTGGAAGCCTGCTAGGCAGGATGGAGGCTCACATGTGTGAAGGCACACACAGGCTCTGACTCTTGGCACCTTCAGGGGACTGTGCATTCTGGGCCCCTGTGGGACCCTTCTTTTGCCCACATTATGAGAAGGGGCCCTTGGGGAGAGAATTAAATGACACATGTTGGCACAGGGTCTTCCTTTGTCTCTTCCCCCCCCCCCCCCAAGGAACATTGTATTTAAATCGAGGAGGGGGCAGACAATACAGCTGACTTTCCAAATGTCATCAAGTTTTGGGGACCTAAGAAAGTTAATATGACCAAGGCTAGAACCTTTGGGGCTATGCTTCAGTTTCACATTTGGTGAGGCGGGGGAAGAGTAGAGTTGTATGGTTACCTGGTTACCTACCCAACTACGAATTTAACACTTACAGTCAGGAAATAGTATGCCAGCAACTATTTATGCTGCTAGATGAGGTGGAAGAGTGGCTACCATGTGTACATGCCCAGATATATGAGAGACCTTTTTTTTTTTTTTTTTTTTTTTAAAGTTACCATTTGCCTCCTAGACTGAGCCTTCTGGAACCCACGCTCCTTACCAGGCCTCCTGTGTTCCATTCCTAAGTAGTGTGGAGGCTCATCTGCTTCCCTCCCCCACTACAAGTCTCAAGAGAGAAGGGGTTGAGGCTTTGGGTGTCTCCTTGGGAGACAATACTCTACCCATGGTGGGTGTGGGGGCTGGGCTGATAAGGAGTGGCTGATGGGGAAGGAGAAGGTCCAACTGGTTATCTGGTGGGTAACACTCAACAGGCAACCCCCCTTTATCTTTCTATCCCCTACCCTCCTGGGATCCTGGGGATGGAGGAAGGGCAGAGAGTTCCCAAAAGTCCCTTCTCCCCTCAAGTCTTGGTCTCTCTCTAGAGGGCAATAAAGAGATCAGATCATACAAATAGCATAGGATATGGAAATCAGAATATCTGGGCTCAGGTCTTGGCTTATTATTATATTATCCTCATGATCTTGGCAAGTACCTTTGAGCCTTCAGTTGCTTCATCTGTAGAATTGGAATTTTACTGTTAACTCTACTACCTTGCTAGGTTGTTGTGATGATTGAATGAAACTATGTAGATAAAAAGGGAGTTATCAAAATTAAATTCTAGTGTTTCTTTCTTTCTTTTTTTTTTTCCAAACACTGGAGAATTGAACTCAGGGACACTTTACTACTGAGCTACATCCCTAACATTTTTTATTTTGAGACACAATCTTGCTAAGTTGCATGGGCTGGCCTCAAATTTGAGATCCTTCTGCCTCAGCCTTCTGAATAGCTGGGATTTAATATTTAGATATTTACTTATTCTGATATTAACATTTTTTCCCAGCTTCAGTTTCTCTTCTGCTATTCAGGGCTCAGCCAAATGAAAAAATGATGCAGATTGAATATGGGCTGGGATTAGGCTGAATAATCCTGGTTTCTTTATTTTAGGGTTTTTTTTGTTTTGTTTTGTTTTTCCTTTTCTTTTTTTTGTACTGAGATTGAATCCAGAGATGCTTTATCACTAGCTAACATCTCCAGGCCTTTTTCTTATTTTTTATTTTGAGAAAGGGCCTGCTAGGTTGCTGAGGCTGACCTCAAACTTGGGATTCTCCTGCCTCAGCCTCCTAAATTACTAGGAATACAGGCATCTGCCACGGTGCCAGGCCGAACCCAGTGTTTGCTAGGCAAACACTCTATCAGTGAGCTATACCCCAGCCTCCCAGCTTCTTAATTAAACAAGGCTGAAGCCATATTAAAATGATAGGTGCTCCCTAGAGTAGTCCCTACACCAGTTCACCATTCACAGTAACCTGGGCAGAGGGCTCCAAAAGATAGTCCCTTTCCACATGATCCAGCAGGCTTCCAGGACATCTCCCAGGAGTGGTTCAAGGGGTTCTTCCTTTCTCTTTCTTAGGTTGTTCCTCAAAGTCATTCAAGCTGTACTCACCGAAGGAGCCCCCGAACGGCAACGCCTTCCCTCCCTTTCATCCCGGCACCATGCTGGATCGGGATGTGGGGTGAGTCCCTTGCCAATTTCCTAACCTTTCTTTAGATGGGAGCCTGCCTATAAAGGGGAGGGAGTGGACTCCCCCCCCTCAGTAATTCCTGTCTTCCACCCCCATTCTCATAGCCTCTTCCCTTACACAGCCCAACTCCCATGTACCCACCTACATACCTGGAACCTGGGATTGGGTAAGTAGACTTTATCAGGAAGGGAGAAGTGGGGGATAGTATGACTCTGCTCCTACTGACTTCCCTTCACTTCCCCAGGAGGCACACACCATATGGTAACCAAACTGACTACAGAATATTCGAGCTTAACAAACGGCTTCAGAACTGGACAGAGGTATGACAAAGGGAAAAGAGACTGAGAGTAGAAGGTCCATCTGGGCACTCCTGGAATATCTTATGACACTTATACACACACCCTTCCCTGTGCTCCCTAGGAGTGCGACAATCTCTGGTGGGATGCTTTCACGACTGAGTTCTTTGAGGATGATGCCATGTTGACCATCACTTTCTGCCTGGAGGATGGACCAAAGAGATACAGTGAGTGGCCTTGGGGTTCTTGCTGTGAGAGTGTTTATCTCCTGTGTATTCTAAGCCTGGAAATGCCAAGGGGTCTGTCTTGGCAGGGGAAGCATCTGCCTGATCTTTTTTGAAGTCCCTCAGTCCTGAAGTTTGTCCCATCTCTACAGCCATTGGCCGGACCTTGATCCCACGCTACTTCCGCAGCATTTTTGAGGGGGGTGCTACGGAGCTGTATTATGTGCTTAAGCATCCCAAGGAGGCATTCCACAGCAACTTTGTGTCCCTCGACTGTGACCAGGGCAGCATGGTGACCCAGCACGGCAAACCCATGTTTACCCAGGTTAGCAACCCAGTAGAATGTGGAACACTGGGGTCTTTGGGTTTGATTTCCTTTCTTCCAACACGTACTCACAGCTGTTCACCAGGTAGGCATAATGGAAATGGCAAAAATGAGAAGGGAAAGCGGGCATGCTGCAGCATTCAGCAAACATTTATCAGCTTTGTATATGATATTTTTGGGGGTCCCAAAGTTAAACAGTGAACAAGAACTTGCCCTCATAAAGCTTGTAGCTGATAGGTGTATTACTGGTTGTATGGGGAAAGGACAAGGATCTCTTATACTTTCTTACTGTGTGTGTGTGTGAAGGCCAGGTGTGATATGTATATGGGATAGGGGGTTGCTGTGACAGTTATACACCCAGATTTATGCAGGTAACATAAATGTGTATATGTATATATATAGTTGTGAACAAACAGGAGAACTGTAACAGGCACATTTTCTTGTATATGGGGATGGGACAAGGTTGTGACAAGCCTGTCCCCAGGTGTGTGTGGAGGGCCGGTTGTACCTGGAATTCATGTTTGATGACATGATGCGGATAAAGACATGGCACTTCAGCATTCGGCAGCACCGAGAGCTCATCCCCCGGAGCATCCTTGCCATGCATGTGAGTTGTGGGCAGGACAAGATGCAAGGGGGAAAGCAGGCAGCAGGAAGGGTGGAACAGGGTCTGCCATGTCCTGGCTGTGGCCTTAGAGGTACCTTAAAAAATGGGTTTAGGGCTGGGGTTGTGGCTCAGCGGTAAGAGCACTCGTCTCACACGCACGGGACCCTGGGTTCCATCCTCAGCACCACGTAAAAAAATAAATGAGTGAAATAGAGGTATTGTGTCCAACTATAAAATGAATATTTTAAAAAAAAAATGGGTTTAGGGGCTGGGGTTGTGGCTCAGTGGTAGAATGCTCACCTAGCATGTGTGAGGCTCTGGGTTCAATCCTCGGTACTACATAAAAATAAGTAAGTAAAATAAAGGAATTAAAAAAAAAAGAAAAAAACTGGTGTAATGCTAGCCCCTGTTTTCTCTCAGGAATATTATCAATGCTCAGATGATAGGGCCAGTGAGCAGATGCAACCCCAAAACCAGTATTCTTATCTTTCTCTCCTCTAGGCCCAGGACCCCCAGATGTTGGATCAGCTCTCTAAAAATATCACCCGGTGTGGATTATCCAATTCCACTCTCAACTACCTCCGAGTGAGTCTCTGATCACCCTGTTTCTGCCCCATCCATTTGATCTGGGTTCCATGTCTTTTCCCCTGACAGCTACCTTCTGGTCTACCCCCAGCTCTGTGTGATACTTGAGCCCATGCAGGAGCTCATGTCCCGCCACAAGACCTACAGCCTCAGCCCCCGAGACTGCCTCAAGACCTGCCTTTTCCAGAAGTGGCAGCGCATGGTAGCACCCCCCGGTGAGTGGCTTGTACCTGCTCTTATCATGTCCTAACACAAGTCCCCAAGACTGTATCTTTATCTCCTTATGAAGTTCCCTCTGGTCCTTCCTTGCTCTTGGGTCTGCAAGATTGGGGACAGTATTGGCTCAGTCTCTTGAGTAGCCACAATGGAGGACAGGGGCTCCCAGAGCCCTCTCCCACCTGAGTCTCCTTTCCTTGACACAGCGGAGCCTGCACGGCAACAGCCCAGCAAACGGCGGAAACGGAAGATGTCAGGGGGCAGCACTATGAGTTCGGGGGGTGGCAACACTAACAACAGCAACAGTAAGAAGAAGAGCCCAGCCAGCACCTTCGCCCTCTCCAGCCAGGTACCTGTAAGCATCTCGGCTTTCTTCTCTCTTCTGGGCTGCCCCACCACTCACCCTTGACCCCTGTCCAAGCTTGAGCTCAATAGCAGGCATAGAAGCAAATATATTTTTACCATATATTTTGCCAGCATGAACTGACTCCTTTCACTGATGAGAGAATCCTTGCAGGCACATGCATGGTGGTGATCACACAGAGTCAGCCACAGGCACATGGAACATACAGGAATGGTGATAGCCTTGAAAACATGGACATTCAGGGCAGACAGCTTGGGACACACACTATCAGAAATATATACTCACACTGATAGAGGGACACACAGACTTGAATGTTTGCAGATCTAAAATACACACACATGCATATGTACACACACACATTTCCCTCATGTTTTTGATCTGCTTCCTCTTACATGTGAAAAGAAGTTTAGGAGTCCCCTTAAATTCTGGGGGAGATGAATTAGGAAGCTAAGAGATTGATGTTTCTGCTGGAATCTGATGAATATGGGCTAAAGGCTTTGATGCTCTGGTGGGAAGGATTCCAGGAGCTGAGGGTGTCAGAGGAATTGGGTTTTTAAACTTGGGTTTGAGGAGGGGGTGGGGTGTGTTGAACTTCCAGGGTGGGCATGGGGGTTCTGGGGGTATATGCTGCCCTGGGCCGGGCGAGCCCCTGCCCCGATTATGTTTGGGGACCTCCGCCACTCTCAGGATGTGATGGTGGTGGGGGAGCCCACCCTGATGGGCGGGGAGTTCGGGGACGAGGACGAGAGGCTCATCACCCGGCTGGAGAACACCCAGTTTGACGCGGCCAACGGCATTGACGACGAGGACAGCTTTAACAACTCCCCTGCACTGGGCGCCAACAGCCCTTGGAACAGCAAGCCTCCGTCCAGCCAAGAAAGCAAATCGGAGAACCCCACGTCACAGGCCTCCCAATAAAGGCCCTGCCACGGTCACCCAGTGCTCTGCCTGCCTGCCCCACCCCTCGTAGCCCCAGGGAGCAGAAGACAGAAGAAGAGACTGAGCATCTAAAATGGGCAGCCTCCATCCACCCACTTCAGGGAGGAACTGGACTCGCTGGGGGCAGGTGCCAAGATGTGCCCCCCAGTGGCCCTGGGCTGGGCCTGGCCCCTGCAGAGCCTTTTGGGGGAAGGGGTTACTCATGTGGATGCCTACGTGGACCCTGGACCTCTGAGAAATGTCTTGACCATACCCCCAGGGCATTTGCCTCCATCTTTACCCCAAGTTCTGGGTTCCCCATTGTCCTGGCTTATCTCCTTCAAGACTGGGGCTGTCCATACCCACAGCCCTTAGGGGTTAAGGTCATGGGGCTTGGTTGAATGCCCCTTCCCCTAGGTGGCTGGTATTAGAGGGGTGAAGCTCTGGGCTCCTTGTTCCTTTCTGCCACTTATCCCAGCTCCAACAAGTTTTTTAAAGAATAATATTATTAAAAATGTAAGTTTTAAAAAAAAAAATCACTCATGTTCCCCCTCTTCCCCTTATTAAAGTCTAGCTACCTCCCTCCTCCTGGTAGATGGGCAAGCCTAGGGCCTAGGTGGAGGTAAGAGTATGGGTGGAGGTATGCATACCATTTTATATAGTTCAAGAGCTTCAGACCAAGGAGACACTTTGCCATCTCTCTTCCCTTTTCCTCTGGGGTGACTGGAGTTGGGGAAGGCATGCCATGGATGGGGGTGGGGCATAGATGGCCACATCTTTTGACAACCCCCTGCTGTTGTCTCTGTCTCCCCATCCTCCAGGACTCTAGCCTGCCCTCCAGTGCTTGTGACTCCCTCTGTCCTACCCCACCCCATCCATGGTGTGTATTTTTACCAGTTCTCCACTAGAGCAGCTGATTTGGATGAGGGGAGGGGAGGCTCCCTTCCTCAGGGAATATGGAGGGAAGGGAGCAGCCTTGTTTGTCACTGTATTTTTTGTTTTGTCTCCGTTGGGCAGGCATGGGATGGGAGAGGGGCTTATCCACTCTTTACCAGAACCCTCTTGTCTTACCCTGATCCCTCAAACTGCATATCTCATCCTAACCTCCCCTCAGAGGGGAAGGAGCCATTAAGGATATATCCCAGCTCTAAGCCCACCAAGGAGAAAGGCCTCCGTCTCCAAGCTGAGGTAGAGGGTCATCTCCCAACACCTCCCCTTCCTTATAGAAGGGAGGAGGGGGCAGCCAGGATCCTCAGCTCCTATTCACACTTGGACGTATGGAGGATTAGGGCAAGGGTCCCACCCAGATCCTGGTTTTGCTGCCTTTTCCTGTGGCCAGTCCCAGGAAGTTTCAGCGCCACCTCTCTCCTCACTCTTCCCTCTGGATTATGGAGTTCCCGTGCCCTGTTTCCTTCACTCCAACTGCCACTTTGGGGAGGGTTCTATGTCAGGAGCTGAGGGAAGGGGTGAGGAAGGTGGATGTCCCACCCCGACTGTAATGCCTTTTTTTTTTTTTTTTTTTTTTTTTGGGCCATTTGAGTCATGTATGGTACCGATCAATAAACAGACTTTTTGGTTTGAGAGTGTCCTGGTTGGTTATTGATGCATATTAATGATTCAGTTCAAAACAATCTTTCCTAAGAATATTTGAGAGAAAGGTTATGAATGGGACACATTTTCCCTCAATCTATGGAGTTGTTACCCTGAGTCATACATATCCTTTACCGTAACCCCAAAATGTATCCTCAGGTATTCCAGCCTGGCCCCATCTTCCTTAGAAGTTAACTTCACCCCTGCCCTCCCAACTGTTGTCCCTTACCCCTAGCTATCATGAGGTTGTCAGATAGGTGGTCTTCCTGAGGCAGGGTTCCTGGGGATAGAGCCCAAGATTAGACTGTTGAGGGAGGGGTGGGGAAAAGGTCCTTGCCTAGAAGGGGTCTTGGGTTGGAGGATCTTGGGGTGGTTTTTTAAATATTTTTATTTTTTAGTTTTCAGCGGACACAACATCTTTGTTTGTATGTGAGGATCAAACCCGGGCCGCACGCATGCCAGGCGAGCGCGCTACCACTTGAGCCACATCCCCAGCCCCTTGGGGTGGTTATTGTTCCTGAACTGTGCCTTCCTATTTTCTGTCTCTACCCACCCCCAGCATAGCAGCAGATCTGAGATCTAAACTAGTCCCCTGATGCTGAGGTCCCTGGATAGGAGATTGAGAGGAACAGGATTGTTTGCTATTGTTGACTTTTAATGTGGGCACTGAGGGAGGAGGACACCTATATGGAGGAGAAATAGAGCCCTTTTCAGACTCTAGCAGGTAGTGCTACTCTTTCCAAGTCCCCTCTCTACACCATTAAATGCCGTTGCCAAGGCTAGGCATGGTGGCACATGCCTGTAATCCCCACTACTCTGGAGACTGAGGTAGGAGGATTTCAAGGTCTAGGCCAGCTGAGCCACTTAGTATACCCTGTCTCAAGATAATAAAAATGTGGATACCTAGTACTGGGGGAAAAAAAAAAAAAAGTATTAGCATATATTAAGTCCCCTAGCCAGTATCCTTCATTTTCATCCCAGGCAGGTAGCTGAGACTTTAGACCATTCTATCACTAAGGTCTCTGAATCTGAAGCAGATCCTGATAGACCTGCACCTCCACCTCACCTCTCCATCTGGTGGGAATACAGTGGAGGAAAGGACTGCCTGGCTACCCCCCCATCCTCTAACCTGTACAGTTACCTTGGTCCTACCCTGCTGCCAGCCCAACTTCTCATATCCCCAGTGCCTTGGTACCAAAGAACTGCATTTTCACATACATCCTCCTCTAAACCTGGCCTGGCAAGGACATTGACCAGCCAGGTGCTACCACCAACTCACCCTAAGAGTGCCAGGTAACACTGCAGTGGGTCCATGTCATTGGGAGCACAGCTGGCCTTTTGTTCTGAATGTGTGCCAGTGTATGTATGTTCTTGACTACTGAGGTGGGTGAGGGCCTGCTTTCATCTAACAGGGTATACATGTCAGAATGTATATGTGGGCATGCCTCTATGTGTGTTTATGTAGATGCTAAATTTATGCAATTGCTTAGTATTTTAAGCGCTCTATCTATATCTATCTATCTATCTATCTATCTATATATATATATATACACATACATATACATACATACATACACACACACACACACACCAGGCCTAATTCTAGATACTGGGGGGTATGATATTGAACAAGGCAGAGGAAAGGCTTTAAGTACAAGAGGATGCATTGTTTAATGTGTTGCTCGGCAGTCAGACTGTGTTGGGTTATTGGCCACTGGGGAAGTAGTTGTGTGACTGGGCTGGGCATTTCCAGGTTCACATCCTGTATGTGTATTTGTAGGGGGTGGTCATTGGAAAAGGTAGATTGCCCTGCCCTGTTTCAGGGAAGAGAGTTGGCTAGAGAGACAGAGGAACCCACTATTTAAACTCAGGAAACACAGTGGCTAGCAACTTCCTCTGGAGCTCCAGATCTGGCTCCTCCTCATTTTCTCCCAGTGGGCCCTGTAGGGAAAGCTCCTGGTGAAGAGTAATTGATGGGGTAAAGGGAGGAAGAAACCCTCCAAGGCCCTCATGCTCTCTATTTCCAGGTGCAGGCATGGGCCCATTCTCGTACAGGCCCCAGCTTGCCACTGAAAAACTTGTCTCAGACTGTGAACCCTAGCCAGGGTCCCTGAAGCCTAAAAGTCTTGGCCTAGAACCCAACTCCAAACTTCTTTCCCTTCTACCAGATGTCCAGCTCA
This sequence comes from Marmota marmota marmota, assembly GCF_001458135.2. Lineage (NCBI taxonomy): Eukaryota > Metazoa > Chordata > Mammalia > Rodentia > Sciuridae > Marmota > Marmota marmota. The sequence goes on along the minus strand of NW_025999999.1, from coordinate 7,522,225 downwards.
GCCTGACCCCAGCTCCCTCCCTATGTTTCCTGGTCTAGTCCATACTGCCTGACCTCCACCCACTTTCCTAGTACTCTCATCTAGTCCAGCACACCCTCCAGCTCTTTTGATAGCTTCAGTCCAGCCCAGCCTGACTTCTAACCTGTCTTCAAAGGGAGGACTCCAGTCAGCCCCTTCCTCAAGCCACTTTCTTTCTTTTTCTTTTTCTTTTTTTTTTAATATTTATTTTTTAGTTTTCGGAGGACACAACATCTTTGTTTGTATGTGGTGCTGAGGATCTCCTCATGTATGCCAGGAGAGCGCGCTACTGCTTGAGCCACATCCCCAGCCCCCTCAAGCCACTTTCCCTAAGATGAAAAACTAAGCAGCCGGGCTGGGGATGTGTGCGGCCCAGGTTAGATCCTCAGCACCACATACAAACAAAGATGTTGTGTCCGCCAAAAACCAAAAAAAGTAAATATTAAAAATTCTCTCTCTCTCTCTCATAAAAAAAAAAAAAAAAACAAAAAACAAAAACAAAAATTAAGCAGCCTTCCCAGGATCTCTCCCACCCCCCACCCCAGCCCTCTTTCACTTAGTAGGGCCTTATCTTGGGAATTGGTAGAAGTAGACAAGAAGGTGGGTTTGGAGTTATATCCTGGAAGAGGGGAAGGGGAAGGATATAGGGACCAGAGATTCTGAAGGTGGCCCAGGTATACTCTGGGCTAGGCAGAAAGGAAGACAATGCAAAAATGGAGTTTTGAGTCAGGGGCCTATTTCCAAGCGAGATTTCAAAGATGTTTGTTTTGCCCTTGCTGTTTTGCCCTGGTTTCCTAGTATCCCTAATGTTTACAGTTGTCTACAATTGTTATCCATGTAACCAGAGTTCCATTTTCTCAGGACACACCTCTGTAGTTCCTCCCAACCCCACCCTGAATCAGGCACAGGAAATGGGTGGGAGATTTTGCACCCTGCAGTTCTTAAGAGAGTGGGGGAAGGTAAGTGTAATTAGAAGCTGACCCACATCACCATGTTCCTTTTCCAGCCTCTGGATGGGGCCATTTTCCCACAGATTTCAGTACCCATATCCTGAGGTAGCTAAATCTTTTTGTTGTTGTTGTTCTAGTTAGTTATACATGACAGTAGAATGCATTTTGACACAATATACATAAATGGAGTATAACTCTCATTCATCTGATTATACATGATGATTACATGACCTGATCACGTAATTATATATCCTATATATGCACATAGGATAACAATGTCTGATTCATTATATTATCATTCCTACCCCCATGCCCCATCTCCTCCCTTCACTCCCCTCTGTCTAATCCAAAATCCTGAGGCAGCTAAATTTTCAATTACTCCCTCCCTGTTGTCCCAGTTCTGGTCACCAACTTGACTCTCCTGGAGAAAAGTCACAGAGAGTATAGGGAGAAGAATCTTTTCCCTATCATTTCCAACAAGTAAGGCTATATGGGCAGCATAATTATGGGCAGGCATAATTTCTTTCCCTGTCTTTTAATGGACCTTAGGAACACAGAACTACATTAATCATAACCTTGGTTCATGACACACTCTCATCATTGCAGCCATACATAGCACACATTTGTTTACTTATAGTACTGTCACAACAACTCATCATCATCATTCTGAAAGCTAGGACCTTGACAATAACTAAATCTGCTAATGTGGTCATTCCTCTCTCAGGGGAGAAAATTCCCAACATATCCATCATTTTCTTGTTTTCCTGTTTTTTTTTTTTTTTTTTTTTTTTTTNTCGCCCTGCCCACCTCTCCGACCTCTCCTGGCTACCTGAGCCGGACAGGCTCAGTTTTTGGAGGGCCTTCTCTCAGTGTCTGGAAAGCTGTTTCTCCAGATCTCTGTGTAGCCGGCTCTTTGTCACTGAAGTCTCAGCTCAAATATCAACTCCAGCCGGTCCTACCATGTGCAAACTACGGCCATGCACTGATCTATTTAGTTCATTTTGAACAACGCCTGCACAGAGCAGGCACCCAGTAAATACTTTCTTGAATCCCAAGTGTCTTCCTTCTCTCAACACATGACTTTTCTTTCAATCAGTGATTTACAAAGAGCGATCTGAGGTCGCGTGGGTGCCCCCACCATCCTTTCAGAGGCCCACAAGGTCACCCTATTTGCATGATAATAAAGTGAAGAAGACTTTTGCCTTTTTAACTCTTATTGAGTGGTGAATGTACAGTGGAGTTTTCCAGAGGCTTCATGCTTTGTAATTGAATGTGAAAGCAGATAAAATAATTCAGCTGCCTTTTAATAAGCCAGACATTTAAAAATTTTTGCAAAAATGTAAACTTGCAAACTTTTTGGAAAATGTAACTATTTTTAAAAGTTACATATGTTAATATGTAATAAGTTATTGTTACCTGTCCTTCCTTTCTTTCTCTTTTTCGTTCTCGTGTTGGGAATATTGAACCTAGGCTTCATGCATGCTAGGCAATTGTTCTATCACTGAGGCACACCCCCTGCCTTGTAACTATTTTTAAATGAATTGTTTAAAAAGTAAATATAAATAGATGTAGCCCATTGTTGGGTTAAACACTAATCAGTGCCTAGGAAAGACTGCAATGAGATAAGGACTCTAAAGAAGGAAATGGAAAGGAAGCCGGCTTCTTTCCCTTGACTCCAATCTTCAGGTAGGAACCAAAGCAGAGGGACCTCTGGTTGTGAAGTAAAAGAATGTACTTATAGGCGCTGGGATTGTGGCTCAATGGTTGAGCGCTCGCCTAGCATGCTAGAGGCACTGGGTTCGATCCTCAGCACCACATAAATGTAAAATAAAGATATTGTGTCTACCTAAAACTTAGGAATCAATATTTAAAAAAATAATGTACTTATAAAATATCTGAAGAAATCCCACCTCACAGTGAGCATGCTGCTTGTAGGGACATGAGCAGCCCTCCATTGTATCTCTGCCTGCTGCTGATGAGGAGTGCGTGAGTAACAAAATGTTGAGTGACAAAATGTTCAAAACCTCTACATTGAATCTTCCAAATTCTTTCTTTGGGATCAGTTAACTGTATGTTGGGGTGTTTGCAGCTCTGGCACTGAACAACCATATAAACAAAAGCTGGATAACATTTTTAAGAGTGTAATGGGGTCCTGAGAACAAAAATTGGAAAACTGCAGCTTTAAATTTTTATCTAGAGCTATGTCAGATTCTGAAAAGTATTGAAGATATTAATATGAAAGGCCATGAGGGGTTTTTGTCAGGGTGAAGAGTGCAGTGGAGGCAAAGGAACATGTAGTGGATACATACTAAGGTGGTCCCCAGTGTCATGCCTTTGTGTTTGGGTAAAACCCACAATTTGTTTCTAGCCAATAGACTATAGCTCAGATGATGGGAGGTCATTCCCAAGACTATGTCATGTTTGTTATAAAACTTGGTCTCAGAGGATAAAGGGAGCCTGACTCTTCTGCTTAACTTGAGGAAGCCAGATGCTATGATGGACTGTAGTACCAGAAGTCTCAGTCCTACAGGTGCAAGGAAGTGACATCTGCCAACAATCTGAATGAGGTTGAAAGCAAATCTTTTCCCAGTTGAGCTTCTGATGAGGATACATCCCCAGAAAATCAGTAGATTGCAGCCTGGTAAGACCTGACCTGACTCAGGTAAACTGTGCCTGAACTTCTGACTTTCTCAAATGGTAAGAAAATGTCTTGTTTTAAGTTGCTAAATTTTTCATGCAGTTATAGAGAACTAATCCAAATGTGGGATTGGCTTTGGAACTGGGTAGTATGTCAAGGCTTTCAGATCCTACAAAATTCTACCAACAGGAAGCAGGCTGACAAGTGTCTCATCTGTAAATATGTGCTACCTTTCATGAAAAGGTGAGAAGGCATCAGAGGATAGAACCAAGAACCCAAAGGGCAAACTGAATACCAAAGATTATTCTTAGAGTTTAAAATTTAATTTAAAAAAAACTAACATTTTGCCCAAATGGGTGTCAAAATTGTTATATATTAATGACTTGGGTTTTTTTTTGTTTGTTTGTTTTAGTTATTTGTTTTGAGCCATGTTATCCAGGCTGGCCTTGAATTCCTAGTCTTAGTGGTCCTCCTGCTCTGGCCTCTCAAGTAGCTAGGACTATAGGTGTGCCCGCCATACCCAGCTTGGTGACTCTTATTTTTTCTTCTAATCCCCCCCTTTTTTTTAAAGAGAGAGAGAGAATGAATCTTTTTTTTTTTTTTTGTAGATGGACACAACACAATGCCTTTATTTTTATGTGGTGCTGAAAATGGAACCCAGGTCCCGCCCATCCTAGGCGAGTGCTCTACCACTGAGCCACAATTCCAGCCCCCCATCCCCTTTTAATTTTTTTTTATTTGTTTGTTTTAAGAAAGGGTCTGCTGGGGTTGTGGCTCAGTGGTAGAGTGCCCGCCTAGCACGGGCAAGACCCTGGGTTTGATCCTCAGCACCACATAAAAATAAATAAACAAATTAAAGATACTGTGTTCAACTACAACTAAAAAATGAATATTAAAAAAAAAAAAGATCTCCCTAAATTACTTAGGGCCTCACTGAATTGCTGAGGCTGGTCTTGAACTTGCACTCTTCCTGCCTCAGCCTCCTGAGACACTGGGGTTGCAAGAGAACAACTGCAGCCCAGCTACTTTTTCTTTTTTTAACTATGTGGTGTAGGTATTGTTATATCCCATTTTTAAAAAAATTTTTTTAGTAGTTGATGAACCTTTATTTTATTTGTTTATTTATATGTGGTGCTGAGAGTCGAACCCAGTGCCTCACACATGCTAGGCAAATGCTCTACCACTGAGCCACCACCCCAGCTCTGTTATATCCCATTTTATTTACACAAAGAAACTTAGGGTCAGAAAAGCTAAGCAACTTGCCTATGGTCACAGAACTAGCAAGGATTTAAATTTTCATCCAAATGTAATGAGCTATGACTGAAAGATTTAAAATAGTTCGTGGCTGGTGATCTTCTTGCTTTAGGATACAGAGATGCTAGAATTACATGCAATGGCCACTGCACCCCCATTCCCAACCCTGTTGGGTATGTACTTAGGAGTGGAATTACTGGGTCATATGATAACTTTATGTTTACTCTTCTGAGAAACTGGCAGACCGCTTTCCAAACAGCTGATCATTTTATATTCCCATCAGCTCTAATTTATCTATATCCTTACTAACATTTTTTATTGTCCATCTTTTCTTTTTTAATATTTATTAGTTGTTGATGGACATTTATTTAACTTATTTATACGCAGTGCTGAGTGCTAGGCAAGCGCTCTACCCCTGAACTACAACCCCAGGCCTATTGTCCATCTTTTTTATTATAGCTCCCCAACAGTGCATGAAGTGTTATCTCATTGTGGTTTTGATTTACATTTCCTTAATGACTAAAGATTTTGAGCTTACTGGCCATTTCTGTATCCTTTTGGTGAAATGTCTAATCCAATCCCCCAGACCCACTTTTTTTTTGTACTGGGGATGAAACTCAGGGGTACTCTATCACTAACTATATGCCCGGCCCTTATTTAATTTATTTTGGTACTAGGGATTGAACCCAAGGGCACTTTACCAATGAGCTACATCTCCAGCCCTTTTTTATTTTATTTTTTTAAATTTTGATACAGGGTCTCGTTAAATTGATGAGGCTATCCTTAAACTTGTGATCCTCCTGCCTTAGCCTCCTGAGTTGCTGGAATCACATGTGGGTGCTACCATACCTGGCTATGGTGCCTAACTCTGCATGGGGTCCTTTTAAACATAAATGTTTTTAATTTTGGTGAGATCTAAATTTCCCTATTTTTTCTTTTGTTGCTTGTGCTTTTGGTGTATTTAGTAAACTTTTTACAAAAAGTACACATATGTCATAAATGTATAATTTGCTGGGTACCACACAGCATGCCTGTAATCCCAGCGGCTCTAGAGGCTGAGACAGGAGTATCACAAGTTCGAGGCCAGCCTCAGCAACTAGCAATATCCTGTCTCAAAAAATAAAAAGGGGTGGGGATATACTCAGTGGTAAAGTGCCCCTGGGTTTGATTCCAAGTACTGGGGAAAAAAAAAAACAACTAAATAAATGTGTTACTTGACAATTTTTCTGACACTGAACATGCTCTGTAACCAGCACCAAGATAGATCAAAAAGCAGAACAGTCTCAATATCCCAGAAATTCTTCTCATGACCCTTCCCCACCACTTTTCCCCTCCAAGGGCAATCACTTTTTAATACCATGATTGGTTTAGGGTTTTTTGTTTGTTTGTTTGTACTGGGAATTGAACCCAGAGTTGCTTTACAGCTGAGCCACATCCCCATAATTTTTTCTTTTTATGACAGGGTCTAAGTTGCTTAGGGCCTCACTAAATTGTTGAGGCTGGCCTCAGACTTGCAATTTTTCTGCATCAGCCTCCCAAGTGCTGGGATTACAAGCATGTACCACTGTGTCCTTCCCATGATTGATTTTGCCTGGTGGATTCTTTGTTTTTGTTTTTCAGTACTGGAGATCAAACCTAGGATCCCTTTACCATTGAGCTATATTCCTAGACCCTTTCATTTTATTTATTTATTTATTTATTTTGAGACAGGATATTGCTAAATTGCCAAGACTGGCCTCAAATTTGTGACTCTCATGCCCCAGCTTCCAAAGTAGTTGAGATTATAGGTGTGCCAGCAGTTTTACTTGTTTTTAGAGAATATAAGTAGAATCATACTAAACAGGCAAATTTTCAATTATACTTCCCAATGCTGGGAAGAATGCAAAGAGATTGGAATCTCATACATTTTGAATAAACTAAATGAATAGTTTAGTTTTTCTCTCAGAAAAACTCATATTAATGCATACAATTTTTGACCCAGTGATTCCATTTCTGGGAATCACAGCATTACTTATCTAATTACATATTATAAGCATTATTTATAGAGAATTTGGAAACTCCACAAAGAGATGGATAGGGGAATGGTTTGGTAAACTATAGGAAATCCTAAAGATGGAATGTTATATAGCCATCAAAATGATGTTTACCAAGAGGTTAAAAGCATATGGAACACACTTGTAATCCCAGTCTCTCAGGAAGCTGAGACAGGCAAGGCGCTAAGCAACTCAGTGAGACACTGTCTCTAAATAAAATACAAAGTAGAGTTGGGATGTGGCTCAGTGGTCAAGTGCCCCTGAGTTCAATCCCCAATACCAAAAAAAAAAAAAGGAAAAAAAAAAAATGCATATGGAGCAGAGTGCAGTGGCACATGTGTAATCCCAGTGACTCCCGAGGCTGAGGCAGGAGGGTCCCTGCATCAGCAACTTAGGGAGACCTTGTCTCAAGATTAAAAAAAAAGAAAAGAAAACACCTGAGGATATAGCTCAGTGGTAAAACGTCCTTGGGGTTCAATACCCAGTACCACAAAAGAAGAAAAAAAGAGAATATGGAAAACAAAACAAAAAAAAAACTTATGATAAATGTTTACTGAAAAAATAGGAGAAAAAGATCATGCAAGAGTCTTGATTGGCCCTGGGGAGCTGATCCTGTGCCCGCTGGCAGCCTCATGTCTGCGCCTAGCGACAGTCAGCTGGCAGCTGGGACTGAGTTGGGCAAGGAGAGCCCTTGGTCCGGTGCAGCAGAAAAAGGGGCCATCCTCTCGCTGATCACGCAACTCAAGTTTGTGGGGAACCTGGCGCTAAACCATTCATAGAGTACCTGCTTCTGGGTGAGGGTTTCAAAGGTAGCAGAACAGCCCCCTTGCTTTGATCTATTGAAAGCCCAGGACACAAGGGACAAGGGGCTGTCCTTCCTTCTCCAAACAACGGCGGCACAACATGATATGTGACAGGGTTGGGGAATTGGAACGTTTTTCTCCTGGATGTCTGTCCAATCTGCAGTAGGACACATCTGTCAGTCAGTCCCCCAGTGGAGGGCTCTAAAGGATCCTCAAGGAAAAGAATAGAGCAAGTGAGTCCCAGAAACTTTCCATAGGATTAAACCTCTCTGTCTTCCACTCTGCCTTTTTTCTTCTGGGAAAAGAAAACCCAAAGTTTAAATAATGATAAAAAACAATAAAATAATAACAAACAAAACATAGAAACTTGGAGGAAAAAAAAGAAAAGAAAAAGTATCATGCAAAATTACTGCAATTATATTAAAGAATCTATGCATAGAAAAAAATAGGCAGGAAGAAAGAACAATGTTGGACAATGTTTGCAATAAGCTGATTGAATTTTCCTTCCCCAGCACATAAATAAATAAATAAATAAATAAGAATTATTGGATCCTAGGTAGATTTTTTTTTCTCATTATTTTTCAGATTTCCTCTACTGTGCTCAAGCTACCTTTATAACAACGAATACTAACTATAAAAGAGAAAGAATCCTGGTGGGAAGTAACAAAGGTGTGAATTAGGGCATTCATGGTAGAACCTGGAAGGGAAGAATAGGTTCAAAATGGTTGCTTACAGAATTATGGGTGGTGAGTGAATGGGCAGGGTGGAGGCAATGCTCACATTTGGAGAGCATTGATTCCTTTGGAGAAACTGGGAGGACACTGGGAGAACCTCAGTAGGGATCCCTGGAGGAATCACAGCACAGTGGTTCAGAGCATAGACTCCTGCAATATTCATCTGTGTTTTGAATCCTGGCCCAACCACTTAGAGATTGTTAACCCTGAGCAAATTATTTATCCTCTTTGAGCTTGTTTCCCCATTTCAAATAATGGCATTAACAACAGGGGATAATAATAGCATTTGTCTTTTAGTGTTGTTAGGAGGATGAATTGATATGTAGAGTTTAGAAGGTGCCTGGTGTGGCATAAACTTTCAATAAAAATTAACTTTTGATGTGACCAGCAGCACTTGGAGATCAGAAGCTAGTACTTCTCTGTCCCTAGCCACCTGTCAGACCAAAAATAGTTCCTTCACCTAACCTCCCTCACTTAGCTCACTACCAGAAGGTAACCCATGGGATGATCCAAAGTCCACAGGAGTAGGAATGGAGGCACCTTAAAATGGATTGTGTAGGAGGATTGGAGAGGGGAATGGGGGTAGGATTATAAACTAACTTGTAAAAAATTTCAAATTAAGTAAGCCAGGTTAACAGCAAAGCAGAGGCCCTGTAGTACTCTATAAGAGCCCTCCGGTTCCATGTCAGTGAATCAGGATGTTTTCTGCTGATGTGAGGCAGGGCAAAGAAGGGGATGTCCCCTTTGCCAATAGATGCTGCCTAATTCGTTCATTCTGCCTTCTGCATCTGGACCTAGAATTGCTGAGCACCTTAAAAAGAAAAATGAGAATGAACCCCGGGTGTGGTGGCACACACCCATAATCCCAGCTACTCATGAGGCTAAGGCAGGAGAATTACAAGTGCCAGGTCAGCATGGGCAACTTAAGAAGACCCTATCTCGGGCTGGGGATGTGGCTCAAGCGGTAGCGCGCTCGCCAGGCGTGCGTGTGGCCCGGGTTCGATCCTCAGCACCACATACAAACAAAGATGTTGTGTCCACTGAAAACTAAAAAGATAAATAAATATTAAAATTCTCTAAAAAAAAAAAAAAAAGAAGACCCTATCTCAAAATTAAAAACAAAATAAATAAAATAAAAAGGGTTGTCCTTCACATGTTATAAGGGAGGTAGCTCAGTGGTAGAACATCCCTGAATTCAATCCCTAGTAACTAACACACACAGGGGACGAAGGGAGGGAAGAAGGGAGAGAGAGAGAGAGACAGAGAGAGAGAGAGAGAGAGAGAGAAAGAGAGAATAGTGAGACAGATTAGGGGGAGCCCTGTTTGCAAGTCTGGCCTCTAGCAACATCCCCTGTCACCTCCCCTTGCACCCCTGCACACTCAGGAGATGAGTCTGTAAGAAACTATCCAATGTCTAGCTGAAACCTGGGACACATTCCCTGACTACATAACATGCCGGGTGCGTGCCTTCATCTCAACTCTGGTGTTCTGCTACTCCAGCCCTAACCTGTTCTTCTGCCACCCATGCAGCTTCTACAGGGACTCAGTTCCATTAGCCTACTTCCCAGCACTACCTGCCTGTTTTCTGATGGCTGTGACCATACTCCTCTTATATCTTGCCCTTGTCCTGCCTGATGCCCATTCCTTCTCTCTGAAAGCTGACCCCTCAGGACAGCAGCCACCTATGGTCTCCTCAGGGAAAGAGCTCAGCCTTACCTGGGACCCTCTCCACATTTACTTATTTTTTTTTTAAATTTCTTTTTTCTAATTATTTGTTCTAATTAGTTATATACTATGGCAGAATGCATTTTGACTCATTATATACAAACGGAGTACAACTTTTCGTTTCTCTGTTTTTACATGATGCAGTCACACCATTTGTGCAATCATACATGCACATAGAGTCCCCTCTACGTTTATGTAATTTCTTTCCAACTTGAACCATTTTGGCCCCAGCTCTCCTAGAACTGACCCCTTTCAACTCAGAACTTTTCCATACTCTGCGTCCTCCATCTCTGGTCCTGAACCCTCTTCCATTTTCCTCTCTTATTTGTGACCTCCTCCTCCTCTCACCTCCATCCATCCCCTCCTAACTTCCATACCTCTACCTATCTCCTACCCCATTCCTCTTTCCTGACTCTCTCTGCAGTCTGACACTTGCCTCTCCATGGGCTAGAACATCAGCAGTTTTATAAGCAATGATCAGATACATGAGGCCATTTCCTACAATGGTTATACTCTCAGAAATGACATGTACAATCTCCTTTGTTTTCTCCCCCCACCCCCTTTCTTGGAATTGAACCCAGGGGCACTTTACCACTGAGCTACTTCCCCACCCTTTTTTAATATTTTATTTAGAGACAGGGTGATCTGGATGTTGCTGCCCAAAACCTAAAGTTCTTAGTTCAACTGATTCCTTTTCCTAGTGTGCTGAGGGGCAAAGAAGTCAATGCTCTGCAGAACTTTCTTCAAAGGCTTGATAGAATTGCTTATGGCCTCGCTAAGTAGCTGAGGCTGGCTTCAACTTGAGATCTTCCAACTGATACACCTCATCCTTTCTTTAAGGCACAGAGCAGACTCAACTCTCCCTCCACCCCTAGGAATTTCTCTCTGGGTCCCTATCTCCAACTCACTCCAGAATCCCAGCCTACCAGAGCATTTGGGTTTCCACCCATGGGAGTGGTAGATTCCAGGCATCACTGTCCCAGACACAAACCTCAGCTTGTCCAACCTCATTTCTCTGTCTCTTCTCCCTAGGATCATTTCTTGCAAGAAACCTCCTTCCTTCAGATGTTCCCTTCCTCCTGGTATATGCTGTCTATGGATGGGAGCCCATCGGAAGAATCCAATCCAACCTGCTCGGTGAGGTGGAAATAGCCTGGACTACTGGGAAGGCTGGGAAGATGGAGCTCTCTAGTGGTTCATTGTCATCCTGTCTTCTCCAAAAGCTAGGTTTTCCTTCTGGGCATCAAAAACCCATGCTGGGACCTTGTCCCAGCAGATTGGGAGCAAATAGTCAAGTGTTTTTCATTTAACATGGACCCTACAAGCAAAAAGACTTCTTCTGAACCTGGTGCTCAACCACTGAGACAATGATTTGTCCCAATAATGAAGAAAAAAAAAATCTGGGGCTAGGATTGTAGCTCAGTGGTAGAGCGCTTGCCTAGCATGTGTGAGGCACTGGGTTCGATTCTCAGCACCACATGCAAATTAAATAAATAAATTAATTAAAGGTTCATCAATAACTAATAAAAATATTTTAAAAAATTGGAGTTGGTGGTCTTTTCTTGCGTTGTGGTTCAACAAGCTTCCTCCTTCACTTTTTTAAGTTTTACTACTCTCAGTTCATTGATCACACATCTGTCTCCCACACCAAAGTTCAAAGTTAAAATCCTGAAGCTATGGTAGTCCAGCCATAGTTGGGTGTTCTATCCTGAAGCTAAGAGGTATTCGCTAGGGCCCTAGGGAAATTGAGCAGCGTAAAGCTTGCAGATCTGTCTCCTTTCTAAACCTACTCTCATCTGCCAGCTAAGGAGCCTTCTTGCCTGTCTGCAGCTGGGTTTTCTTATTTGCAATATGAACAACATAACCCCTGCCCCTGCTTCAGAGGGTAAAAGGTTCAAATGAAGTAACTGATAGGGAGGTCCTATGAGGTATAAAATGCTCTTTAGTGTGTCTGTGGAAGGGAGGAGAGTAGAAATTATACAGGAGTCCCCAGACTGTGGCCTGGACTTGGCCTGAAACAGCAGTACTTTCCTGGACTGGAGCCAAAACCAGGTCCTCTTTCCATTGTCAATGTCAGTGTCTGGGCACAGTTTATTGTTCCTGACTCCTCTGGTATCTATTAAGCCTTTGAAGAAAGTTCTGCAGACCATTGACTTCTTTGCCCCTCAGCACACTAGGAAAAGGAATCAGTTGAACTAAGAACTTTAGGTTTTGGGCAGCAACATCCAGA
>NW_025999999.1:7487719-7507388 GCF_001458135.2 Marmota marmota marmota | reverse complement strand
CCAGGATCATATGCAATTTGTTGCTGCTGATCCTCATAAGGTCCCTTTCCTAACAACATATCTAGATTTCTCTGAGGATAACCAGCTGCTGCATTTCGCCTAGCCGTCTCCTTGCAAAATTCCTCATTGGCAACCTTCCATAACAGGTATTGTCCTCCATTTAGCACAGCTTTACACATATTAGCCCAATCTGCTGGCGTCATGTTCAAGTTGTTAATGGATTCGACCATGCTTACAGTGAAGGGTGCTTGAGGACCATAGGTTGTTACAGCCTCTTTTAGCTGCTTCACTGTTTTGAAATTTAAAACTTGGTAAAATCGCTGCCCTCCTGCCTCAAATACAGGGCATGTTAATATTTGAGATCTTGTCTCAGGATCCCAACTATCAACTGCGGGGGTTGGGGACCTCCCAGCATATGGAGGTGGCCTTGTTAGTTGGACACTTACGTCCTCTGGTGATAGAAAGGTGTTAGTAGCAGTCTCCTGTTGTAACTTTCCCCCTGATGGCTTTTTCTGTTTTACACTTTCTTTCTCTGTCTGACTAGCTTGAGAGGCCTTCTCTTTTACTTGAATCTTTTCCTCTGTCTGACTAACTTGAGAGACCTTCTCTTTTACTTGAATCATTATGTCTTCTTCTTCCTCTACCATTGTCTGAACTGAAGGCTTTGGACTAAGCAAACAAGATATGAACGTCCACAATGGCAATGTGCCAACTGGCAGAGTCCCTGGGCTTTTCTTTTCTATTCTTTTTAAATCTTCACCATGATGGTTCCATTGTGATATATTTAACAACTCCTCCTTAAAAAGCCATGGGCTACATTTTTGTATTGTATCAACGTATGCCCTGATTGTTCTTGATTTTACTGAGATGCCTCCTTCCTCTAACAATTTACTTAACACTCTTTCAGTTTGTTTTTTACTAATTTCTGATCCCGTATTTCTACTATAATACAACCCAACAAGATAACGCCTAACAAAACTGAAACAGAGTGAAACAAAATTGGAACAACACAAAATCATTATAATAGCCTCCTGAAATGTCCATCCGTCCTTTTTCCCTATCTGTTCCTCAGATGTGAGCGGTTTTTCTTCCATCTTACACATCTCCAGGGACAGGCAACTTAAAACAAAAGTGAAACAAAATAACAAAAGAGGAATCTTAAAATGGCTACCCATCCTCTTGCCCTGCCCTCAGGGGCGAGCAGTTTCACTTACCCTCAGTCGCTCCCCGTGCGGCCCACCAAATGCCGCAGTCTGGCTGGGCACAATCAGGAGCCACTTGTCAAAAGAAACTAACTTTATTTTTAGAACCACACACGCCAAACAAAACAGCCTCTCAGGAAAAACCCTCAGAGCCTCAACTGCCACCACCGGCTTTCCACAAGCCTCTCTCTCCCACACAAGCTTCTCCCCACCTCCCACAATCCTCCTGCTCTTGAGGCCGATTGGCTGGGTCACGTGGGCGGAGCCAAAAAAGTGCCCCAATGAGCAGCTCCGTGGTCTGAAAGGGCAGGGAAACAGCCCAATGAGCATCACTGCAGAGGAGCCAATCAGCTAGATGTTGCTGGGGTCGCTGTGAGCCAATCATCAGCCGGCAGCTGGAAGTTTGCTGGGGCCCCTTCGGCTGTGGCTCTCAACACTCTCTTTTGTTTTCTTGAATTTTTTTTCTCAGCTGTCCCCACTTGCATGACCCCTTGGATCTAGTTCAAAAAAAACTACTCAGAGAAAGACAGATTGACTGTAGTTTCTCTTCCTGGTGTTCACTCATGTGAAGCACATACACCTTCTTTGTATTAAGTATCTAACTACTGAAAATTAAGGAGTTGAGTCAGGCACAGTGGTGCACATCTGTAATGCCAGTGACTTGGAAGGCTGAGGCAGGAGGATGGCAGGTTTGAGGCCAGTCTCAATAATGTAGCAAGTACTTAAGCAACTGAGAAAGACCGTGTCTCAAAATAAAAAAATAAAAGGACTGGGGCTGTAGCTCAGTGGTAAAACACTGTTGAGTCCAATTCCCAGTACCAAAAAAAGATAAAAAGGTCAGGATTTGATAATAGACAAAGCTATCAAAAGTGAGAACCATTCAGGGCTTAGTGGTGCATGCCTGTAATCCCAGCAGCTCTCTCAGAGGCTGAGGCAGGAGGATCATGAGTTCAAAGCCAGCCCCAGCAACAGGGAGGTGCTAAGCTACTCAGTGAGACTCTGTCTCTCAATAAAATACAAAATAGGGCTGGGGATGTGGCTCAGTGGTTGAGTACCCCTGAGTTCAATCCCCAGTATCAAAAAAAAAAAAAAGAAAGAAAGAAAGAAAGAAAGAAAGAAAGAAAGAAAGAAAGAAAGAAAGAAAAAGTGAAAAACGTGGAGTCAAGAATTCATTCTCAGCTCTGGTTAAATTTCTCCTGGAAGCAACTAGGAAGATGTACATTCTATAACAACTTATTTCCTTTATTGGTGACACCACAAATATTTAGGAAATCTAATCAGTCTTCTGTGCTCTTTCTGACTTCCCCTCAAACCTCTCTACACTGGAACTGTTCTCATCTCCTCTTTCAAAGCAGCCCTTCCCTCAAACACAGCAAAGGATAGATAATGTCTTTCCCTTTCCCAACATTTACTACTTCCTACAGAACTCACTAGGATCTGACCAGTGTAGTAGAGAAGGGAACTGGTTACTGATTGTCTCCCTCCCCAATTACCAAACTCCTGATAAATCTCCTACCCCATATGAACCCTCCATTATCTCTGAAAGAGTTCTGAGAATGAGCCAATCTAGTCTTTGATGAGCAATCACCTAATTTTCCCTCTGGGCAACTATCTTAGATATCCTGGTCTAAGATATCCTGCCCCCAGCTTTGGCCCAGGGCCTAGTCTGCTTATCTCTGAGTTCCTCCTCAATTCTTGCCCTCAGTCTTCCCTTCTTTCTCCCCACTGTGACTTCTAGAACCCTATTCATCCCTCAACATCAAGGCTCTGCTCACCTCTTCTGGAGAAGACCTGCCCTGCAAATCTGAGGCTCCTGGTTATTCTTAGAACCTGCCTGGGGATGTTAAGGGTGAGGGAAATGCTTAGCTCTTCCCACTTTTCTCCAGAATTAAACAAAAATAATAGAAATTAAAAGGGCTGCATATCACCTTGGAATTTGGATGATTGCTAAATCCCAGGAAACTAAAACCAATATAAGACCTGAAGAGGGCTGGGATTGTGCCTCAGTGGTAGAGTGCTTGCCTGACATGTGTGAAGCACTGGGTTCGATTCTCAGCACCACATATACATAAATAAAATAAAGGTCCATTGACAACTTAAAGACCTGAAGAGTCTGCAGCACCAGAACCTCTAGAAGGTCCCAGAGGCTCAGGGAGGCCCAGAATGAGGTGGACTGTCCTCATTCACAGTGGAGGCCACCATCTCACTCCTGCTTCCTTAGCTTCTCATAATTCCTTCCCTTGCTGGGTGTGGTGGCCCACGCCTGTAATCCCAGCAACCCAGGAGGCTGAGACAGGAGGGTCCCAAGTTCAAAACCAGCCTCAGCAATGGCAAGGCGCTTAGCAACTCAATGAGACCCTGTCTCTAAATAAAATACAAAATAGGGCTGGGGATGTGGCTCAGTGGTTGAGTGCCCCTGAGTTCAATCCCCAGTACCAAAACAACAAACAAAAAAACCCCCTCCTTCCCTTGTCTTCTATTTCCTAGAAAAATAGAAACTTCTGGGAGATGTGAGCTAATCCAGCTGGTCTATGGGCTCTATATATTGGCTATAATTCTGGTGAGAGATCTCAGGGCGACACCCTTTTTGCTCCTTTCTCCCAACATTTACACTGAGAGCCTCCTCTGCTCCTCAGAGCAAACATGTTTTCTTGCCTTTCCCTCCCAGACCCTTGTCCCCATTCCAATTTATCTCCTCTCCTTCTCTGTTCCTGGTCCAGTTCCATCCTAGGCATCTCTGATTCCAACTCTCCTTGCCTTTGTTCTTGCTTGTGTCCTGTGTAGAGACCTCTGGAGCCAGGACGAGGCCTAAGCCCTCCCTTGGGGAATTAGGGGAGAAACAATGTTAAGTTTTTCTTTATAACTGGTGAGTGATTCTGTTCCCTCAGCCCTTACCTTATGGCTTGGTTCAGCCTCTTTTCCCACCTTAATTTTTGTTTACCAGCTAAGTTGTGGTCTCACACAATAATAATGCAGCTTATAGTTCAAATAGCCCACTAGCCTCGGAGTTGTGATTCTAAAAAAAAAATTATTGTGATGCTGGAGGTCAAATCTAGGTCTTCAGGAATGCTATCTATGCAAGGGCTCTGCCATTAAGCTCCCTCCCTAGCCCTCCCTTATTCAAGGGAGATTCACCTTCATTTCATATTTTGTGCATAATATAAGACTTTATTGATTTTTGAATAAGTCTTGACATTCTTGTATTTAAAATTCATAGAAAATGTGGCTGCATTGTGCCCTCCCAGGAAACTTCTGTGTCCTTGACTTCCTCCCCACTTTCAATTTTGGAGAAAAGAATCCAGGCAACTCAGGTTTCTTTTCTTCTAGATGACACTTTCTTAGTGCAAGATCTGGATCCCTTCCCCTTTTCATGGTTCTGCTTCCTGAACTCTCTTCTGACTTTTCTGTGTCCTCAGAGAACCTTGATTTACTTACTACCTCTAGAGACTTCCTCTGTCCTTGCTTGAGAAGGGTAGTAATTGCATGTTTAATGAGCTGGCAGTGTCAAGAGTGAACACCAGGGGGAGCCTGTGCCTAAGAAGAGGCTGAGATGGCCCTGGACAATCATGGAGCCACTCTGAGGATTTTTGAGGCCTTCCAACACCACTACACTCACTCCCACCCTGATGAAGTAAGTGTGACAAGCATTCCAGTGTGAGGTGGCTCCCTATGGAGTTGGGAATCTAGAGCTGCCTCCATGCCTAACTGTTCCTCTTTTTTCCTTATCACAGGTCAGTGTGAACCAAACTCTTGTGCAACTGTATAATGTGGAACACTTCCTAAGGATAGGTTCCCTGAGGATCAGAGTCAATGTGAGGATCAATCTTTTAGTGCTTGACTTCAACTACAATTTCCAGTAGTTTCTGATGCCCATTCTTTCCCTGGATCTCTGTTCATTCAGGCTTTCCCATTCCTTTTTCTCTCCTAGTTTGGGGATGTGGGTCCCTGGGTAGTACCAGTTACGTTCCTTTCTTCTACCCCAACTCCCAAGAATGGTCCTGACTCAGTGGCTTTTCTGCCCCCACCACTGCTCTAGGTGGCTTCTTTCTTTCTTTCTTTCTTTCTTTCTCTCTCTCTCTCTCTCTCTCTTTTTTTTTTTTTGGTACTGGGGATTGAAGTTAGGCACTCAACCACTAAGCCACATCCCCAGTCCTATTTTGTATTTTATTTAGAGACAGGGTCTCATTGAGTTGCTTAGCACTTTGCTTTTGCAGAGGCTGGCTTTGAAACTGCCATCCTCCTGCCCCAGCCTCCTGAGGTCCTGGGATTATAGGCATCCGCCATCCCGCCTGTCTGACCTGTTTCTTTTTTCAGATCCATCTACCTTCTATCAGTTTCAGGTTTAGATCAACCAAACAATCAGTCTATCTATGGTTAAAAGGGAGGAAATCCTAAAAATCTATAAAGCCCAGAGCCTATTCCCTTTTTCTCACCCAGGCGGTAGGAATCAGTCAGATCCACATTAACTGAACCTATAATAAACTTGGCCTTGTGATACAGGTTGAGGTTACAAAAATACAAATAACCATGTTCTTGGCCCTCAAGGAACTTGAATGCTAATTAGGAAGACAAACAAATAACTAGATGATCTCAATATCAAAGAAGAAAGGCTGGAAAGAAGACTGGAAAGAAAGGCAGGACTAGACACAAAGGAAGGAATACCCTTATAGGAGTTTGCCCTCTAATTTGAATACTGAAGTAGATTCTGATCTTAGTCCTATTTGCTGTTTAAATACTCTGGGTGTTAGAGTTTAAGTGTCTCCCAAATCTCACATGTGAGACAATGCAAGACAGTTTAGAGGTGAAATGATTCAGTTATGAGAGCCTTAACATAATCAGTAAATTAATCTCCTAATAGGGATTAACTGAGTGGCAGGTAGGGTGTGGCTGGAGGAGGGGAGTCCATGGGGGTGTGCCCTTGGGGTTTATATTTTGTCCTGGAGGAGATCTCTCTCTCTCTCTGCTGCTTGGTGTGATGTCTTGAGCTGCATTTCTTCACCACACTCTTCTACCATGATGTTCAGCCTCACTTTTAGCCCTTAGGAATGGAGTTGGCCATCTCTGAACTGAGACTTCTGAAACTGTGAGCCCCCAAATAAACTTTTCCTCCTCTAATTGTTCTTGTCAGGTCCTATGACTCTAAGCAGCAGTAAAAAACTGACTAAAACACTGGGTAATCAAGGTTAGACTTGAGGATATAGAAATATCAATTAGAAAGCTACTAAAATTCTCAGTGACATTTAGGCAGAAGGATGGGTTGGGGTTTGGGAGGAGAGCAGGAGTTGTCCTTGTTACTTTTTTTTCAGGCCACAGGTGGAAGAAGGGGTGGGGCTCTGACCTCTGACCCTTGTAGGATGGTAGAGAAGGGAAAAGAGTCTATGAGTTTCCTGGGTAGGTGACAGGGAGGACTGTAGGCAGGCCTGAGGGCAGGAAAGCATTCTCAGTTGTACCCCACCTCTGAGCTCCATGAGGTTCTCCATGTGAACCTACTTTCTTTTGTACAGGGACCTTGGATCTGAAGTCTTGCCCACTACTAAAAAAATTTTTTGTTGTTGTTGTTCTGGGGATTGAACTCAGGGCACTCAATCACTGAGCCACATCCCCAGTGGGTTTTTTTGTATTTTATTTAGAGAGAGGGTCTCATTGAGTTGCTTAGGGTCTCGCTAAGTTGCTGAGGTTGTCTTTAAATTCATGATCCTTCTGACTTAGCCTCCTTAAGCCAATGGGACCACTCAAAAGTTGTAGCCCCAGAATGCCACCCTTTTCTCAGGTACCCAAGGTCAAGGACCTCAGTTCCTAGATTTTGCATTCCATAGGCTCCAACATCTTTTTTTTTTTTAATCCACTTTATTTTTAGGCAACCTACCTGACATGTTTTCTCTCTTTCTTTCTTTCTTTCTTTCTTTCTTTCTTTCTTTCTTTCTTTCTTTCTTTCTTTCTTTCTTTCTTTCTTTCTCTCCTTTCTTTCAGACAGAGAGAGAGAGAGAGAGAGAGAGAGAGAATTTTAATGTTTATTTTTTAGTTTTCAGCAGACACAACATCTTTGTATGTGGTGCTGAAGATTGAACCCGGGCCGCACGCATGCCAGACGAGCGTGCTACCGCTTGAGCCACATCCCCAGCCCTGACATGTTTTCTTAAAAAACAGGGGCCTCCACTCCAAATAAATCACAGTCAAAATAAATGAACTAAAAATATGGAATGCTTCATGAATCTGTGTGTCATCCCCGCATAGACGCCATGCTAATCTTCTCTGTATTGTTCCAGTTTTAGTATATGTGCTGCTGAAGTGAGCACAAGTCCCAACATCTTGTCCTGGGATCCACCCTTCAACCAAAGACCTCAGACTTGGGATCTCTATCTACCTATTCAGACTTTCACTCAGGAAGACCACAATGAATCATCACTTTGATGGCCCTCTCACATGCTCCACCCAAACCCATTCAGACCATATTTGCAACCCTAGAGTTCTACAAAGTCCCAAGGTATGGTTTGGGATCATTGGCATCCTCCACACTGGAGGTGGAGGATGAGCAAGGACCAGCATAATCCAATATCAGCCTGTAAAGGTAGAATAAAAGCTACCAGCCATTTAAGGCCACCAGTTCCCCTCTGAGCTGCCAGGCTGGGCAGTGTCCATGCTGAGGCCTTGCTAATGGGTGACTCAGAGGAATTTCCTCAAAGAAAAGCTTGGCCCTTTCCCTATGCCCCCAGGGGCCCACTGAGTATAATTCTTTCTCCTCCTGGCACAGCAGGAGGCCCAAGACAAATATCAGGCTGAGAAGCAAACATATTTCAGTAGGATCATGAACAGGAAAACAGCTTCCAGCCTTGTGCCACCTTCAACTTCCCAGCTTCAAGACCAAGAAGAGGAGGAACCCCTCCCATACTAGGAAGGGGCTAGGTGACAGCTGAGGGAGAAGCAGCAGCTTTAAGGCTAATAGCTGAACTACAGGTGTTGGTAGACAGGCTAGCTTGAGTCCCAGGACAAGAGCCATTCAAGCCTTGGATAAGACCAAATTGTCATCCTAGGACTTCAGTGAGGCTAAGAAGCCATCTCAGATTTGGCCATACGGATGAGCCACCTTGGGACCTCCGCAAGGCTGGGGAAATAACAATAATCATGGGCAAGACTGTAGGGCTACTCCTCTCCCCCTGACAATCTAAAAAACCATCCACAGACCCATATGAACTTGAATCTACTGTTAAGCCCAGAATGAGGCAGAGCAGAATCTAAACTGTAGGTCCTAGCTGAGGACAAAGCTAAGTGGTAGTTGTTACCCTAGTCCCTGCCAGGGGCCTAGGATGATGTTGAGTGGCAGCATCCAGGGCCTACCCTAATCCAGAACTAGGCAGAGGGGTCACAGGTAGAAATGGACATAGGGTCAAGAAGTCTTTGGACATCTAGTCCAGACAAGTAGAAATCTGTGCTGCAGATGCTCTTATTTCTTGGTTTAAGGAGTCAGTGAAAATGTGGGGCCCTCCAAGTAGCTGTGCTCCCAGTGACTCATTATTGAGTCAGAGGGCTCTGAGGTAGCTCTCTGACTGTATCATATTTTCCTTAAAATCAGGGGCTGCTCATGGAATCCTGGGGGAAACAAGCGTGGGCTTAGGGCCCATCACAGTTCTTACTTGGAAGAGTCCCAGGGAAAAGAGGTGTAGCTCCGCAGAGTCCACTGTCTACCATGGGCTAGAGTCCAGTATTGATTCAGGGATGAGGAGCAGATTCAAGCCCAAAGAGGCCAGAGGTACTGGGCCATACAGTGAGGCAAGTCAAATGTGACAGCTGCTATTTTCTAGTTGACTTGCTTGGTCAAGTCATTCAGTCTTTCTAGATTCTATTTCTTCACCTGGAAAATAGGGATAATATCAGTACTTTTCTATCGAGGAAGAGGGATTATGTAAAGACCAGCAGAGTACCTGGCACATATAAAATACTCATAATGTCAATTATCTTCACAATTGAAAGTAGCTGCTTCGGTCAAGAGATCCAGATTCATCTGCTCCCTCTGTAACCCACAATCCTCTGAGACTCTCAGCTATTCAAAAAACACAAACTATGTATAAATTGGATATTTATATATATATATTTTAAAAATTGCTCCAGAAGACAGAAGAATATCGCACACACAGGTCCTACCCTGGCCCCCTCTAACTCCTAGGTACCCTACCCTGATCACCGTGTCCTACAAATGATTTCCCATGTCAGTCACACAGAGGCCCTGTCCAGATGGTACCCACACTTCCAGTCCTGGGTGATCTGATACCTGAAGGGTAGACATAGGTCCCCGAGGTGGGGTCGGGGGTGGAGTGCCTGGGTCCCATAGGATATCCTCATAAAGGCTTAGAACTGGGCCTGAGGGCCGTCCTTGAGCTCCAGTCTGCTCCAGCAGGGCTTTGAGCAAACCCACTGTGAGAGGGGGTTCTGACCCAGGCTCAGGAAATGGGGTAGGAGGTCCCACTTCATCTGGGAGATGTGTCTGCAGTAGAAGTAGGAGCTCATCTGGAGCTAGTTCTGGTGGGCACAGGCGGCAAAGGAGGGGGAGGTGAGCATCGAGCTGGCGGTGCTGGGCAAACTGGGCTAGAAGCAGTTTGAAGATCTCACTTCGAAGCAAGGGGCTGGAGGGGCCAAGGGCCAGGCCAGCCTCCAGAGCCCGCTCCCATTGCTCCTTTTGCACCAGCTGACTCACAGCTTGCAGCACAGCTTTGGGCCGCCCACTGCCCAAAAGCAGCTCCAGCTCCAATGTCTCAGGCCTGTTCCCCTCCTCACCTATCACTGCCAGGGCTCGGCGATACAAAGGCAGCCCAGGGCCTCCAGCCCCCCACCCTGGCCCACCCTGCTGCTGTGCCAGTTCCACAAATGGGGGTAGCCATCGTGGCTCCAGCTGGCAAAGGCATTGGCAAAGGAGTTCAAATGGGGGCAGTATTCCACTGGGTGTTTCCTTTCCAGCTGTTGTATCCCCTAGCACCTTCTTCCACACATCAGGGAGAGCTTGGGACCTCAGCCTGCCATTTCCATCTGGCTGGAGCTGCAGGGCCCGAAGAGTGGCACCCCAGGCTGCTGTAGGAAGGGCTTGGAAAATGGTGTTGAGCTGGACCAGCTGGTCTCCTGTTAACTCAGTCCTCAGCAGGCGTGCTACTTCGTGCTCTGCCAACTCAGTCCAGCCAGCCTCCTCATCATCCCCAGCCACCAGCTGGGTCTTGAGCTGCTCTAAACCCCTGTAATCCCTAAGCTCGGCCCTCAGTGTAGTCAACAGTGTAGATGGTGGCAGGTGGCCTTGGAGGATGGAGGCCAAGGCTTGAGGTGCTCGGAAGGTACTGTCGTGTCTCAGTTCCTCTGGGGTGAGCTGGGCACCCCGTAGGCTCCGACGCTGGTAGTATATACAGGCCTCCTCAAATACCAGGTCCTTGGCTGAAGGCAGCTCAAGGCCCTGGGGGGCTTCCCAACCTACACAAAACAGACCCAAGGCTGAAAGCATGCGAAGACCTCCTCCAATATCCATCTCTTCCTCATCCTTCACGCCAGGGGCTGGAGGTTCCAGCAAATATACTCTGTCTGTACTTAGAACCTTCCTTTCCAGCAGCTGCCCACTGCCCATGTCCAGCAATTCCAATGTGTTGCCCAGCACACAGGCCAGAGTGCCATGGAATATTCCCAGGGCTGCAGACCCCTCGGGGCCTGCAGGTGCCTCCTGCAAGGTGCCCACAGCACGAGTACCACCGTGGGACTGCACTAACCTCACAGTGCCCCTGAAATCAAGCAACAGAAGGCCTTGAGGAGCTGGGGCCCAGGTATGTACAGCCAATGGCTTTCTGGGGGACAGCAACCCAGGAAGGCCTCGGAGCAGGGTCCTGAAGTCCCAGGTGTCCCCTTGTCTGGGATTCAGGATTTTACTGTGAGAGAGGCCAAGGCATGGGGCAGACACTATCACTTTGCCCTTGCTTGGGCTCCAGATGAGCAGAATGTGGGCTACACCAGGCCAGGTGGTGGCAGTGGGCACTAGGAAGAGATCCTTGCGGGAGGCCAGCAGGCCAAAAGGAGGGCAGTGGTGCAGCAGGACGCGAGTGCGGCCCAGGTTTGTGCCTGCCTCCCCGCTGGGCTCCAGGGTCCTGACGCACACGCGATAGTTGAAAGCGGCTACAGGCCGTTCTATGGGGTCCTCAGTGCCAGACTGAAGCTCCTCGCACCACACCAGGCGGCCTCGGACAGCCGCTACGGCCACCACGCGGGCCTCACCGCCTGGACAGAGCTCGGTGCTCTGCAGCAGTCGCCAGCCAAGCTCCATCCCCGCTCCCCACACCTCGGTTATGCCACTTTCCCACACTAGGACCAGCGCCGGTCGCGCTGGCCAAGGCAGGAAGAAGGCGTCTAGCGGTGAAGGGTGGTCCTCGGGCCAGGCCCGCTCCAGTTCCGCGCCAGATCCACGTACGGCGACCAGCAGTTGCGGGGCTGGCGCCCCCGGGGGTCGCAGCAGCAGCAGGTGGCGGCCGTCTGGGCTGCAGCGGACTCGGACAGCTGGGTCCCCAGCTAGCAACTCCCGGAGCCGGGCCGCGCCGCTGAAGTTGCTAAGGTCTAAGAGCAGGCGCAGAGTCCCCGCACGCTTCATCTTGCCGCCGCGCCGTAGCACGTTAGGCCCCGCCACCCGGTGGAGCGAGGCCCGGCTCTCGGTGCGCGGTCCTCCGGGAAGTCGAAAGCCGGACTGAGACTTCCGTCCCGCGTGGATGAGGTGGGCCGAGGACAGGCCTGAGTGTAGACTCCACCCCGCCCCGCTAGGGGAGCTTCGGCTTTGCTCTAGTGCACGCCCGGCTGGCGCGACCCGCCCGCAGGGGGAGGAGCCTCCGCAGCTCCCAAAGGTTTCAACCTCTCACTTCTCAGGCCAGCTTCCCCTAGCCGCAGTGTAGCTCAGTCTAGTCCTGATTTGGGCTCCACTGAGCCCCTAAAAGCGTCCATCTCCTAAGGCTTTTCTTTTCTAAGCTTCGTTCTTTGAGTCCAGTTTACTCATTTATATTCATTCATATTCTCATTCTCTCTCTCTCTCTCTCTTCCCAGTACTAGGCATTGAGCCCACAGCCTCACCGAGTCTGGGCAAGCACTCTATATCACTGAGCTACATCCCCAACTACTCATTTATTTTTGAAAGTTTTATTGAGCACCTAATTTATGGCAGGCTTTGCGTGGTAGACCCTGAACAAAATAGAAAAACTTCAACCTCACCTGTAATCCTCAGCGGCTCAGGAGGCTAAGGCAGGAGGATCACAAGTTCAAAGCCAGCCTGAGCAATTCAGTGAGGCCCTAAACAACTTAGTGAGACCCTGTCTCAAAATGAAAAATAAAAAGGGCTGGGGATATGGCTAAATGGCTAAGTGCCCCTGGGTTCAATCCCTGGTACCAAACAAAAAACTTCAACCTCATGGAGATTGATAATCTAGTGGAAAATAATAATAGTTAATGTTTCCATAGTAGACATCATGGGACAGACCTGCTCCCATCCCTCGTTTTTGCAGATAAGGAAAATGAAGCACAGAGGTTAAGTAACTTTGATTAAGATTATATAGGTATTAGGCTGGGGATATAGCTTAGTTGGTAGAGTGCTTGTTTCATATGCACAAGGCCCTGGGTTCAATCCCTAGCTACCCACCCCCCCCTCAAAAAAAAAAACATTACACAGGTATTAAGCAGTAGAGGTGGGATTTCAGCCACAGGCATTCTGGCTCCAGATTTAGTGTGCCAAGCCATTTTACTCTATCAACCAAAACCAGGAATTTGCTAAGAAAACAACAACAACATATTTAGAGGCAGAATCTTTTTGTCATCTCTTCAGCAACACCCACAAATTTAGATTTTTAAATTCTTATATATTTTTTTTCAGTATTGGGGATTAAACCCAGGAACACTCTACTGAGTTACATTCCCAAACCCACCTTTTGAGACAAAGTCTTGCCCAGGCTGGCCTAGGACTTACAATCCTCCTGTCTCAGCCTTCCCAGTTGCTGGGTCTACAGGCTTGTGCCAGTGTGCCCTGCTTGACAACCTCCTTATTGAAAGTTTCTCCTGTGGGTTCCACTGCACATCTTTTACCTCTGGGTTTCTTCCTTTTTTTATATTGCACTATCTTTTTTTTTTTTTTTTTGGTACCAGGAATTGAATTCAGGGGTACTTGACCACTGAACCACGTCCCCAGCCCTACTTTGTATTTTATTTAGAGACAGGGTCTCACTGTGTTGCTTAGCACCTCACTTTTGTTGAGGCTGGTTTTGAATCCTCTATCCTCCTGCCTCAACCTCCTGAGTTACTGCGATTACAGGTGTGTGCCACCACATTAAACGTTAGCACCCTCCTTCCATTCCCCAATAACATTTTGATCTGTCTCTCTATCCTCTTTCCTTCCTTATGGCTTGATCCATTCCATGGAAGCCAACGACTCCAAAATATTTATCTATAGCACAGATATCTGTTGAGTTCCAATAAAGGGTATCTAAACGTCTACTAAATGTTTCTTCTTGGATGTCTCACACTTTAATCTCAACATATCCTAAACATCATCTTCCTGTCCCAAATTACTCCTCCTCCAGTTGCTTCTAGCTGCCATAGGATTTATTTCATTTTGTACCCTATCTTCATTTTTAGAGTAGAGTCTGGCAGAAAAACCTCAATTGATGTTTGCTGAAGGAATGAGTAAGCTTATGTGGGCACATGTTTGTGTGTGTGATATCATTTGGGAATCTTTTGGTTAAAAGTTACAGAAATAGCTCATGGCTATTTTAAGTTAAAGTACTATTAATTAGAAGAACATAAGGAACTTACAGCATCTGCTGAAGAAAGGAAGAACAGGATTGAACAATGAACAGTAATTAAGACACTCACTGAAGATCAAGAAATAGGAAGCATGATTGTTTTTCAGTGGGGACCATCTAATCAGGGTAATGTGGTCCTTGATGCTACATGACTTACATGCTGCACTAGAGGATAGAACCTGTTATGAATAAATTCTGATCATCCTTTCATCTCTGCATCACTTGATCAAAAGCCAAATTTCTTGGAGGCTATAGCTATTGGCCAAAATCAGATAATGTGCCTTCACTTAACTCTGACTGTTCAGGGCATGTTTTTCCATTTAGTCTAGCCTAAGAGTCCAAAGAATTCTGCAGAATAAGAAGGGAAGAGCTCTGCCAGATAACCAAACCAATATGACACAGGCCTTATTATTCTCATTTTTCAAATGAGGACACTAGGCACAGGGAGCTTAAGTAATTGTACAAAGTCATAGGGTTAGAAGGTAGCTGACCTAGGATCCATTTCTACAATGTTCCAGAGGTTGTGTGCTAAACTTAGTATATGATCTCCTAAATTTACCCTAGTGTGAATATGTATTGAATTTACTTCCTGACATAAGTGTGGGCAGTGTATTATGTTGCTTCACTCTCATACCTTCTCCCTTTCTTTTCTTCTCTCTTCTTCCACCTCACTTCATCTTCACCTTCTCTGGGAAGTCTTTGGAAGTTGACATGAAATTTTCCCTTCTGTAAATTTTCAGGGCATTTACAACTTGAGCCCTTTGTAAGTTTGCCCTTGATAATTCACTCTCCTCTATTTAAAACATTTAAGAGTAACCTGGTGTGGCAGCCCATACCTGTAACCCAGTGAAGGCAGGCTGAGTCAGGAAGATCACAAGTTTGAGGCCAGTTTCAGCATCTTAGGGAGACCCTGTCTCAAAATAAAAAATAAAAAGGGCGGGGAATGTGGCTAAGTGGTAAAGTGTCCCTGGGTTCAATCCCCAGTACCCACCTCCCCTCACACACACACACACACACAAAAGTATATATATATATAGTATATATGCGTGTGTGTGTGTGTGTGTGTGTGTATCTACCACTTTGTTACAATATAATTTTAGAATCATAACTTGCTTTGTTTCTTTTTACTACTCACCAATTGGGTAGTCAGTAGGTGTGAAACAAAGTTTTATTGAAAGGAAATCAGGTATGGAACACTGTTCTTTCATTCTTTCAGTTGGACAGAGGGCTACTGTTTCTTTTTCTTTTTTCGGTGGTGGGAACTGAACCCATTTTATTTTTATCTTTTAATTTTTTTATGTTTATAACTTTATTTTATTTATTTTTATTTTTAGAGAGAGAATTTATTTATTTATTTTTTTAGTTTTCGGCGGACACAACATCTTTGTTTGTATGTGGTGCTGAGGATCGAACCCGGGCGGCACGCATGCCAGGCGAGCGTGCTACCGCTTGAGCCACATCCCCAGCCCTTATTTATTTATTTTTATGTGGATCGAACCCAGGGCCTCACACATGCTAGGCAAGCACTCTACTACTGAGCCACAACCCCAGCCCCTGATTTTTATTTTGAGACAGGGTCTAGTTAGGTTTCCAGATTGGCCTCAAACTTGCCATCCTCCTGCCTCATCCTTCTAAATTGCTAGGATTATAGGCATTTGCCACTGGGTCAGGCTGGAAAGAGGGTTTCTAACTGGTGTTCCAAAACTATTAGGATTTGCTTCATGATAAATCCTCCTCTTACCCCTCATCACTCTTTTATTTTTTTGGTACTGGGGATTGAACCAGGGGCACTCGACTACTGAGCCACATCTCCAGCCCTATTTTGTAGACAGGGTCTCACTTAGTTGCTTGGTGCCTCGCTTTTGCTGAGGCTGTCTCAAGATCTTCCTGCCTCAGCCTCCCAACGCTGCTAGGATTACAGGCTTTTGCTACTGCTCCCTCTTCATTCTTATTTATATTCTATTAAGAGTATAGCCCCTCACTTCTTTCCCGGTTCCATACCCAGCATATTTCTGCCCCCAGTTCTTTCCTGATGGACCTGGGTTCAAATTATTCTCCTCTTACTAATTCTAGAATTTTAAACAAACTAATCACTCAGAACCGGCACCCCCCCACCCTGCTTTTTTTTTTTTTTTTTTGTGGTGCTGGGGATTGAACTCAGGGGCTTTGTGCATACAAGGCAAGCACTTTACCAACTGAGCTATATCCCCAGCCCTACAAGTGCATCTTTTAATCTTTTATCTGCATAAGAGAAATCTGAAGATCACAGAGTTTACTTGAGGTGGAGCACAGTGGTGCAGGCCTATAATCTGTGCGACTGAGGCAGGATTACAAGTTTGAGATCAGCCTCAGCAATTTAATGAAGACTGTCTTAAAATGGAAAAAAAAAAAGATAAAAAGGGATGGGGTTGTAGTTCAGTGGTAAAAGACCCTTGGATTCATTCAATCCCACTAGTACTGGAAAAAAAAAAAGCACAACTTTAAACGACAATTTACTCAAATTTATTTTATGATGATTATTTTGAGATAGGGTCTCACTAAGTTACCACTTAGTGATCTTCCTGCTTCAGCCTCCTACGTAGCTGGGCTTACAGGTTGTGCCACCGCCTCTGGCAACATATCTATTTATTTGTTGAATGAATGTGTTTCCAGTGTTTCACTTACAAAGCTACAATAAATATCTTGAAACGTACATCTTTTCAAACCTTGCCAGTGTTTCTAAATATATTCATTCCTAGAAGGAACTGCTGAATTCAAAGTCGGCCATGTTTCAAAAAACCACTACTGCAATTGGTAAACCAGGAGCCCTTCTATAGATGTTTGCTAATTTCTTTCTCGCGATGCTTTTCCGGGAGTTGTAGTCTTTGCAATGTTTGCTGGGAATTGTGGTCTGAGGTCAGCTTCAGGAAGCGGGCGTGGAAAAACCTATCGCAAAGCGGGTTTTAGGACCCCGCGGGGCACTGGGGTCGGGGAGGTCGGGAGCGCGCCCGTGGCTCGGAGCAGCGGCGGCGTCGGTGGTGTTGGGAGCCAGCGGGCCAGGGAGCGGCGCGGGTGGTGGAGGAGGAGCCGGGGGGTCTCGGTAAGCAGCGCCGGCCTGGTCGGGTCCTCCAATCTGGCCAACCCCCGCGGGTCCTGCCACAGTAGGCCTCGGCCCAGAGGCGGCTCTGGGGGCGGGGCCTGCGCTTGCTAGGGGACGACGGGGGTGACGAGGGGAGAGGAGGGAGGACCGCAGCTGAGGCTGTGTGCCGCGGGGAGGGCTGGCCCGGGGGGTGGCTGAGCGAGCAAGACGCAGCTTCTCTTTTCCAGCGGCTGGTTCTTCTGACCACCCGGTTCTGGCCTAGTTCTTTCCCTGTCCCGCCCTTGCAGGGGCCACTGGACAGCTGAGGCCCTGACCTTTGATCCCTGCGCGGGGCTGACCTTGATCCCTGCCTGGAAAGCCTGTCCTTCCAGCTTGTGCGTGGCTCTGTGGTGAGGGTCAGGGGCTAGACCTCTGAGAAGGAATAGAGGAAGGCGAGTCTGTCCGAAGTCTTCAGGTGTCCCGGAAGGGACACTATCTAACCTCTTGAGTCTCCGACCGACTGGTTTCCTTTACCACTGAGCTACACCCCTGATCTTATTTTGAAAATTTGAGAGAGGATCTCTAGATTGCCGAGACCGGCCTCGAACTCTCAATCCTCCAGCGTCAGTCTCCAAGTGGCTGGGATTACAGGTGTACAGCACTGCGCCGGTCTTCCCACCGACTGCCTTAAGCTCACCTTTTACATAGAAAGTTACTCGGGTTACTCGGTGTAAACTAACCTTTTCAAAGGCAGTGGGGAAAGAAATGAGAGAACAGGTTCCCTGGGGGAAGGAGAGCCATCAGAAGTTGAGGAGTGCTGCACCTGGCGATCGGGACAGTAGAAATTTGGCCCAGGCCTGAATAAATGTTTCTGGATCATCAAATCGTCCCCGGTTCTTCTTTTCCAGAAAAATTTGAACTTAAAAAAATTTTTTTTTGTTTGTTTGTTTGGTACACCAAGATAAAGATGATTTGTGTCCCTCCCTTTAATTTAGGATTGCTTGGAATTATTTTGGGTATGTCTTCTGTTGGACTTCATGGTAATACTGCTTACTAACTTCTATGTGAAGGCTTTCAGGGTATCAGACAGAGTCTAGGGAAAGGTAGATTCCTCTTGTTAGAATTATAAAGGGGATTTTCATTCTTTCCTTAATGAATAAGGAAGTCTTTAATGTGTTTTCAATAGATTTTCAGTCATAATTTACTCATTCAACCTTTATATAATTAAACAAACTTGAAAACCCCAAAGCAGTTGTTATGAAATTTGGAATTTCACATACAGCATAATTTAGGAATTCATAAGATTTGGAGAAAATTGATCCAGGATGTATGAAGGTGAACTGTTTACTCATATTTATTTAGCACTTACTATATAACTGGTACTGGGTTAGAAATAATATCTTTCCTCAAGGACATCCAACACATATTTTGATGAAATTTTGTACTACTCTGTGTTGTATATCTGTATAAAGACATTTGTACAAAAAAAAAAAAAAAGGAATATTGTTATCACTAGGGGTAGGGAGATTCTTTGTAGGGAAAAGACACTTGAGGTGGGCTTTGAAGGATGAATAAGAGCTTGCACAAGAAAGAAAAAATATTCCAGTTACAGAAAACAGCATATGCAAAGACATGGTTGCAAGTTTGAGGTCAGCGTCAGCAACTTAGGGCATCTTGGGCAACTTAGGGCAACTTAGGGCTGGGGATGTGGCTCAGTGGTAGAGTATCCTTGGGTACAATGAGAAGATGGCGGGGGTGTTGTACTGCTTGGGGAAGTTTGGAGCTTGAGTGGGAAATAGTATTAATTTTTAAGAAGTTCCTGCTAGGCAGCAGAATAGAATAGACAATATGATTGATGTATGTACCTTCCATGTATGTATTATATGTCAAAATACATTCTGCTGTCATGTATGACTAATAAAAATAAATCATATGGTTAAAAAAAAAAAAAAGGTTCCTGCTCATTGAGAAGAGGATGTTGTGATGAATTCTCACTCTGGGAGATGCCAGTACCACCAAAAAAAAAAGAGGTTAGGGAAGACAGTCTGATATGCTGAGGTAAAGTTACCTGTGGGATGTGTAGATGGAGATGTTAGTAGGCAGCTGGAAGTAAGGAGGCCTAGTAAGCTTCATAGCTTGGCAATAGTTCTCAATAAGTGAGGGCATATATGAGAAAAATCTTTGGGGAAAATGTTTATTTTGTTTAAATGTTTATTTGGAATTGTCAGGATGTGCACTTCTCTCACTTAATGGTGAGCTGCTTAAGACAGGGACCATAACTTAGTAATTTTTTGGTCCCTTTTCGGCTTATACTGTGCTTAATGTTTTTTTAGTTGTTGATAGACCTTTATTTTATTTATTAATATGTGGTGTTGAGAATCGAACCCAGTGCCTCACACATGCCAGGCAAGTGGGCTACGGTTGAGCCCCAGCCCCAGCCCTGTGCTTGTTTTTTAATATTATAAGGTCTTGATAAAAGTTATTAAACTAGCAGGAAGTCAGTTGATTTTATAAGATTGCAATTACTTTTTGGACTTCCTTTAAGATATGGTAATCTGTCTTTTTTTTTTTTTTTTCCTCTTTCTCTACTCTGCCCCCACCCCTGCTTCTTGTGG
>NW_025999999.1:7484994-7487409 GCF_001458135.2 Marmota marmota marmota | reverse complement strand
GGGGGTGTTGTACTGCTTGGGGAAATTTGGAGCTTGAGTGGGAAATAGTATTAATTTTTAAGAGGTTCCTGCTCATTGAGAAGAGGATCTTGTGATGAATTCTCATTCTGGGAGATGCCAGAAAAAATGTGATTTTTTTTTTTCTTTCTTTTTTTTTTTTGGTACCAGGGATATTGAATCCAGAGGTGCTTAACTGCTGAACCCCATACCAGCCTTTTTTTTAAATACA
Organism: Marmota marmota marmota; assembly: GCF_001458135.2. Taxonomy (NCBI): domain Eukaryota; kingdom Metazoa; phylum Chordata; class Mammalia; order Rodentia; family Sciuridae; genus Marmota; species Marmota marmota. The sequence continues at coordinate 7,487,180 of NW_025999999.1, read as the reverse complement.
TTTATTTATCTATCTATCTATCTATCTATTTATTTATATATTTGTTTGTTATAGATGGACACAATACCTTTATTAATTTTTTTTTTTAATTTATGTGGTGCCAGGGATTGAACCCAGTGCCTCACGCATGCTAGGCAAGTGCTCTACCACTGAGCCACAACCCCGGCCCCTTATTTATTTTTTATGTTATAAGGTCTTGATAAAAGTTATTAAACTTTTTTGTCAGGGATCGACAGTGCCTCACACATACTTGGCAAGTGCTGTACCACTGAGCCGCAATCCTAGACCCCCCATCTCAGCCTTTTTTATTTTTTTGCTTTGAGACAGGGTCTTACTAAGTTGCTTAGGGCCTTGGTAAGTTGTTGAGCCTGGCTTTGAACTTGTGATCCTCTTGCCTTAGCTTCCCAGATAGCTGGGATTACAGATGTGCACCACCACACCTGGCCACTTCCACTTTTAAGTATAGGCTAAATACCACTCTGAGGTGAACACTGACCATAGCACATACAAGATAGGACCTTGCCTAATAGTGGCTCAGGTGGCTTATTTAATCAGTTTGGTTCTGGCTTAGCATCTAGAAAATAGTGATAATTCTTGTCGAGGTGATATCCTGAGTCTATTAACTTTTCTTGGATGAAGTGGGAATATTGATAGTGTGGACAAGTTTGGAATTTCCATAGAATTGTAACTTTTTTAAAAAAAATATTTTTCATATGTATGGACCTTTATTTTATGCATTTATTTTATATGTGGTGCTGAGGATCGAACCCAGTGCCTCACACATGCTAGGCAAGCGCTCTACCACTGAGCCACAGCCTCAGCCCAGAATTGTAACTTTAACTGAATCTTTTTTGTGTGTGTTGGTTACCAGGGATTGAACTCATGGGCACTCGTCTACTGAGCCACATCCCCAGCCCTACTTTGTATTTTATTTATTTTATCAGGGTCTTACTGAGTTGCTTAGTGCCTTGCTTTTGCTGAGGCTTGCCTTGAACTCTTGATCCTCCTGTCTCAACCTCCTGAGCCTCTGCGATTACAGGCATACATGCCATGCCTGGCTCCTGAATCTGGTTTTTAATATTCTATTAGTGAATAGGACTTGTTTTTTTTTTTACTTACAGTACATTCTCACAGGGAGAAGGGCTACCAGAGAGAAAGATTTAGTGACTTGACTTGTTCCTAGCTGTGTTACTTTAGGCAAAATAAAATCTTCATAAAATCAGGGTAGTAGTACATATTTCATCTGATTATTTTACAGATGGGCAAACTGGACCTTAGATGTCAAAAGGAACCCATTGGTTAGGATAAGTGGGAAGAATAAGATGTGGGAAGGTGAGGGTCACTCCAGTGTTTTTTCTAAAGAATGCCTAAGTTTTATCCATCTTCTCAATATCCTCTTCTGTCCAGATAATCATTTCCTTTACTACTTTTTTTTCTTTTTTTTTTTTTTTTTGGTACTGGGGATTGAATTTAGGGGTGCTTAGCCTTTTTATATTTTATTTATAGAGACAGGGTCTCACTGAGTTGTTTAGGGCCTCTCCAGGTTGCTGGCTTTGAACTCGTGATCATCCTATGTTGGCCTCTTGAGCTGCTGGGATTACAGGGATGTACCATCACACCCAGTTTAAATGAATATTTCTTGATGTATAGTGGGTATCACAATTACATCTAGCAGAATTTTTCAACCTTGTCACTATTGACATATTGGGCAGGGCAATTCTTTGTTGTGGGTGACATTGTAGGGTGTGTAGCATTCTTGACTTCTACTCAGTAGATGCCATTGATACTTCTCTTCCCAGTTGTGACAACCAAAAATGACTCCAGACACTGACAAGTGTCCCTGGGGGTAAAATTGCCATATTTGAGAACCAAAGACCTGGAGTGATTGTTAAAAATGTAGATTTCCCTGGGCTGGGGTTGTGGCTCAGTGGTAGAGTGCTTGCCTAGCACGAGTGAAGCACTGGGTTTGAACCTCAGTACCACTTAAAAATAAATAACATACAGGTATTGTGTTCATCTACAACTAAAAAAGCATTTTAAAAAATGAAGATTTTCCTTGCCCAACACAGTGATAAATGCCTGTAATCCCAGCTATTTGGGAAGCTGAGGAAGGAGGATAGTAAGTTTGAGGCCAGTTTTAGCAATTTAGTGAGACTCTCAAAAAAAAAAAAAAAAAAAAAAAAAAA